>NC_138952.1:22010145-22480145 GCF_965226115.1 Aulonocara stuartgranti
AGGCTACAATTCACACATGCTGAAAACTGCAACATAAGATTAGAGAAATGTTGCGTGGTCAGATGAGTCTCGATTTCTGCTGCTAAATTCAGATGATGAGGACAAAAAAAAGCATGAAACCATAGATCCATCCTGCCTTGTATCAATGTTTCAGGCTGCTGATGGTGTAGCGATGGGGGCAATTTTTCCTAGGCACGGTTAGTTGAGTGTAATTTAATTTAAACACTACAGGCTAACCGACTATTGTTGCTGACAGTATGCATCCTGGCAGCACGGTGGCACGGTGGTTAGCACTGTTACTGCACAGCAAGAAGGTCCTGAGTTCAATTCCACCATCAGGCCGGGATCTTTCTGTGTGGAGTTTGCATGTTCTCCCCGTGTTTGCGTGGGTTCTCTCCGGGTACTCCGGCTTCCTCCCACCGTCCAAAGACATGCAGTTTGTGGGGATAGGTTAATTGGATAATCCAAATTGCCACTAGGTGTGAATGTGAGTGTGAATGGTTGTCTGTCCCTGTGTGTTGGCCCTGCGACAGACTGGCGACCTGTCCAGGGTGTACCCTGCCTTTCGCCCTATGACAGCTGGGATAGGCTCCAGCGCCCCCCGCGACCCTGAAAAGGATAAGCGAATGGATGGAATGGATGGAAGTATGCATCCATCCTTGTATGATTATGATGTGCACATCTCCTCGTGGCTGCTTTTCAGCAGGATAACGTGCCATATGGCGAGGCTCAAATCAGCTTAAACTGGTTTCTTAAATATAACGGTGAGTTCACTGTACTCAAAGGCTACAGTTAGAATCTACAGCAACTGTGATGATTCCAGCACTTTGAATCTGAGCCACGAAGAATTAAGGCACTTCTGAATGGATAAGGGGGTCCAACCTAGTGCTGTGACGGTGTACTTAATAAAGTGTGCAGTGATTTATAAACTGTGGGTAGACAAACTGGCTTGTTGATGTGGTTTGTGTAATATTGAATTCAAAATAGCTTGAGGGTCAGTGTATACTTGCATCAATCACATCATTTGTTTCCCTTCTGATCGCAGACAAACAAGTGTCCCCCAAGTCTGGCACCCTTAAGAGCCCACCTAAAGGCTTTGACACATCTGCAATCAGCAAGACGTACTATAATTTGGTAAGCAAGCAACTTAACAGTTTTTTTTTTTGCTTTCTCCTGTTAGTATTATTTTCCTCCATGCACCTCTGTGGTTACTATCTTTGGCTTTTCTTGTTTCACGTCTTCCTGTTTTTGTGTGGGTCTTTGCTTTTTTCCCTTCTGTTAATGACCTTCACTGAAAGAAGCTGTCCTCTCAGTTATTTTGCCTTACATGATGGGCAAAATTGTTTTATCACACTGCATCTTTATCACATAGTAGCTACTCTGTGTATGGTTATCTGTATATGTGGGTCTTTTGGCTGATTATGTACAACCGACTGCATTAAATGAATATTTAAAAAAAAAAAATACTGATTTTATTAAAAAAAAAACTGCCCCTTATTGGAGTTATAAATATTTTGCATTGTAATCCATTTTTAAATGTAATGCTGGAGGTCAGCACTGAACCCAAAGCTATGTTTTTATTCATTTATTTATTGTTGAAGATCAAATTATGTATGCATCTTCTGTTCTTGTGTTATTAATTACCTTGACAGAAATTGTGAAAATAATTGATACACTGTGTATTTACATCCACATTTTAATCTTGTATGTTGGTGTGCACTAGAAAGCAATCAAATAAATATTTAACAGAATGAGTGTTATAGCCGTTCTGAATGACTATAACAAGTCTGTTATTATAGATAATAATTTAATTTCTCTCCTTTATTTTTAGGTGTTACAGAACATTTTAGAAACAGAGACTGAATATTCCAAGGACCTTCAGAGTCTCCTGATGAACTACCTGCGACCTCTTCAGAATATTGAAAAGTATGACTCACTTAGACATAATGCGACATAACATGCAGTTCTTTTGAAATGTATAAAATTCACGTGAATTGTTTGTTTTTGTTTTTTTGCATAATCTAAAGGACTAAGTGGGCAGAAGTCCTTGGCTTACTTGTACGTGTTACTGAATAATTTTTTTTTACCAATCTCCGTACTTCATCACTTTTTCTTCCAGACTGAGCAGCTCAGATGTGGCTCTGATTCTGGGAAACCTGGAAGAGATCAGCACCTTCCAGCAGATGCTCGTCCAATCACTGGAGGAGTGCACCAAGTTAGTCCCTCCCAGCACACACAGCCCCACTGCAGCAGCATCTTCACTGTTTCTCAAGACACAGAAGGACATCTAGTGTTGGGCTGCATGTACTACAGGGATATTGGGCTAGACTGTACTTAGACTATGGAAATTTACGGAATTACACTGCATATGTGCATATTGCCTCTTCTTAGTGTGGGAGAGTTAATATAGGTGTATTTTGACCTTCTGCGATCCTATTTTTTATTTTTGTTTTTTATCTGTTTAGGCTTCCAGAAAGCCAACAAAGGGTGGGCAGCTTCTTCCTCAAGCACATGCCACAGATGAAGGCTCTCTATGTTGGTTACTGCTCGAACCATCCCTCTGCAGTTAATGTACTCACCCAATACAGGTATGCTCATATCAGCTGTATTTAGTATCATTAAACAGTGACGTCGGCCTTTCCCACACGTGGCACAGCAGGTCGTACAAATGACCGTGTTAACAAATCTTGTTGACGTTAAATTTGGTCTTAGCTTCCTCTTGTTTAGGCTTGTCACTGTCATCATCACTGTCCAGTCGATATTCCATTGTTACACACACTGCTGTTGAGGTGTTTTTTTTTTTAAATTTAATGTATTTGCAGTAGTAAATTACAGACGGGACATCGTAAGAGGCTTAAGGTGGGGCACACTGAACCATTAAGTTTGTGAGATGGCTTAATTTCACCTGATGCATGTCAGCTAGTTATTAAAACAAGTGACCAGAAGATAGCCATTAGCAAAGTAAGTAGATCCAAGAACAACAAGAATGACCACACAGGTAACAGTTTAATGCTCCATCAGTGTTTGGACAGATTGTGCTTTAACAGAAGAGGAAGTGCAGTATTCTCTTTCACTCATGTGTCTGACGCATTAGCACAAACTCTATCTGGAGGTGATAGGCTGAATGTAAATTTTGCTCAGCAGTCTTAGTAACATGAAATTTAAAGGAGCTGCGAGGACCTCTAGAGGACAGAAAATTGAGAGAGATTATCTCGAGTGAGCTGTAGAAGCTCACCTGAGTCGCATCTGAAATATGAAGTTTGTCAGCCTTGTAGATACTTATTGAATTATCCGTCATTCTAAACGTGTCCATAGGCTTTCTAACGTTACTGCCTGGATGGATTGTAACAAATGCTGTCCATATGGAGGTGCTGAAAAGGCAGTGTGTTATTTATCATTTTACCCCTCAGCCTGAGAGCCTGATGGATGTAATGTCGTTACATGAACACAATAACTCGAATGAGGCGATATAGGATATCAAATTGATATCATAGGTGCGTCTATTAAAAAACCCTTGAACAAATTTGAAACTCAGTGACTTCGACCTCAAAGTGTAGGTAAGAGGTCAGGTTTTCTAAAAACAAATCTTGTGAATGTGATAACTCACTAAGGATTTTCAAATTTATACCATATGAGACAAATGGGTAGCAATTTAAAAAACAAAATACGGACTTTATAAAGTGGGCAGCACTGTTGCCTCACTGCAAGAAGGTTCTGAGTTTGACTCCACCATCTGGTCGGGGCTTTCAGGGTATAGCTTGCATGTTCTCCCTGTGTCCGTGTCTGGGAGGGGTTCTCTCTGGGTGGGTTCTCGTAGTCATTCAGGTAGTGGGGTTAGGTTAATTGATGAATCTTATTTTGCCTGTGAGTGCAAGTGATTGTCTGTATATGGTCTCTCTGTGTTAGCCCTGTGTCAGCTTGGCAACCTGTCCAGGGTGTACAGGTAGCTATGAGAGGTGGGTTTTTTAAAACTGGGTTTTAAATTTTTTTATAAAAATGTGTTTTTAGCCTTTTGAAAGTGGAGGACTGTGTATAAAAAAAGCTAAAAGCAATTCACATATTGACACATTGTTTTATGTTTGATGAAGTCCTCTGTGGTAGTGAACAGAGGCAATATTACCAAAAAAGTATCTTTGTTCAACAAATTATGGCTCTAAGTGAACATCTCACGTTGGGCTTTAAGTCACAGTGAGAGGAATAGTCAAGATTTTCTGACATTCTTACAGAGCATTGATGAATTCATTTCAATTTAATTTTATTTATACAGCGCCAAATCACAACAACAGTCGCCTCAAGGCGCTTTATATTGTAAGGTAGACTCTACAATAATACACACAGAGAAAAACCCAACAATCATATGACCCCCTATGAGCAAGCACTTTGGCGACAGTGGGAAGGAAAAACTCCCTTTTAACAGGAAGAAACCAGAACCAGACTCAGGGAGGGGCGGCCATCTGCTGTGACCGGTTGGGGTGAGAGAAGGAAGACGGAATAAAAGACAAGCTGTGGAAGTAAGCCAGAGATTAATAGTCAGTCAGATTAGTCAGATTTTTAAAAAAACAATGTGCAGATTGATTGAAATAATAGGTCTAGCTGCCTCCATAAGCCTCCTTATGAAGGTAACAGGAGTGAGCAGCACAATCAGAATGCCAATTAGGATGGTTTGACCTTCAGTGGTTCTTAAAACTATTAAATAACTAACAAAGCCAACTTATGTGTTGCGTGCAGACCCTGTGATGATGCTGTTTGTGGTGTAGCTTAAATGTTTTGTTTGTCTTTGGTTCTCTTGCAGTGATGTATTGGGAGATTTTATGGAAGGGCGCGGTGCTGTCAGTCCCGGGATCCTCACCCTGACCACAGGCCTCAGTAAACCCTTTATGAGGCTGGACAAATACCCCACACTACTTAAAGAGCTCGAGAGACACATGGAGGTGTGTGTGTCACTGGATAGCCATTTTTCTTCAGCTCCTGTGTTTAGCTTTTTTTGTTAAATGTACAACGTGCCTGCCCTTTTTAGGAGAATCACCCAGACAGACCAGACATCCAGAAGTGCATGTCGTCTTTCAAAAGTCTGTCGGTAAGCTGAACTCGCTTCCTCTCCAGACAGACACAACACGTAACCAGACTTTCTATGAAATGAAGTGGTTTAAGAAAAGATTTTGAAACAGCCGTCTGTCTCTTTCACGCCAGGCTCAGTGCCAGGAGGTGCGGAAACGAAAGGAGCTGGAGCTGCAGATTCTTACAGAATCCATCCGGCTGTGGGAGGGGGATGACATCAAAACCTTAGGCTCTGTGATCTACATGAGCCAGGTCTTGGTCCAGAGTCAGCTGTCAGAGGTATTTATTTGGCTCCTTCATCTATACTTCGCTCTGCTATAAACTGCTGCAATATTCGCTTCCTGTAAATATAATATTAAAGTGCATAAATTGTAGTCTTTTGTACACATAGTACAAATAGTTAGTTCAATGCAAAGAGTCAAAATAATTACTGTTAAAGTTCAAGTTAGTGGTAAAGAAATGTGTCCCAAAACTCGCAAAATTTAAATTAAAGCTAAAAACAGTTACTGTTTATACCTGCCTAACCTTTGCTGCTGCAGCCATTTGTTCATCTGTAGACTTTGAAGTGGGCTATACAAGCTAAAGGCATCCTATTTGTACAAAGAAATGCTTACTCATACTCTCTACACTTTCTGCTTTAGGAGAAAAATGAGCGTTACCTCATGCTCTTCCCCCACATCCTCCTCATGCTGTCTGCCAGCCCCAGGATGAGTGGCTTCATATTCCAGGTCAGTAGTCTCATTTATTTATATATATATAAAATAAATTTAAAAAAAATTATTTGTTTGTTTTATTTTTTCTTGCATGTCATGTGTATGATGTGGTTATTTCACTCTCCAGGGAAAACTGCCCCTGGCAGGCATGACAGTAACCAAACTAGAAGATTGCGAAGCCCATAGAAATGCTTTCGAGCTCAATGGTAAGGGCACGTTTTACAAGCAAGATGTTGACTCATTCCTGTGGATTTTTATTAACACTTTAAACAATACTGTCCCTGTTCCTGCAGGCACAATGTTTGACCGTCTCCTGGTGATATGCACCAACCAGCAGGACCTGCAGGACTGGGTGGAACACCTGACCAGACAAATCAAACACACTGCAGCCACAGCGCCCAGCCACAAACCACTCACTGTTCCCTGCCACACGGTCAGAACTCAGTGATTAACATACCCACATGTAGATCATTTTCTTTCTATTCATTGAAACCCAGAATATATTGATTTCTCACTGACTGTGACCCTTTAATTACAGTGCATTATACATATAATCACCTCAAATGATGATGCAAACCCACGTGAAGTGGCTGATTACTTTTACTGGAATTGACCACAATACACAATTGCATTTACTGAAATTAACTTTAAAAATGCATAATATTTAGCATTTATCCTTAGAAAGAACAAATTGATATAATTCTATTTTTGGTGTACCCCTGTGCATGTTGGTGACACCACTGTGAAATGAGTTAAATGCCATACATAGGGCTGTGTCACAGATGTATGTAGTGGAGTTTTAGCATGTCCAACCAGGAGTAGATCTCTGGACACTCAATATGGAAGCGTGATATACCATATCTGGTTCAAATATGAATATGAAGCTGCCAAACAGGAGGGAAAGAACTTTCTACACACTTTCTGCAGAGAAGCTTTGTGGATGTAGTAAAGGAGAGGACATGCAGAGGGTTGTTGTGACAGAAGAGGATGCTAGGGATAAGGTGAGGTGAATGCAGGTGATGAACTGTGGTGACCCCTCACAAAATAAGACGCTGCAAACATTTAGTTTTCTTGAAGGAGGCATTTTGTGTCTTAAGTTTGTGCCCACAATCAACCGAACATTTATTCGTGACATTTTTCAGTCCGCAGTGCTCAGTCCAGTATGAATTACACATTTCCTGCTCAGTTGTTTGGTGTCATGATTATTTAATTGTGACCGCAGTAACCATGTTTATGCCCACCCCTCTTTAGTTAATTTCTCCAGGTTCCTAAGGTTTGAGGGGTTCCTTCCCATGACCTGTAACTCTGTCAACAAACTCTCAGTAGTGTTCAGGCCGAAGCTCTGGGTGTGTCACTCCAAATCCATTTTTTTGTCATTTCTTGAATAATTTGGCTCTGTGTTTTGAATCGTTATCTTATTGGAAGGTTCATTGCTGCTCAAGTCCAAGTTTTTCGGTAGCCTGGCTTATGCTTTCATTGAGAATCTAGATATAATAGTCCTATTTCATGACTCCACCAACTTTTACAAGGTTTCCAGGCCCATTTGCTGAAAAACAAAGACCAGTGCATTATACTCACACCTCAGCGTTTGACTGCTGGGAATGTATTTTTGGGTTGAACGCTTCACCTTTCTTTCACCACTCCTCTGCTCCCGAAGAGCAGTGTCTGTTTTGAAATCGGTTTTCTGTAGGTTTGCCTTGGTTGCGACATGTGGGTTACTGTTGGCCTCACGTAACACTTTTCTTGTGAGAAGGGGCATCATCTTGGGTTTACTATTTCTTTGGACCTTGACTGTGTGGAATTGTACCTATTACTGATCTTTTTAGGCTGTGGCTGCAGGCATCTGCAATAGCTTGGTCATGGCCTTTGTAGCCCACGCCATCCTTTTGAACTCTCACAATGTGTGACCTGAGGTCCTTCACTTATTCATCTGCTTCTGACCGTGACCTGATTGTTCTTTTTTAATCAACTCCCCTCAATTTATAACCCCTAGAAATTTTCTGAAAATCAACATGGCTTGCATTTATTGCCTCACATTATAGAAACATCTGGAACGCCCTGGGTGTCCTGCACTGTAAACAATTGTCTTGATAGATACTGAGGCATGTGAAGATAATTTGGAACAGGGGTAAAAATTAAACATTAGTATTTTTATTGCTTTTTGTTGTGATGCTTGTTTGCTATTCTCATGTATGAAACAGCAAAAACACCTTTTTGTAAGCGCCAAACAAATGAAGAGTAAATCCGTACAGTTATTGTTCTTCTTTGCAAGCTACATATTCATTGTATAATTCACTCACTTTGTTGCTTCTCGTCCCCCTCAGCTCCCATCTCACCCTCTCACCCCATCCCGACATGGTGAGAACAGGGCCTTGACAGTGGCTCCTACCTACCACACCCTGCCTCACCCATCCTCCCATGGGACACCTCACAACACCATGATGTGGGGCCCACTGGAACCACCAAATACCCCCAAACCATGGAGCCTGAGCTGCCTGCGACCTGCACCCCCACTACGGCCCTCTGCTGCCCTCTGTTACAAGGAGGTAAACCTGATTTACGTTGCTTATGTTAAAACTATATAATCCTAATGCTAAGAAACTGTATGTGCTAGTGAAATGAATAATGATCCTTTTTTAAAAATTAATATAGCCTGTTTATAAAGTATTCTACCGTTTGCCCTTCATGTGCAGGATCTTAGTAAAAGTCCTAAGAGTGTGAAGAAACTTCTTCCCAAGCGCAAACCCGAGCGGAAACAGTCTGAAGAGGAATTTGCCTTGAGGAAGAGTATGTGTAAAGTCTTTTATTTTCATATGCTTAGTCTTTTTTGCCTCCATAAAAAGTAATAGTATGACATTTAAGAAATGGCTGAATTGCTGCCTGACTCTACGGAAAACTGCATATTGTTGTGTATACCTCCTTTTCCTTATAGATTAAACAGTGCTGCTAAACTAATAGCTTGTTCTCTCCCTACATTTTACTCACTAGACGGCTAACAAAGCGGTATCAGTCTTCCTATTTCTTTCATAGTGAGAGAACAAAGACATTAGCATGTGAATTAAATGTGCTTTTTCCTGGCACCGTCTCTTTCTCAGGCACAGCTGCTCTGGAAGAAGACGCCCAAATCCTGAAAGTTATCGAGGCATACTGCACCAGCGCCAAAACCAGGCAGACTCTTAACTCTAGTAAGAAAAAAACAAACTCTTACCCGTCCAGATATACAAACGAAAGAAGAGAGGTTCATACTGGATCTTGTTCTCTTTGTAGCAGCTGCATCTGTATTCTGTACTCAGTGCCTTTCTTTAACTTTATTCTGTACTGACCCCTCTAACAGTATCTCTTCTTCTTCCTGTTTCTCCTCCATTCCTTTACTTTTGGCATTATTTTCCTTGAGTTTATCCTTTCCTCATCTTTTATTTGATGCTTTTCTATAATTTTATCCATCGTCTCATCCTGCATCTTCCATTGGTTTTATGATTTGCCATTTGTTGCGTGTTTGCGTATGCTTCCTCCTTCCTCCCTCCCTCCCTGTGCCGTCACTCGTCTTTCCTCGACCACCATTTCCTCCTCCTGCATTCGCAACATCACTCTCAACCCCGCCCACTCCACCCAGCCTGGCAGGGCACCGACCTGATGCACAACCACGTGCTGGCCGACGTGGACCAGTCCTGCGTGGATTCGCCGGGCCGCCGTAGCAGCGTGTCCCGGCCAGAACTGACCTCTGACCTTTCAGAGGACTCAGACTATGACTCCATCTGGACCACGCACAGTTACAGAATGGGCTCAGTGCCACGCAAGAGCTGCATCTCTCACCAGAACTGAAGACCGTACAGTACTGCCAAGCTGTGCTGTGAAGTGAAGTACAGCCTGCTTACCTCTTTTCTCTTCAATGTGTTTGAAAAAAAAAGATTTTTTTAATTTATCTATTTATTTTCTATTATGATTTTTCAATTTTTTTGTTAATTTATTTGTTTTATTTATTTTTCGACAGTTTGTTTGAAGATGTTTCAGGCATCTCCCTGTTGCCTTTGCCATTTCCCCTTTTATGTGCCTCCTCTCTTTCTGTAGTTGTCATGCAGTAGGTGTTTGATAATTTATTGTTAATTTATCTTGAATGTGACCACTCCCCTGGTTTGAACATAAATGGGGTAAGCTCTCAGGAGAGAGTACAGGGATTTCAGAGTGGAATATGTGGGAGGGAGACCCAGGGGTGGGAGAAGTGGGGACTGAGCTTTTCCTGTCTGATATTCAGATGTATTTCAGGAACGACTGTATTCTATTTACCATGTACTACTCCTCTCCAGTATGTGTTTCTAGAGTATGTATGCTGAAACATAGCACAGATGCTACACAGGTACAGGCACATATCCCCCTGCTGTCTGAAAATATAACGGAATGCAAATGCAATATCCAAATTATCGACGTTTAATAGAATTTTCAGAACATGAAGTTATACCTGTGTTGCAAACCCGTGACAGCATGAAATTTAACATTCCAGATAGCTTTTGTGTGTTCAGTCCAAACTGAATATTCAGTGGTTTAATTAAATATTCAGCGCCTAATAGTTTGTCAAATTCAGTCCAATTTTTTTGTCCTTTGTCCATAGCTGCTACAGAAAGAGAAGATTATCACTTCACTCTCTGAGTAAGGTGTTACTAATTTGATTAAAGTCGTTCTACCAAGACTGATAAATAATAAGGTTCTGACCGTCTAAATGACCAAAAAACTCAATTTCAGACTTGCCTATAGTAGTATGCAGATGTACAGATAGTTTTAGTACGTCTCTTGTGACCATTGCAAATATAATTCTAGCTCTTTGGTATCAGGTGGGGGGGACAGACTATCTGCAGGACTACATACCACCGCTGGCATTAAGTAATTGGACATAATTTGTTTTCCTTTGATTTTTTTTTTTAAGCGAAGAAGTGACTTTTATTACTATTCCTTTTGATAGTTTACTCCTAGTGTAGTCTCTAAGGCATGATCCTCAGTCTGATCTTAAAGTGGATCCATTATGCTTTTCCCAGTTTTCTCTTAAATATACAGTTTCAACTTTGAAATACAAGTCAAAATCTCAGCCTTCAGGATTCAGTGCTCTAAAAGCTTAGTTTGACATTCATTTGTTCTTTTTTCGGGATACATAACAACACGTCGAGATGTATGACGATAAAGAGAGGGGTCTTCTTGATACATCTTCTGTTTGTAAAGACAGCCAATAAGGAGAAATTTGGTGGCTTAAAAGGGAGAGGAGCTAAAATAACTTGGATTAAAGTCAAGACCACACAAAGGACCAGTATAAGCTAAATAAGGATTATTATGAGCAATAATCATGCAAAGACACTCTAGTAGAGTCAAGGAATAAGAATAGGATTTTAATTGGTCCCCTTTAATGTCTAGTTATGTTTCTGTCCGTATCACAGGGTTGTATTTATATAATGGTTTAATACTCAAGTTAATGAATTATTTAAATAAAAGGTTTCATATAAAACAAGCAAAGGGTGTCAGTCTGTGAGCTACAAGCTAAAACGGTTACAATCCTATAGTAGAACTTGAACGCCTTCGTTTGATGGGGGATATGTGTCCCATACGTTAAAGAAACAACTTACCATTTGGGGAAATGCACTCACTACATTTCTTGCCAAGTTCTGTGTGAAGAGTGATAACACCCACGTTCAGTATGACTCTGAAGCTTAGCATAAAGAACGAGAAGAGCTAGTCTGCCTCTGTCTAACGGTAATAAATCCAACAGCTAGGACCTTTTTAAATGTCACCGTTTTAATAAACAAAATTAAGCAGGTTAATTTTAGCCAACTAACTGGCGCTTGTTGACTGACAGCCCCCCCTTTTTTTTAAGTTGTGCTAGGTTTTTATGCTAGTTTTGGCTAAACATGTTGCAGCTCCAGCTCTAACCCTGCAAGCATGAATTGATATCAGTTTTCTTATCTCACTCATTCATGGGAAGAAGCATTTACTTGCGTCCAACTTTGAGTCATGAAGTCGCGTTATGTTCCAGGAGAACAGCTTGTCAGCCATGTTTACTAGCTTTCAACGTCAACTAGCTTGACAGGCTTCTCAGACAGGAGAGGATGGTTATAAAATCACAGATGAAACTAATAACTCTGGGTGTAGCTCTTGTTGTATGCTCTGACAATTTCAACCACACAAAGATGTTCAATGCCATTTGAAAACATCAGCCCTTTTCTTTCTTTTTTCCTTTCTTTTTCTTTTTTTGTTGTTGCAACAAACTAGCACCTATGCTGTGGCCTCATTACCGAGACTTGCCTTCGTGTTGTCCGGCTTGTGAGGCTTCCCATACTATCTAGCGTTAATGACTATTTTTATGAAGAAGTATTTTTCCAGTCTTGGATATTAAAAGTACAGGCTGACATCCTCTTACAGTAAGCAATGTAAGTGACATAGAATATATTGGTCCATGTTACAGTTTGAACTGCTCTTTTTTTTCTTCTTCTTCTTGTATTTATTATTTGGTATAAATGCTCCTTTTTAAAAAATTTATTTATATTTTATTCTGTATGCCGATGTTTACAAAATGATCCCTGGAAGAATCGTTTGTTTTCTTTTTGAAATTTTCTCGGTCTGTATCAACGTTTACACAGAATTTATGACATGAAGTGTTTGAGTTCTTTTGCACAATCATGTAACAGGCCAGTGGGTGGGTTGAGGGATAGAATCTGTTAAAATTCTGTACTTTTTGTCGTCTGCCTAGAGTGTGTATGATATAATCCTAAAGGTAGACTTAAGTATTCAGTGTTACTGTAAAGTAAATGCTCATTTGTGGTGTAAATGCTCACCCTCTGTGTTTTGATAGCATTGAGGGGTTTAAAAAGAAAAACAAGCAAGAGAGAGAGAGATCATGATTATACAGGAACATTTCTATGTGAACTACTTGTTCAGCTCAGAATACTGTCAGAGTGGACTTGAAATCTAAAGAGCACATAATGACCCTTTCTGTAAATACTAGTCATCTTGGAGCAAGGAAAAAAACCCATTCAATCTTCTATGAGTATTTGAGCTAAGAATATCACTGTCCTTATATCATGTGCTATATTTTGTGACAGGTGTATTCTGTGGTTTAAGAAACTAAGTCGAACTGTGGGACAGGCAGGGTGACGAGACTAACTGTCTTTAGCCAACATTGTCCTCTGTGTGCTCAAATGTTGTATTCAGTTCACACATGTAGCCATGTCTTATCTGCAGCGCCTTCAGTGTATTTGTTCTACACTGCTGAAGTGTTCAAGTCCCAAACGCTGTATTATGAGTTTTGAATAAATCTGTCATTTGGTAGACGTTGGCATTCATGTGACTTTGTTTTTGCAGAACAAGTATGTGGTTTCATTTGGGAGAGATGGTGAAGTCTTTGCTAGTTTCAAATTACCAAGGTGTATGACGAATGGTCACATGACTCTGTTTTTGTGTCTCCCATTTGCTTTCACTATCCTCTGTGTCTTCTGTCTGAAAACTGGTCTGTGCATGACTAACACACAACTACAACCAGCTGTGCGTGTTTGTGTCTCTTGGATGCTGTGTGTCATTCCAATAAAATTCGGATTTTGGTCTTAAAAAAGGAAAAGTCATTTACCAAAGATGACTGCACTGGCTTACTGCGTTCGGAAGTATCATCTGTTGAAGAGCTGTTCTGTGTTGAAACAGGGCCACAAAGGGAAACAGGGCTCCATGTGATCATCCCCGGTGAGGAGAAAGTACTTTTGGAGGATCCCAGTCGCAATGGACAAAGTACTTTGGAAGAAAAGTAAGATGATGGATGACTCTCTTTTCCATGCTTCTATCCTGGTTTATGCCTAATGTCTTTAAATCCTGTAATACTCAGCTTAGTCCTTGCTGTATTCTGTATGCGGTGCTTATAGAGCTGTGGAAAAAGTATTTGCCCCCTTCCTGTTTTTTTTATTATTATTATTTATTTTATCTTTTTGCATATTTGACACACCTACCTGTTTCAGATAATCAAATTTTACCTACCTGACCCTGTGTGGAAAAGGCTAATAACTGCTTGTGCTACGCGCGGGCAGCAAGAACTGCTTTCAAGCAAGGGATTTAGGCCCAGTCTTCTTTGAAGAATGGTTTTGATTCAGACAGATTGGAGGGTTTGTTTATTAAAGCATGAACAGCCTGTTTAAGGTCATGCCAAAGCATTTCAATCAGGTTTAAGGCTGGACTTTTGGTCAGCAGCGGTTTTCTCCTTAGAGACATCCAAGGGAGAGCTCCTTATTGTTGAATCATGAACTCTGACCTGAACAGAAACGAGGGAGACCTGCAGTTCTTTAGATGTTGTTCTGGGTTGTTTTGTGACTTCCTGGATGAGTCGTTGATGCACTTGTGGAGTACTTTTGGTAGGCTGGCTCCCTCTGGGAAGGTTGCCCCAGTGTTCCAAGTTTTCTCCATTGGTAGATAATGGCTCTCACCGTGGTTCACTGGAGTCCCAAAAATGGCTTTGTAGCAATTTCAACACTGATAGATGTCAATGACTTTGTTTCTCATCTGTTTTTCTTTAAATAATGGTGTGAAGTGTTGCTTTTAGACCACTTTTTCTGACAAGTTCTATTTTAAGTGATTTCTTGATTCACAGTTGATTCATACTAATATAGAAAACTGTTGTTGGAACCCTGCGTCATTACTGCGAGCTAGCTGAAGGCTCTCCTCACCATTTGAGGTCTGTGTTGAAATGACAGTTGTGTTACAGTTTTTTTTTTATATAACTGTAGTCTAGTGAGGAGTAAAATAAGTTGTATAAGGGTATGTGTCAGTAGGGGTGGGCGGTATAAACAGTATACCGTAGAAACTATGAATTTGGCCAAAGGTAGAGATTTTGACTATACCGCTCTGCCGCAATAGCGCATGTTGATGGTGTCATCAAGCTGCGCCTGTTTTGGTCGAAAGCATCGCACCGTCTGCAAGCAATATTGTCTGCAAGCAATATCGTCTGCAAATTGGGCGACAGTAATAGTGAAGAGACGAAGCACGTTTTGGAATATGAGGAAAGCGAAAAACTGCGCTTCCTCCACTTCCGTACCATTGATTGATTCATGCTGAATTCTCTCGCAGCTGCTCTATTCCCATGTTGTTGCAGTATATTAATGACTAACCTCGTATTGTGGATGGATTATCTCAGTTGTTGTCCTGACTAGGGATGGGTATCGTTTAGGTTTTATCCGATACCGGTGCCAAACCGGTACTTTTGAAATGGTGCCGGTGCTTAACCCTTTAAAACCGGTCGGAGCGGGCACGCTCCATTTTGCGCAACTATTTTTAAATTCCTGTAGAACTGCAACCACGTAAGCTAGCGCAATAATTTTTTTTGCATATGAAACCGGAGGAGTTGTACTTACATCTTATGCCATCAGCTTGTCCTAGGTCACGGTTTCCTTCCACATATAGCTTTGCAAAAACTGCATAAAAAACGCTTGCAGCAACAAAAACATAATATCCCAGAAACACGCTTTGCCGATCCGATCAGCTGTTCGTAACACTTCCTACGTTGGAATAGACGTCAGCGCGAACTATCGCATGTCCGCCATTACCTGCCCGAAACCGGAAGTAACGTCATTTTTGCGGAAATGTAGTTTTTTACCATCAGGGCCTCATAAGCATATACTGGTGTTTTTAAAACTGTTTCGTTTCTGGGATTCTTAGAACTCAAATTGCACTGCTGGAAATAGTTTATTTTGATGCATATGCTGCTTTTTTGCAAATTTGCACTATAATATTTATTTTCATTTTTCCTGCAGTATATAAAAATTGGTGTATTATAAAAATAAAACTATGAAGACACTCAAAATAAATTTCCTGTGGTGGGAAACTATTTTGTGCAACTTTTTTGTATTTACAGTTTTGATAAGCCCCTTAAATTTTTCTAATTAGAAATATATGTTAAAGAAACAAAAACAATTTTCAATTTTTTTTGTAGTTTATTGCACTTTTTTTGCAATTTATGTAATTGCTATCCACTTAATGCATACCTATTATTAAAATTTGGGCTATAATGGTTGTATTGATGTATAGCAACTTGAAATGTTCCCAAAAATGGCATTACAGCATGTAAAAATATAATATAAGCTCTGGTTCTATTCTAGGTCTTAAAGGGTTAAACGGTGCTTGAACCGGTGCTTAAAGAATGGAAAACACAAACTTTGTCCAAAAACCTCTTGTGTTTTTATTTTTAGCAGTTTCTTTTTTCTGCAAAATGATAACCAAGTTAGCCTTTTCTGTTGATACACCATACCTCCTTTGGTTGGAACCGGTGCTTAAACAATGGAAAACACAAACATTGTCCTAAAACCTCTCATGTTTAGCTGTTTTTTTTTTATTTTATAAAAAGATAATAATGTTAGCCTTTTCTGCAGCTATGGGGTATATATGGTATCACTCTATCAAACAAGAAGACAGACAACATGTAACTATGATGGTGTTTGCTAGTTCACCTTACGTGCATTAATTTAATAACGTTAAGTTACTCAACCAGAGAAGAACGGCTGCTGCTGCCATAATCAACCGTCATCATTTCTGCTACACTGGCAGGGCTAGGGGCCAGGACTCTACTCTTCGTCTGTGAAGGTTCTCAGTCATCCAGGTCATTGTAGTCAAAGGAGCTTGCAAAGAAAAGCGTCTGGACTTCTTTAAGTTAATTGAAGACGTTTCACCTCTCATCCGAGAAGCTTCTTCAGTTCTAAGGTCAAATGGTGGAGAGTCCCAGATATAAACCTAGTGGGATATGTCTGTGAAGGTTCTCAGTCATCCAGGTCATCGTAGTCAAAGGAGCTTGCAAAGAAAAGCGTCTGGACTTGCAAAGAAAAGCGTCTGGATGAGAGGTGAAACGTCTTCAAGTAACTTAAAGAAGTCCAGACGCTTTTCTTTGCAAGCTCCCTAAACCTAGTGGGAGTATCCCCCCACAGAGGGACAAAAGGACCCCCTAATGATCCTCTAATCATTGGTGTCGTAAACCACCACCTCTGTTCAAAGATGGTCGCTCACAGTGGACATAGATGGCACTGTGAGCGACCATCTTTGAACAGAGGCGGTGGTTTACGACACCAACTCTCTGCCATCTATAATCCAGCTTTGAGTTCCCTCCCCAGATGCCTTAACGCCCACTCACATCCTGGGCCATCTGACCTCAGGAATTCGCATGATAAGGTGGGGCCAGGTTTCACAATGAAGTCACCCGAAACTCTGGCTGATTGGGACCCACACCCAGTTTCACACCTTGGCTCAGGCGATTAGAGGATCATCAGGGGGTCCTTTTGTCCCTCTGTGGGGGGATACTCCCACTAGGTTTATATCTGGGACTCCCCACCATTTGACCTTAGAACTGAAGAAGCTTCTCGGATGAGAGGTGAAACGTCTTCAATTAACTTAAAGAAGTCCAGACGCTTTTCTTTGCAAGCTCCTTTGACGACTCTACTCTTCGGTTTCTTGGGGGATGTTGCTAACTCCAGGTCTGATAACAGGCACCATACCAGCAGTAGATGTGCTCGGTGTGAGGTCTTGCAGCAAGCTATTAAATACTGTGCATTTCTCGGCTTTTAAAAAAACGCTATGCATTGCCAGGTGTTTCATCAGATTCGAGGTGTTACCTCCTTTGCACAGTATTACCGTAAAGCACTTGTTGCAGGCTGCTGAGTTTGCATCTTTTGCTGTGAAGTACAGCCAAACTTTTGACCGCTTTGCCTTGGGCATTTTTAATCTGTAGCTCTGCTCTAAAAGAACGTACGTACCTGGGCCCACCTATTATCCTTGGAAAGGTAAAATTATTGGCTAGAATCCAAAGTGTATGACATCTCAAGAAAAAAAAGCACCGAAATGTGCGCTGCTTTTCGGTCTGGTTGCTACCGTTTATGTCAGAACCTATCGGTATCCATCCCTAGTCCTGACTGAAATTTGGTCCGTTTACAGCATTATGCCATGCGATTGCATTTGTCCCTAGCCATCAGACCCTCACGTTAACTTTTATTGAGTGGAAAAAAGCTAGCGTTCATCCTCCAGCTTCACTGTTTATGTTATGCTAACATAGCTCGCTAGCAATCATATAGCACTTCATTAAATACCAGCTAGTCCAACTTCAGTAACCCTACAAACGTCACTGCTGTTTAGTTTTCTGTCTTCGTTAATGTTGGAAGTGATAGCAAAGCCATATGTTTGTTTGTTTTTTCCAGAAACCTCCCTGTCAGAACTCTGCTATATCATGTTTAGGTGGAAACTAGCGAGCTAACTTCCTGCTAATTCATAGCTCTGCTCGGTTTTCATGGATGCCTAAATGTTAAACTTAATTGTTACACCTGGTAAAGCAGCAACGCTGATCATTTTATTAAAGATAAAAGAATTTAGACAGTTTTTAATGCTCAGTGATGCCGCAGTGTTCGTTTGACTTTGGGACCTGAAGCGGACAGAGTTTTGGACCCAGATTACTCTGCGAGGCTCCTGACTATGGTAGCCGTAATTAGTGATGTGCAAATCATGAACGAATCGTTCAATACTTGAGAATCACTTTACTGACTCGTGAATCATGATTCACAAGCCCAACTGTCTCATTCACTGACTCATCCCTGTTGCTGTTAGCAAACTAATTTCACTAGCAGAAATTTATCTACCTTATAATTACAATTATGGGGGAAGAAACAACAGCCAGTTTCTTAACTGAACTGCTCTGCTCTGAACTGGGAAAAAAAGCCCTGAGTACAAAGCTCACATCAAGACAATAGCTCCTCAGTTCACAGTAGCATCGCTCTGCTAACATGCCAACAGCACATTTGAGTTACTCACCCTGACCCTTCCTGTGCGGAATCATAGCGTAAGCGAATCACTCACTCACCCCCTCTTTTCCTGTGCTGAATCGTAGCATGAACGAATCACTCACCCCCTCCCTTGCTGTGCTGAATTGTAGCATAAAGGAATCATTCACTCACCCCCTCCCTCCTGGCTCACAGCTTCTTCTTCTTCTTCTTGGTTGGAAACCAATGTTAAGGCACATTACCGCCCTCTGGCTTGCAGCTCAGTGGACATTTAGATGAGAAAATATATATTTGACACATTTGAGCAAAATACTAATAAAATAAAATAACAATAAATAAAATGAATTTTCCCTTTAGAAATCGTAATTTTTTTGCTCTTTTTTGCTCTATAAAAATAGTTGTTTTTCTTTTTTAATCACTCATCTTAGTCGTAGGATATACATGAAAAGAGAAACAAAGTAAGTTTGAGTGAAAATGTAAATTTTTTGCACTCTCTGGGCAACTGACTTAGTGACTCAAATGACTCAAAAAACCCGATTCATTTTGGTGAGTGACTCATTCAAACTCGATTCAGTAAAAATCATCGAATTTACCATCACTAGCCGTAATGCTCTGACAATCACACCAAGCGGTGCGGCTTCATAGCTTACCAAAGTCGTACTAAAACATTTTGACAGATTTTTGAGCGCCGTGTTCCACATAAAATCGGTTCGAGGTCATTAAGCACAACCAGAATTCATACATAAGGCACACTGGATTATAAGGCGCACTGTCAATTTTTGAGAAAATTAAAGGATTTTAAGTGCGCCTTTATAGTGCTAAAATACGGAAGAAAAGAATATATCGTGATATATACTGTGATATGGATTTTACGCCATATCGCCCAGCCCTATGTGTCAGCCTTCCTTGTAGGAAAAATAAACTGTTGGTGTTGTTTTGTCTTTTTTTTTGACTGTTTGTTAGCAGTTTTAGAGATATCATTTTCAAATTTTGTGTGATGGTAGATAACAACAACAGCTTGAGTTGATTTAATTTGGGTGAAAATTTTGTCAAGGTCAGACAAAATGTGAAAATCAGTAATGCTTCATCTTAAAACTACAATACAATTGTCTATGACTCATTGTTAGCACCATTGTTTTTTTGCTTTGTTTTTTTTTCAAGTACTTCGCCCTACCACCTCACAATGATGCCTTAGCAGGCCTTCCACATCTAAAAAAAAAATTAAAAAAAATCACAAAACATCAAAGTCTCTTGCACTTTGGGGGAAGTTGCGCTCTCTAAGTGCGTTTGTTGTAAATATTTTTATTAATTTCTATAATTATTTTTAAAATTTTATTTATTTATTTTTAAATAGGAGCCTGGTGGACGTGGTATATGCCCTGAGGGATGAGGTTCAAGAGCTGAAACAGGTGATGTTGGATGTTTGTTGGGTAACTCATGATACTGTGTTTATAAAATTATAGATGTCAAAACTGGATAATTTTAAAGGCTGAGTGACTAAATGTCATCTTCAGATTTGTTTTAAAATGTATTTCATGATTGTTTTCCAACACAGGATAACAAGAAGATGAAGAGGTCACTGGAGGAAGAGCAGCGAGCACGGAAGGATCTAGAAAAAGTTGTTAGAAACGTTCTGAAGAGCATTAATGACCCAGCGTGGGATGAGACAAACCTGTGAGGCTCAAGTTAACACCCATGTGAAGCTTGTAGAAAGAAAGAACTTGTACAGTACCTGTGGACTTGATTGCACTGTTTGAAAGACATGAATTAAGCTCAGTTGCGTGAAGGTAAATGTCCATCTTAAGGCAAGTAAATGTGGGCTTGTTTGAGATGGATCCACCAGTGCACTTTAAGTGCCATTCAGCTTAATAGACAGGCCTTATTGAGATGACTTGTTAAACTTCCTCGACCATCTGTCCCAAAATAACATTCCTTGATCACTAAGCAAGCATGACTGTACTGAACCATCCAGCATCAATGTCTGTGGCTGTGTTCACGAAGCTGGAGGATAACTGGAGAGAGTTCCTCTCCGTCTGTTTACAATCATTTAACGGCACAACTATCCACTGTACAGAATGGTACTTTAATGGTGTTAATGGTCCAAAGGCTTTGACAAGTCTTAACTTGAACAAAGCCATTTCATAACCTCTTTATTTAATTTTTTATGAAATGATTTTTTTGCAGGGTATCCTCCTCAGACTCAGGCTAAGCCTGATGTTTTTAACCTTTAGCAAAGCTTGTGCCAGGAAACTCCTTTATGTCTGTTTTTAATCCATTTTTTTCTTTTGTTTTTGTTTGACAACTTTACTTTTTCATTTTTCCTAAGGGAACTGTACAGATATTAATGTTGTACTGTATATTGTAAATACTGCTAAAAGATGAGCCTTTGCCCGTTGGGATAAATAAATGTGTTTTTTGAGGTATGCTTTTGAATGCCGCTACTAAATCTGCACCATCCCCATTTAGTATTATGGAAGGAATATATACACACACGCGCTCGCACTTGTGTGCCCGCTGGGATTAATACATGTCTGTCAGGAAACCTAATAAGAATACCAATATTTAAATTCAAAATTTTACTATTAAACTTTTAGTTTTTATTTAACTTGCCTGAAAGCTTTAGGTGACATAGAAAACCACAAAATCAGCTTATACGCCTTTGTGTGACTACTTCATTATTTCTTTTCAGCACCTATGCACAGAGGCTGTGGATAGGTGCTGGTTTGAAGCCTTTTTGGGAATCTCGCCATATTTCAACAGGTTTGAGAACCAATAATTACATGATGCTACGAGCAGAACTTATTTCTATCCCAAGAAAATCACAACAAGTTAAGTCAAAAAATGACTCTCACCAAAGAGTATACCTGTCTAAAAACTTTTTCCAGTGGTAGATGAAGTAATTTATATATAAATAATTTTTCAAAAGTCCACAGACTTAACAAGTTATTATTTTAAGCTCTACTTTGGTTAAATGTTGTTTAGTTTCTGATAAAACATCTTCACCTGAAAATGTGAAGTAAATAATTCTAGTGTTTAAAAGAACAGTGGTTTCCACTGAAATTTAGTAGACTGAATGAAACAGTATGTTTTCTATAGTATATCGTTACTAAAATATGGGCTTGTGAGATTTAACAGTGACTGTAGCTGAGTAATATTAGATTGAAATGTATCTAATTGGCTAATAACAGGCCAAACACTAATATCATGAACACAAATATGTGCCTAAACCATTATAAACCACTATATTCTTTCCTTTTGTGCTTTAGTATATTAGGTACTAAACAATAACATGTAATTAAACAATATTACATTTTATAACAACAACCACAACCCTGTTACTGTTCTTCTTACAAGTCAGTATATAAACATTTTAATGCAGAGATTTTTATGGATTTATTACAAGCAGTTTATCAGTAGAGTGTATACAATATACTATGCTATTACTGTAACTGGTTTTGTCTCATAGGATTAGTTAATACTTTGGTAATACTGTAGTAATAACTTGAAATTTCCATATTATCACCACTTTATTACCACTATTACCACAATATTACTGAGCTGTAATAAGCACCGATGAAATATTTGGCTCTCTGTGTTTACCTTTGATGACAGTAGAAAAAGCTCGCTGACTTGTCTACCTCTCATTTATATGTCAAATATCTGGACCGGGGTTAAATTCAACTTGCTCAATATATAGATCTGGTTTCTGAAGTTTCTCCACAGGGAAACATCTGGATTTTGCTGTTTTTGTTTTGTTTTGCTGTTTAGTGCTGAGAATAAAGACTCTGGGCTAAACTGGGTTCCATTGGAGCTGGAGATGAAGCCAACGGGAATGAAAATAACCAAAAGCAGCCAAAACTGTGAAGTAAGGGGCAATAAAGCCATACGCCCGGTCCTGCTGCTACACATGAGTGAATTAATTCATCTTATTCAGATGTTATTCTTCACTTGGCCGGAGGGTGCCTAACAATGGCTGCTAGGCCTTATTAGTTATTTATTTATTTGTAAGTTTTCAATTTTCACAACAGAGCACAAGCTAAGACCTACTGAAAATATTTTCAGTGTAGGCAATTAGAGAAAAGAAATCACAAACACTGGCAGCGAGACAATGTGAAACAATAAAAACAAAAATACGTAAGGGGTTTTACAGAACTTTGTGGAGTCAGAAATGGGAAAGGATCGAAAAGGCATCTTTCTTGTATGTGCTTTATATATTTCATGAAGTCAGACCACACTTCCTGGAACTCTCCAGCAGTTATGAAGCCCGCCAATGCTCGACAACATTGTTACTTGGATATACCCGTGGGTAAAATAGTGCTCCTAATAGACACAGCCGAGGAGGTTCTGAAGGAGGCCTGTGTAGCCACTCACCAATACACTGGATTGCTTATTGAATGAAAGAGCAGCACCACAATAACTGAAGGTAAGTAACGATCACTGATTCGCATTTTCAACACAAATTGTTAGGTACCAAGCCCATTCTATGAACTTTGACACCAGTTTTGTGTATCCCCCCATGTTTTGGGAGAACTTTGCGAGTGAATGATATTCCAAACAGATCCACGAGGTAGAAGGAGGAGGGTTAGCTGAGAAAGAAAGCAAGGTAGGAGAGATATCAACTCTGCCATTGCTTTTTGGAAGCAATGCAATATTAAATTGAAAAAATAGGCCTTATACCAGCCTATATCTATTTTTCTCCCCCAGCCTTTCACTGTTTATTGCACACATTAAAAAGTGCCCTATCACCTTAACCTCTTGCCTTGTTTAACACAGTAAAGGTAAGTTTGGCATGAAAAACTGATGGCCAAAGTGCTTGACTATTTACATGCAATACCATGATATCATAGTGGTCTGTGTGTATTCTAGCTCTTTTTAAAAAATCCAGTCTATTGAATTCTATTGTGCACTCTGGTAATCGCGACAAGCTTTGTAGGGTGGAGAAGATCTCATCCGGCTGTTGTTGGATGAATAAGCGCAGATGTCAACCTTTTCACTGTGACTCTCACCTTGTCCACTCTGTTGTAATGAAAACGGCAGCCTTTTGTTTCATGTTGAATATTCCTTCATAGGAACAAAGGCACAATTCGCATTCATCCTGTGAGGCAGATCTCGGCAGATAAAGCCAGGCCAGCACTGCCACACTCTGACCTTGCTGGCATGACTCCCTGAAAGTGTTTGGCTGCCTCTCTATCCTAAATAATGAACTGGCTCATGAAAAGAGCCATTGCCTTACTGCTGGGAAGTTTACCTGGCACTCTGAGCATGATGTTGCCCATAAAGGTACATAAGTACACATTGCAGCTAACATTTGGGCTCCAGCTTGCTTTTATTTGTCCTTCAACTTTCCCGGGGAACACTTGAGAGCCGCCTTCTTCCTGTCAAGTGTCTGGTGGGTGAGAAACTTTAGAAATAAGGAGGCAGACGCATATTATCGGGGTTCTGACCTGCCCCAGCCCCTCTTCACTCTCTGACTCTTTCTTCCAACCAGGATGGAGTGACAGCTTGTCACTGTGGCTGCTCCACAATACAGCTCAGACCCCCCGACTATTGTGGAGCTCAGGAAAAAAAAAGCACCAAGGTCTTCCTCTCTCTTTCCTTCACTCTTTTTTCTCCCTCTTTTCAAAGCAGAGAATCAATCAGCTGTACACACACACATACATACACACACACGACTCATTTCTTTTCCCTTCCCTCTGTCTATTCAGCAGCCAGTGATCATTTAGACTTGACATGTATTGTGAAAAACTGAGCTGCTTTGCCTCTTTCTTCTTCTCTTTCTTTCACTCCCTTTCTCTTTCAACTGTCTGTCATTAATGTCCAGGTCTTACAATATACGAACAGAGGAGAAGAAGAAAGCGAAGAGTGAGGGATGAATTGATGGATGGGAGGATAAGCGCTCAGTGTCCTTTCTTTAAAGATTTGTTATTGTACAGTACTGTCTCCCAGTCATTTTTGGTTGGTGTTTCAGTCTGAAAGCCCATCCACGTGCTCTTTTGTATGGGAAAGCAATAAGGCCCCATTGAATGAAGCTGAATGGACCTGCCATCCTTAGGGGCTGAGGCCTGAGGACTCCTATTCTTTAGCCCCCAATCTAATTGGAGCTGAAATGAAATGGAGGTTTCTTATGAAAATAGGCTTTGTTTGGCCGCAAGGCTGGTAATTCATAAACAATAAGCAGGGCCCCATTGTGTAGATAATAATATATTCATGCCGCTGGAGATGGGGAGAAAGCAAAGCGAAGGCTGAGGATATATAAGGAGGATAGGCAGAGACAGCGATGGAGAGTGAAGGGATAAGAAGAAGGGGAGGAGGAAGACGAGGGGCTAATAGCAAATAGTGGGTCAGAGAAAATTTGTAATAGTTGGGTAGAGGCAGAGGATTTATTAGAGGAAGGGAAAGGACTGAAAGTGGGTAGGAGTGAAAAGTGAGTGGGAGTGAGGAAGGTGAAAATAGGAGTAGGAGAGATAGACAAGATAAGAATGAGGCGAGGAGGGCGGGAGATTGGGAAATGGTTTTGAGTACCTCTGAGTCTACAGGTGACTGGTTTGGCAGCAGTGGGGGGAGAAGGCAAGTGAGTGAAAGTATCATAGAAAATGGAAAAGGTTGCACAGTGCAAATCTGTGTGGTGTTGAGAGTGGTGGAGCTGATAGAGTGGATTGGTCAAGTGCAGAGACAGAGCAGTGGAAAAAGAAAAAACCCCCCACAGTCAATGTCTGACAAGAGAGAGGAGAGAGGAGACCGGTGTGCCTGCGCTGGTGTAAACATGACAGGAGGGCTTTTACCGCCCGGAGACAGGAGTGTGGCTGAGGAGAGCAGGTGAGCTTTCTTGACACTCTGATGCATCAGTCCACGCAGATTATTGCTCTCTGTCATCATCTGTAATCGCACAGGTCAAAGCTGCGTCTGTGCGATGATCTCCAGCTTAGGCTGCACATCCCTAAAGAAGTGTCATCTCAAACAGCAGGACCAAAAAAAAGAGAAAAAAAGTGCTGGACTTAGTGCGAGTGGAGTGACAGGCTGACTGAAGGGACCCTGCTTCCTGTATGTGATCTGAGCAGCTGCTTGGTTCATGTAAACGGGCTTGTTACCATTGATGGAGTGATTTTTACAAAGTGACTGGAAACATCCATTCCTCTGGAAGCTTTGGGAAACAAAAAGTGCTGCCAGCTGTGCTTCTAATTTTCTTTTTTCCCTCCCCCTCCTCCTCCTTCTTCTTCTTCTAAAGTGGTATATGCTGGACAGAGTTTCGTGGAAGTGGAGGGAGAGGATTTTGAGGACCCAAATTCAAAACCCAAACTGTGAACACCGAGAGCGAGAGCTTTGAATTAACAGTGAGTAAATCTCAAATGGTACTAAATAGGTTGACTGAGTTTGCGTGTGTGTGTGTGTGTGGGGGAGTCAGGGCTGTTTGCATGCTCTTACACTTTTTTGTGCAACAAGTGCAGTGTCACCTGTGAGGTGTAACCCACATACAGGAGTTGTGGTCCACGCAAAAAAAAGTTTTTGTGGACACACTGTGCAAAAACTTGTCCACAGGTGTAAATATCAAATGGACAGAGCGATGAGCTTTTTACATTTTAACGGAATGTTTGTGTTTTTACTTTTAGTGTGCAAGTTTGCACATAACTGCACATCAAGAGGACTTGATGTGTGCATGTAAGTGTGTGTGTGTCCGAGTGTGAAGCCCTCTGTCTCACTGATGGATGGATTCTTTCATTGGAAAGCAAAATGTTAAATAACGAGCCATGGTGTTAGGTAAATACTGTTGTTAGTCATAATTACCAAGAAGGCTCTGCTCTGTTTAGGTGCATGCAAACACCTCTACCTGCTATTTCACGCCAAACGAGTGCTGTGGAAATAACTCAAGGAATTTAAAATATTAGTGAGGGGAAAATGATTTGCATGAAATATCTGGATAATTGCTGTAATTGCTTAAATATATTAGGCTTTCTTCTTGTTTTGGTTATGCAGGTGTATTAGCCAAGAGGTGGTGATATTTCATTTGACCAACACGTGCACTTCAATCCCTAAGGCACCTAAGTTTTTGCTTTGAGCCACTAGATGTCAGTATTTAACAAGCTATACACCAGCACTGTAGCCCTCCTGCAGAAGACATCCAGCATAAGCCTCCTGAGGTTCTGTGCTCAAAGATTTTCTCTGTTATTTGCCTCAGTGTGTGTGTATTTACGCAAAAATGTTATAGATTTATAAAACCATAAATGTGACATTATGTGCAACAGTAAACAGGTGCTCGTATACCTTGTTTTTTTAAAGGTTTTAAATCATAACACTTCTATAGATTTCAGCAGGTGCTTTTTGCCTTTCAGTGCAAAATGAGAAGACATAACGCTGATCATTTAATTGCATGTCACAGTGAAGATCATGTGCTGCATTTATTTTTAATCATATGGTTACTCCTGCCACGAGATGGCAATCACACCTAATGAAAAACCTCTCGGCCGTATGTGTGCATATGTTCTCCTATTTGTGAGTGTGTGTGTGTCTCTGTGTGCGTGAGTGTGTCGGTGCTGGATTTGCTCTCAACACGCATGCTTTTGCATATAACAAGATGTCTTCACATTGTTGTGTTTTTTGGTTTGTTTGCCCTGTCTTTCGTGTGTATGAGTGTGTGTATGCAAATGTGTGTGTATGTGTGCTTGTGATAACCTGCAGTGTTTGTTGAATATCTGTGCAAGCCGAGCTGGATGTTTCCCTGCTGGAGGTCCTTGTTTGTTTTGTTTATTTGCATGCATCAGAGTGGTTGTTGGCGGTGTTGGTCACTACAAGTGGCTGGCATTTGGTGCCTGGTAATCAGGCAACGGGCAAACTGGGTGGCACCGCTGCGAATGGTTTGCTGGAGATTATCCCAAAATTATCCATGAATTATCCCAGAGAATTACACAATTCCAGTCAGGCCTTGTCCATTGATGGAACTGGAAAGAGGAGAGTGTTGGACCAAGTGTGTGTGTGTGTGTGCATATTGTTAGGGGGACCTTTGGATGGAGCAATGTTGGTGTCTATATTACGTATTGCAGCTCTGTGTGTATGTGTGTGTTTAATGATTCTGGCAGTGTTGGTGCATTGGGGTAATGGAGCATGTTAATCCACATCAAACGGCTATTACCGGCAGATTTTACTCATAAAAATTGCTATGTTCAGTAAGAGGGGCGATAAATTTAAATACTTTGAGCAAACCTGTGTGGTTCATGCATGCTTTGTTTTCCAACACGTGTCAATAAAAAATTCAGTTAAGTAGCAGAAGTTTATCATTTAGCCCTCCAATTAAAATGTTATCTAATCCTTAAAATCTGGCAGAAGCTACAGTGTAAGTGTAAATTTTTATTAGGTTGGGTTTTTTTTGTTTTTTTCCCCCAGAGCTACAGGTTTTCATGCCCGTTGGACCATTGTATTGAACTCATTTCTGTGTTGCTGCTGTCTCTGCACATCGTGCTGTCATTAAAGTCTGGATAGATAGGAGGGGACTAGCTGCTTGCTTGTGTGTGTGGCAGTCGGAGCCCCAAAAGGATGAATAGTGCTGGTGAACCTCTCTGCGATAAGTGTTCGGTAAACGGGTCAGTAGATTGTCCTCTGAGGCTCAATCTGAGCTATTTTCCCTGGCTGAGAACACAAATTATCCTCTGCATTCATTCCATAAACAGACCTCCAGTGGCGCAGACTCCACATAGTTTGTTGTGCTTGCGCGCTCGCTCATTCTGTTTTCTTGTGCTTTGGCTGAATACGCAGGCCCGCTTACACATGTGAACCACATGGGATAACACATGCATGCTTCTCACCCTCTCGACAACAAAGGCCAAACTGACAAGCAGATGAATGCACAACTATAGAGGATGAGAAAACAATTGCATTTAGAGCGGGCGTGAGTAGAGGATCACAGCGAAACACACACTGGCATAGGAAGTAGGAAGAGGATAATGGTAAGAGGCAAAAGAGGGGCAAAAAAGAGGGAAAGGCTGAGGTGGTGAAAGGTTAAGTACTCGCTCTTTTTTTTTTGGATGCTGTACTTCCTGCAGGGCCTTGTTCCTTGACCTGCTGGTTAGAGGAGAGAGTTTGAAAAAAAAAGTGTGAGCAAAGGGGAAAGGAGGGAGAAAAGGCTAAAGCTGCATGTGAGGTTGCAAGGTGAGAGGTGGAAGAGCTAGAATGGGAGGAGTATTTGCCTCCGGCTGATAGGGAACAATTGGGCTCAGAAGACGGCACGCACACACACACACACACACACACACACACACACACACACACACACACACACTCAACACCGAAACAAAAATGGACATTCTCACACACACTCACACGCATAGAGCTGCACACACTTCGAACTACAGGCCCAGCAGGCACATGAACTTCAGTGCAGTTGTTGCCATGGCGATACACTGAGTTGCTGACCCCCCGACTTCATTTTTCCTGCCGCTTGGCTATTGAAAGAGATGATTGACAAGTGTCCAAATGTCAGCCGACCCAGCCGGCCACACAGATGGGGTGGGGTGGGGGAGTTGGGGGTGGGCAGCCATTTTATGTTACTTTCACTCACAGGAAGGAAAGCGTGTGTGTGTGTGTGTGTGTGTGTGTGTGCTTGTGGATACACGTGCACCGAGTGTCTGTTAAAGCTGAGCAATTACTTAAATTATTAGCAATCACAATAAACTGTATCTACCCTGTGATGCTATGAATAGACCGAACAAACAAAACACCAGAGGTACACACACATAATACAGTAGCTGTATTCACTTGTAAACACACATATCTCAACCGGTGCAAAGAAAGCCTCCAAATAAAGCCATTTAGCATGCAAGACAGGGTCGTATATTTGGTTTGTCTTTTGAGCTGCACTGATAACATGTTCGCTGAAAGGCAGGACTGGCTGGTTGTGGTGGCTATTGAGTGTTTGTATGTGTTTGCATCTTTAGTGTTTTTACTGTGTGCTGTGTGCATATTTATGCGCACAAACACTGATGGACCAAATTGACATGAATCCTCTTATTCATACATAAAACGTAATAATTAAAAAAAAAAACCCAAAAATTTTACACTCAACAATGAAACTTATAGAAAACAAGCACACTTTTTTCTTTTTTCTTTGTATTTCTGTAGATATTTTTCCTCCTGTGTTTTTTTTAATCCTCTCTCCCTTTCTCACTGTCTCATTGTCTGCAGGATTGAAGGGATCGGTCTTATCTTGATCACCCACTGCAACACATTAACCTCTCCTCTCTTATCTCTACACTGGTCATTAGTGCCAAAACCCTTAACGTCCTATTGACAAGGAGCACAAAACTCTGCATCTGTGTGTGTGCATGCATGTGTTGAGCTATTGCAGGTGACATGTGGATGAGATCTGCTGAGTTGGTGATCTGAGCCGATAACATTATTAGTTGTGTGTGTGTATGTGTGCCTGTGTGTGTGCAAAATATGACGAGAGAGTGGGAGGAGAAAATATTTCTATATAAAGTATTTGATCGAAAATTGAGCAGCCCATATTTAATACGTATTTATGTGCTTTTATTTTGACACTTTGGCAGTCTGAAGATCTGAAAAGATATGATTAATAAGTCATTGATTATATTTGATATATTTAGTGACTGAATGTAACATAATTTGCATTAAATGTAGCGAGTACATATATTCAAAATAAGGTCTGAATTACACTCCCCTGCCACCTGAAATCGCTGCCGGAGAAATGTAATCATTCAAAACCCAGTCATCCGCTTTGCTGTGAGGCCATTTAGAAGGTATTGAGGGGAAAATAAAAATGCACTTCCTGTTCTCTAATGCGCCAGTATTGGTGCTGAATGGGTTACTCCATTTGATGCTGATGGAGCATTACACTTCAGCTCAGTCAAACAGCTGTCAGCAGCAAGTGTATCACAAATTCAATCAGTTCACGTTATCATGTCATGACACGCAGCAATCAAATCACTTATTGCAGAAATATTTGCACCTCCTTTAAACGCTCCTGGCACATCTGAAGCTGCTTTGAAATAAGGTGAAAAAAAAAGAGTGACAAAATATATGAACGCATAAATCCATCCATTCATCGCTTCATGCTTTTACTGTGTTCGGGGAGGTCACAACACAATTAGAAAATTATATATGTTTTATGTTGGAGGCACACAATCGTCGCTCTGCTGTTTTATTCCAAAGGAAAAACAAAATCACATTTCTGCTAATACGTGTCATCGAGAAATTTGGGGCCTTTTAGCTGTGAGTTAAATGTGTGCCACTGTTTATCGCTAAATGCAGTACTTATCTGTCTCTCTCTCTCTGTCTGTTTTCTATCTTTCCCTGGCCCCGTGTGTTAGTGGGACTGACAATCAAACAGGTTAAAAGAATAATTGCAACTCTATTTACCCCAAACAGCCTCTCCTCTACACATAATTACATCAACACACACACGCACACATGCACGTCACATACTGAGGCGCACTCAGAGAGAAAGAGGGAGAGAGAGGGAGAGAGGGAGAGTCCCTGCACTAATATTTAGGTTGTAGCAGTCATGTGTTTGAGTGAACCCTCCTCTTGTCCCCCTCTTCAACGCAAAGCACTGTTAACCACTGGCACTCACCGAGTGAGGAATACACCCCACATCGACGGTACTCATCACGCCGTGGGTGTCGACGTTTGTCTGTTTGTGCTTGTGTGAGAATAAAAATATATCAGACATTAAGACAGCTTCATCCTCCGAGGTGAGGGATTCTTTACTGAATATAGATGTTTGTTCATCATAACTTAATTAAAACTGGGTATTTTAAACCAAGAAGAAGTTCTTATAGTGACCTTTACTAACTGCTTTTTTCCCCATGAATTACCATTTAAAGCAAATTGAAGTACATTAAAAATAAAACTGTGGAAGTATTTTTAAAAGCACTAGAACTACTGAATATCTCATCTTCTTACCTGACAAGTAACTGAATTGATTGTTTCCTGAGTAATCAATTCGCTTTAAAAAAGCGTCACTAGATAGAAATATGAGTCTCCTTTAATTTAACAAGCACAGTATTTTCTGGTCATGCACAAGGGAACATAACTCTATTTTCTAGTGGCTCTTGTGCTAAAAACAATGTTCAGTAAGTTCTCCAGCATAAACATATGAAAACGTTTAAAAAATCAACGTGAACATCATCCTGTTTGAATGGCGATCAGACAGTTACAGACAGGCTTAAACAGAAGAATGTGTAAGAAAGTGCACAAGAGCAAATTGCAATGATAAGGTAGTGCAATACAGTAGTTACACACTTGCAGCATATGCGGTTCATGTGTGTTACACGCGTGAACCCCACACATCTATGCAGAGCTTTTTTTCTTAAGCTTGCTTGTATTTCTGAGTTGACAGCGATGGATAATGCGCACAAGCCGTATTTTGGAATTCAAGTTCAGCTGAGTCGAAAACTAAGGCGACTGGAAAAAATAATCAAATATAATATTTTGGTGTTTTTGCTTCCAACACAGCTGCAGGTGTACTCCCTGCATCCGTCCTTGCAGTGCCCGTCCTCAGACATTGGTGGTGCTGCTGCTGCATTGTGATTAACGACCGCCGAGGCTATACTGTGGATCCACTCACAGCCCGACATTACATTAGGGGACATTATCTAAATGCTCAACAAAGTGAAATTGAATTTAGGGCTCCTTCTCCAGCCGCCACCCCCCTCCCGGCACCCACCCCGACCCCCACCCACCCATTCTGCTGGTTCAACTGGGCCGCTCTAGGATCCCATTCTCTCCTTATTGTTAGAGGGAGTCAAGCATGATCCTCTGCTTCTCATCCACTTTCAAATTTAATCAGTCTCAATTTGACCTTTTATGCACCAAAATCCGCTACAGATGTACAGTATGTGCATGCAAGTAACATTTGACACGCGTGTGTGTGTGTATGTGTGTGTGTCCCCATATGTGCCCTCCGTGTCAGCTCGCAGTGCTTACAGTGAAGTGGGGAACAGCATCTTCCTATTTGCTGCAGAATAGACCAATTAGTGTTTAGCAACAGAGCAGGAACCCATGTGAATGTGTCATTGATTAGCAGGATTTGGCTAATCATCACATCTCATAAACTCACCCACTAATGTCAGCTGGATCTCCTAGAATACGCCTCCTTTTCCTTGCTCAATCTATCCCTCTATCTCTTCTCCTTCTCCTTTCAGCTCCCTCTTCCCATCTGTCTTTCCGCACTTGTCTTTTTGCCCATCTGTCTCCGTCTGTCTTCTCTCCTTTTCTTCCTCTTTTTTCTCCCCTCTTCTCAGTTTCTTCCTTCCTCTCTTCCTCTTTCTTCTCCCTTTTTTCAGTGCTGGAGGGTGTACAGTAGAAGGAGCAGAGCAGATGCTGACTTCCCTGCTCATGCATCAAGAAATCAGGACAAGAATCTGCATTGCTGTGGATAAAGCCAATATGCACTTTTAAAAATAATAATTGTCTCCCCTGCATTTATTAATTTGTCAGTGAGCTTTTAATATAGTCTTCATCAGGAGTGGATTTTTTTGTTTTTTCCATTTTCTTTTCAGCTGGTGTTAAAAGTCACGTTCAGCATGAGAAAGAACATCATACTATCACTTTCACTCTCCACCATCCCAAACTTTGCCTAATACTTCAGTAACCTTGTTTAATTGAATCCTTCCGTTTGCATTTTGACATTTTTGGTTAAAACGATAAGGAAAAGAGCCCTTATTAAAAGGAGAAGAAGAAAACAAATAAAAGCTGTAGCTGTATACCAAATCAAAGTATCTGTAATGCCTTGGCTTCCTATTAAACTGGGCAAATTGACAACAGCAAAAATAAAAGCAAAAAATATATTTATTATTATTAATTTATACATACTTAACTAAATGTCATTTGCTTGTAAGTAGTGTTGTTTAATAATTTATTGACTGATATCTGAATACTTTTGTGTACTAAATACTGAAAGGTTGAGGAAAAGGATTTAAGGCATGTATAAACAATTACACATGCTCATGAATACGGGCTCTTATATTAGTCTTCCATAAAATAATCACAATATCTGGTTCACCCAAAACTGTGGACCCAAAGACTCAAAGCTGTGATTTTCAAGTCTCACAGCCGATATTTATTTATAAATACAAGTTTTTACTGAATTACAAAACACACATACTGAAACCTTTAATTGGCTGATTTGGTGGTGAATCTCTAAGTATGTGTATCCTGTTTCATATCTTTGCATTGTTACTAATGTATTTGTGAAAAGTTGTTTGAGACCTAATGTAAAAAAAAACCCCAAAAAAACACCAACCAAAACAAAAAGAAACGATTGGGTAAAGCACTTCTCATTCAATTGTAAGTTTTGTTCAACCAGCGCTCCGAAATCTAACGATAATCAGTTTACAATAATATTGTACGGACAAGAAAAGCAGCAAATTCTCATAATTTTGAAGCTCAGACAGTAAATTAATTACCAAAATATTGGGAATAGGATTTTTCTGGTGGTTGATTCTTTCATTTCTAGTTAATTGTTGGATTGAGCTTTATCATAAATGTTAATGGTGGACTTTTGTTAAAAGTTGGCCTTTTAATAACTGATAAAACAAAAACCGGTTTTGACTCACTGGCCAATTATTATTGAGCAAACCAGCTTCGAACATCATCTGGATAGCTGGGTTAAAGTTACAAAATACGTAAATAAAACTTTGTAAATAACTAATAAATACAGTCTCCAGCATATGTGAACATTGGGATGGATATGAAATTGCAACCGATGTTTATAATACTTATTTTAAAGAGCAAATAAGTAGTACATCTTATCTGGTTAAAAAAAAGACATAACTTACAACATCACTGATGACTACCTGTTATTATAATTTCAATACGGTTTAACACTAAAATAATTATTTACTAAAGTATAACTACCAGTTTATTACATTTAATAATCTTATAACGTGTCAACAATTGTTTTCATTCACGAGTTAACGCGAATACTATAGTCTGAGAGACTTTTAACTTGCCTTGTTGATTCAAGTCAGCGTGCTGTTACACTTCAAATATAGTAAAACCTAACCGCCTACACTGATATGAACTGCATTAGCTTGCATATAAACAGAGGGCAGAGTTGTTTTACATCCATTTCATCTTTTTTGCTTTGAATAAGAAGAAATTTAATTAGTAGTTTTGGAGCTTTCAGCGTTGTGTAATAAGTATTAGTTATCATATTAATTAACATCTGTTTGACACAGTATGGTGGCCAGCTGGGAGCATGAAGGAGGACATGCGGTGTGCATGTAAGTGTGTGTGCGTGAGCGCATGTGTGTGAAAGGTTGCACAGGGGAAACTCGCAGCGTTTGATTTGTTGTGTTGCTAATGTGACACTGATTATACAGGTCAGAGTAAAACAAAGCGGTGAGACGTTGCGATGCTAATACAGACGCTGTGATAACGGGGTTGTCGTTTCACACACACACACATACACGCACACTGAAACACAGACAGATGTAAATGTATACACATGTATGCATTCTTGTGTCCTTGTGAAAAGCAGGCAAAGATACACCAACACTCTCATAACACAAGCATGTCACCAAAAAACAACAAGAACAAAAAAAACATCTCTCAGTGACTTCAACAAACCACACTAAGCCTTTTTTTTGTAAGAGGTAGACTGTTGCCATGGAGAGAAGAGGTTAGTGAATTTGACCTATGCTATCATTCTAGCTTTGGTCCCGCAGCTGTAATTTCAAATGAGAGAAAAAAATATGTGTTTCTCACTGAATTGATTTATCCCTATGTTTATGAGTAGATAAGTGCAGTGATGCTTAGATGGAGGGTTATTTTCATGGGGTGACTCTTTTGTGTGTATTGTGTTTATCTAGGCCACTGTTGATGTAGGGAGTACTGTAGCTCTTTTTCTCACAGCGGGGACCCTCTTTTTGTGTTTGTGTGTATGGCTTTTCTGTATGTGTGCGTGCAATTTGTTTGCGCTTGTGTGTGTGTGTGTGCCAATCTCCACCACAGGTACAGCAAAGGCATGGGATGCATTGTGGTTTATGAAGAGCAGTGCGTGATCAGACTGCCCTGCAACACTAACAAAATCAATCTCAGGAAGATGGAAAAAGTAACAGGGACTAAATAACATACAGTGCATTTGTTCTGGTTTCGTTTCCATGAAATCTGGGAACCGGCAGCTACTCTTCTGACTTAGCCTTTAAGGGCAAAAGCCAGTTTTTGTGGGGCAGATGTCTGTCTTAACCTTATTTGTGTCTTTATGTCTTTATTTATGAATTCAAATCAATTTAAAACAATTAATAAAAAGCAAAAATAATTGTTAAGCAATTGCAGAGATTTTCATGTACACATGTGCTGCTGCTGTTTGGGTCACTATGTGGACAGTTTACCTGCCAACAACCAAAGCCTCCTTATGTCTGGGCAGTATTGCTTAGACTGCAAGTACCTGCAGAAACAAGGAGAGTTCCAGTCACAAAAATCATGCCTACAGATTCTGTACAGTATATACATTTGAAGATATTTGTTTATAGCAATTATTTACCATATAAGCTGTTTATTGATGAGCACATATCTCCTTTTACTGCAATATGAAACCTGCTTTATGTTGACACAGTGGTTCCCAGGACAGAACTGAGTGTGTGTGTGTGTGCCTGTGTGTGCTCGTGCACGTGCATGTGTGTGTGTGCGCGCGCAACATATGGAAGATGACAAGAGAGCAAATAGGGAGCCAAGACATGGTCATCTGTCTGGGTTTTGGGATAATTTGCTGGCGCGGGTGTGAATGTTGGTGGAGAAGATGGGCGGGTATGTGTCAGTCATGTGTTTGACAGGGTCTTGTATAGGTTGTCATGTTGCCCAGCAGCCGAAGCAGAGGAGCAACGAACCCCAGGGGCCAAATAGGGGTCAACGTCTGCCCTAAATGGTCCCCTAGACAGCACAGGGTGCAGATAGGCAAGGCATTGCACCAAGAAGGTCACCCTAGGGGTGATCCAATTCTCTGTGTTTGGGCGTTGGGAGATTGTGTGCTCACCTCTGTCAACCCTTCCACATACAGGTCAGCAAAAAAATAAGATGGAGACTCAGAACGGCTTGAAGAAGGGTTGACATAAGAGAGAGTGCGGAGTAACCTGTGTTTATGTGTGTGTGTGTGTCAGAGGGAGGAATGTATGTATAATTCACCAAGCATGGCTGTGTTTCTCTCATCCTTCCTCCAGTCACCTCAACAGGCAATGTAGTAGACACTAATGTGCCTCTTAGTTCTCAGCTGACCCTTAAAGGCCCCAGTGGGGATACCGAGGGGGTGACTTTGCTCCTGTAGCCTGGGAGACTTCCATATTCATTGTTTCCTCCTCTTCTTATACCCGTTATCTCTCCTTCATTGTCTGTTTGTACTTCTCTCTTTTTTACCATGTACTCGATTTCTCTTTCAACTTTTCTCCTCTGGGACGCCTCTCACCTTGCTCCTAAATGCTGAGCATGTTTATGTAGTTTTCTTTCGGGTATTCTTCCGTGACCCATCCTTATTGAGGTATAATATAAATCAATAAAGTTGTGATGCGCTCAGATTTTGCTTTATGTTCAGTAACTGTAGATGGAGGAGGTCAAGGTTTCTGCAGTCGTGATCAGTTTGAGCGCTTGTTAAACATGGTGATGTAGACTGCGTCTTGCAGGAGCAGTAAGTCCTTGAACCCAGAATATTATGCGAGTAATAATACTACTGAAGACTTATGCACTCTGTAACAAATGTGTATTGGATACACTAATATAAATGTGGCCTACAAATATGTGTGTGATTGTGTGAGGAAAGCCAGTGGGAAATACCATCTGGTCGTGAAGGCCAATAGACCGTTGGAGACTTGCTTCCTACGTGTCAGTGGCAGCTGTGTGTGTGTGTGTCCATGTGTGTGCTCAGTAATTACTGTCATGGGTGTCACAGTACGATCAGACCAGTAACGGCCATCATGTGTTGACACATATAGTTTCTGAACAAATGATTAACCGCTCCTGCCTCCTGTTGTTCTGCAGCAGTGAACCTATGATTGAATTGTACAAGAATAGCTGGAGAGAGTCAATAACTTGATGCTGCGTGTCTCAGTTATGGGAAACACGCCAGTGGTTTTTATTTATTTATTTATTTATCCTCATTAATAAAGTTTTCATCATCATTACTGACTAATATTGTAAGCCCTTCCATATAATTTGGCCTAAATAAATGCCAGAATGGTTAAAAAAATCTCCATCATAAATTTAGCAATGGGTGGATTAGAGCTAAAATAGTTAGTTAATAAATTGGTAAGAACCTGAATAATTGTTTCAGAAGGTTTTTGTTGTTGTTGTTGTTTTTGTTGTTGTTTTTGGGGGAGAAGTACAAACAGACAATGAAGGAGAGATAACGGGTATAAGAAGAGGAGGAAATTACAATATTACAATATTCCGAATAATCGCTTGCTACAGTTTCTCCAGTGTGAGCCTTTTCCTAGTTTTTATAAAACTATAAAAACAAATATTTCGAATATTTGGGTAATTTGAATTTTAAAAATACATTTTATTTTACAAAACAATTAGTGAAAATGTGTTTGTTAGTGGTGGTGATGGCAAGGTAAACCCTTTCTCTCAAGGTGCAAAAATTACTAAATCAAGGATCATTATTTTATTTTATTTTATTTTATTTTATTTTATTTTATTTCTTTTTTTTTTTTTTAAATTGTCATGTCTGAAGCTTCAATGGCTATTTAAATTTGAAAATATACAGTATGATTGTTTAAGCAGTTGTAAAATGTATTATTATAATAACAATCCTTCAACCAGCTGTAATCCTTCCTTATAGCACGGTTCTAGTCTTAGATTCTTTTAAACTAAAACAGCACCCATCATCTATTCTTTCTTGTCTTCTTCATTTTCAGTTTAAGACCTACTATGCCACTCTGCCCCCCACCCACCCCGATAGCCGTCTTCTATCCCATGGGCAAGCTAAAGACTGACAGCTTTGTTTGTGTTCTCCACTAAGTGAATTTTCATCAACTAGTCTGCATGAATCCTCCCAAGGGCCAGGGCAGGAGAGGCTGTGAGAGATTTAGTTGAGGGCTGGTGGATAGCCAGCTTGAGATAGTGGAAGAGAGCACTACAGACTGCATCCACAGTAAGCTAATTTTTCAACTGCCCTGACAACAATATGTCCACACTAGTGTAAAGTAGAGCCTACAGGATGTAGGGAACCACGGAAAAATCTTTTTCAGTTGAAATCATACTTACTTTTCAACCAATCGATAGGCCAATAGAAAAAAAAAATATTGAGCAAGAGCGCCAGGTTCACTTTATTTAACAAAGTGAAATTTTAAAAAATTTGTTCTGGATATGTTCAGATCACAAGGTGAACTTCTGACCATGTGGCTGAAAAATAAATGCTTACTGCCTAAGCAACCACCCTCAATGTAATTTTGTCTTGCAGATGAAAGTGGCAGCCAACACAATGAAATTCAGTGACATGCAATGTGTTAGCATAACAGAAAACATGCTAACAAGTAGTATGCTGTGATTGAAGTCGAATTTGTGGGTAGGTTAAAGGTACAGAAGCACAATGCCAGCTAATAATGCAAAGATTTAAACAATGCTACACCAGTTCAGCTGTCCTGAAGATGGTGCCGTAGAAAACGAGGTTAAACAAAAAACACCAAACATGTATCCACAGTATTATATGTATCATGTGATTAATTACCCTGCACCATTTTCCCCTCACAACACCCGTCAGTCGTGCGCTTCTCTTAAGCCCATCTCAGTGCAAACCTTTGGTTTGTGTCACTTCTGCATCTGCTCTGTCACGTTATTTTCTTCCCAGGAGCACTTCTGTTGAGAGTTTGTTTTTTTGACTTTCATTGTGCTTTATTCAATTTCTGTCACGCTTTTTTATTTTTCCATTGTGCTGAATAAAACATAATGAAATAAAACTTCAGCTCTGCTTTGTGTGCTTTTTTAACGTTTTTCTGCATGCTGCTGTTTTCTTAAGTTGCAGTGCTTTAACCACAATAAGGGATTAATAAATCCTTAATGTACTTCATCATACAACCGTTTTATGCTTTTAAAGGCATTATTAAAAATTTTAATCAATTCACAATGTACTTAACTTTAACCTTAGTAATATGTTCATATTTCTCGGTGCAGGGTTCTTAATTAACTGCCGTCATTGACATAAGTTCTGACTGATGTAGGTACAACACTGCAATAGTCAAAGTGGGTTAAAAAAATGCATGGATGACCTTGTCCAGCAGACAGGAATGATCAATTTTTGGAAAAGCGTGAGAGAGCAACTTTTTTGCTTGGACATGGAAAAAGAGCACTACTGCTGTTATCTGTACAGCAGTAGTGGGTGATATCATGACTGATACTGATATTGAACCACAACTGAGGAACTCCACAACTGAAATGAATAACAGCAAGCATGCATTAGCAAGCATTAGCTAAGGCCAAAGAAAAGGTTTCAGCTACAGAGGTAAGTAATTTCTCCTGGTAATTTCAAACGCATTTTTATTTTAACCAAGCTTGACTCTTTAGATTTTTTGGATCTGAATAAACAGATCTGACTATGTGGAGCAGGCGATGTAAGAGTGCTCTGGGGCAGTGGCTCCTTGGCTCCCAACTTCTGAGGTGACCAGAACGCATTCTTCCAAGAATACAACTTCCAAAAATTCAAGATGTGATTAGAGAGTTCCAAGAACAGCCCATGTAAATACAGAACCTTATGGGTTCAAATTTCAGGTTTCTCCCCTTCAATATGATCTTAACCGTGGACTGCTGACATTATGTGGGCAATAAAATTTATGTCACCTACATGTTATACACACAGTGGCTTTTATAACATCTCATTCTAAAACTTAGTTTCTTAATATTTTGCTGCGAAATACAGAGTTGGTCCTTCTTTTACAGCTATGACAGCTTCCACGCTTCTGGAAAAGATTTCTACATGATTGTAGAAATCTTGTCTCTGTGGGCTAACAATATCTTTTCTATTTCAGCCCAATGGTGTTCAGTGGGGTTGAGACTAGGGCTCAGTGTAGGCTAGTCAGGTTCTTTCACACCAAACTCATCTAACCATGTGCACTATGGCACAGCCATGCTGAAACAGAAAAGGGCCTTCCCCAAGGTATTCCTACTAAGTTGGAAGCATAGATTCGTACAAAATCTGTGCTGAAGCAATAAGATTTTTCTTCAGCCCAACTTAAAGGCCCAAGTCATCCCCTGAATAACAGTCCTATAGCATTAAACCTCCTTCACCACACTTTACAGCTGCCCCAATGCAGTCAGCTGGGTCCCAATACACGAAAACCCATCTATATCAGTCTACAGATAGAGAAACATGATTCATCATTCTGTAAAACATGTTTCCACTGCTACAGAATCCAGTGGTGGTTTTCTTTAAACAGTTCCCTCCAATGGTTCCTGTTATTCTGGATGATGTAAGGCCCGAATACAGGTGCTTAGTCTTACGAGTCCACACCATGAAGCTCCTGGTGTACAGTGTTTGTGTTGGTGTTAATGCCAGAGCAGGTTTGGAATATTCCAGTTATTGAGTCAGCATAGCACTACGCACCTTAGCACATGTGGCTGAAGAGTGTTGAGGTTAGTTACAGCTTCATATGTTCTTCCACTTCAAGGGAGAACGATATTTCATAAACTGTTGCAACAGTGTCTTATTCAAGTTCCACATTCAAATTCACTTTAAAAGGACCTATTCTTTCACAAATCTTTGTAATGGCAGAGTGCATGGCTGCATGTGGGACTAAATTAAACACCTGAATTTGGTGATTAAGAGGGCTGGTCCAATACTTTTGTCCAAATTAGAAAATGAGGGCAGATTAAAAAAAAAGTCCTGTGTTTCTGTGGCCTAAAATCTCCTGGATTTTCAATGCACTGTACACCCACACTGATAGTGAGCAGGCATGCACAATTTTTCACATCATTTCACATTAAATATTCTCTGCTAGACACCACATAACATTACAATATCCTGTGGATGTCTTTATATTTTGTTTGGAAAATGGGAATTCAAGCAGCGACTTATTGACACGTGTGCAAACATTCATGGAAATACAGTATAAAAACCAAAGACCATGTCTGAAAGTCAATATTGGACATGGCTACTTTATTCTTCAACACAGCCTGAACTCTGTCTGAAATATTGCTCAGGAATAGTTCTCCAGGCTTTTTGAAGGCCATTCAGTGCTCTTCTTTGCTCATCTTTTATTCCATTCTATGAAAAGATGATCCCGAACTGCTTAAATAATTGTGAGGTCTGGGTTCTGGGGAGGTCAGTCCGTGACTGATAGTGTTCCACTGTCTCTTTTTCTACCCAGTTACAGTGGGGCAAAAAAGTATTTAGTCAGCCACCGATTGTGCAAGTTCCCCCACCTAAAATGATGACAGAGGTCAGTAATTTGCACCAGAGGTACACTTCAACTGTGAGAGACAGAATGTGAAAAAAAAAATCCATGAATTCACATGGTAGGATTTGTAAAGAATTTATTCGTAAATCAGGGTGGAAAATAAGTATTTGGTCAATAACAAAAATACAACTCAATACTTTGTAACATAACCTTTGTTGGCAATAACAGAGGTCAAACGTTTACTATAGGTCTTTACCAGGTTTGCACACACAGTAGCTGGTATTTTGGCCCATTCCTCCATGCAGATCTTCTCGAGAGCAGTGATGTTTTGGGGCTGTCGCCGAGCAACACAGACTTTCAACTCCCGCCACAGATTTTCTATGGGGTTGAGGTCTGGAGACTGGCTAGGCCACTCCAGGACTTTCAAATGCTTCTTACGGAGCCACTCCTTTGTTGCCCGGGCGGTGTGTTTTGGATCATTGTCATGTTGGAAGACCCAGCCTCGTTTCATCTTCAAAGTTCTCACTGATGGAAGAAGGTTTTGGCTCAAAATCTCACGATACATGGCCCCATTCATTCTGTCCTTAACACGGATCAGTCGTCCTGTCCCCTTGGCACAAAAACAGCCCCATAGCATGATGTTTCCACCCCCATGCTTCACAGTAGGTATGGTGTTCTTGGGATGCAACTCAGTATTCTTCTTCCTCCAAACACGACGAGTTGAGTTTATACCAAAAAGTTCTACTTTGGTTTCATCTGACCACATGACATTCTCCCAATCCTCTGCTGTATCATCCATGTGCTCTCTGGCAAACTTCAGACGGGCCTGGACATGCACTGGCTTCAGCAGCGGAACACGTCTGGCACTGCGGGATTTGATTCCCTGCCGTTGTAGTGTGTTACTGATGGTGACCTTTGTTACTTTGGTCCCAGCTCTCTGCAGGTCATTCACCAGGTCCCCCCGTGTGGTTCTGGGATCTTTGCTCACCGTTCTCATGATCATTTTGACCCCACGGGATGAGATCTTGCGTGGAGCCCCAGATCGAGGGAGATTATCAGTGGTCTTGTATGTCTTCCATTTTCTGATGATTGCTCCCACAGTTGATTTTTTCACACCAAGCTGCTTGCCTATTGTAGATTCACTCTTCCCAGTCTGGTGCAGGTCTACAATACTTTTCCTGGTGTCCTTCGAAAGCTCTTTGGTCTTGGCCATGGCGGAGTTTGGAGTCTGACTGTTTGAGGCTGTGGACAGGTGTCTTTTATACAGATGATGAGTTCAAACAGGTGCCATTCATACAGGTAACGAGTGGGGGACAGAAATCTTCTTACAGAAGACGTTACAGGTCTGTGAGAGCCAGAGATTTTCCTTGTTTGAGGTGACCAAATACTTATTTTCCACCCTAATTTACGAATAAATTCTTTACAAATCCTACCATGTGAATTCATGGATTTTTTTTTTCACATTCTGTCTCTCACAGTTGAAGTGTACCTCTGGTGCAAATTACTGACCTCAGTCATCATTTTAAGTGGGGGAACTTGCACAATCGGTGGCTGACTAAATACTTTTTTGCCCCACTGTATGATTTAACTCCATTGGCAGTGTGTTTGGGATCATTGTCATGCCGAAAACTAAAGGAGCTTCTAATCAAGTACTTTCCAGATGGTATTGCATGGTTGATCTAAATCTGATGGTACTTTTCTGTGTTCATAAGTAATCAATTTTGAAAACATCTCCAACAACCATAGCTTAAATGCAGCACCAAACCATGACAGTGGCTGTAAACATTTACTGTGTACCACTCTCCTGACTTCCTCTGTGTATTTTTTATGATTTGAACTAAAGATTTTGGAATTGTCCTCCATAATACCTGCTGTCACTGATGTTCAATACAGTTATTATGTAATTTGGCTTAACTTAGCCTTTCTTCCCTGTTTCTCTTCCTCAAGAATAGCTTATTGACAGCCACCCTTACTCTCAGACCATTGCTGATGAGGCTTCAGTGAACAGTCGATAGATCAAATGAAGGACCAGATGCATCTCTCAGGTCTATGTCAGATTTTTTCCTATTTCTTGAGTACGTGACTTTCACATACAGATCATCTGCTGTTGATAGTGCTTTAGGCCTCCTACTTCTTCTTTTGTCCTCCACTTGTCCAATTCCTTCAGTTTTTTTTAAGAACGCTTTGCACGCCATGCTGAGATAAGCCAAGTTTTTGGCAAATAGCTCTCCAGGAATCTTATTGGTGCAAAAATACTATTTTAGGCCTGTCAAACTGTCTTATCTTTTCCATTATTTGTAGATTCAACTAAAAAAGAATGGGAACAAATTATTTGGATTGTGACAGGCTGCTAATACCAAAGTGCCTTAAGATATGATTTAAAACTGGTTCTTTGTCAAGCTGTCTGTTATTTGTAGAGACAACACTGGTTACACAACCTTGAATTACATGCCTTTTGTTTACTTGAATGAATGATTCATAGGTCAGTGTTAAATTGCTTAAAAAAACAAAAGAAAATTCCTCTCAAAATGATCAGGTGCAAGGACTGGACAGAAAATAAGTGAAAAAGCAGCCAATGTTCAAAGAAATTCTTTGAAAGACCTTCAGAAAGCCTGGAGAGCTATTGTTAAAAACTGCGGGAAAATCTGGCTCACGAGAAGTAATATAGCAAAGAAAAGAGGGGTGGCTCAAGACTTTTGCACAGTAATGTACAGTGTTGGAAAGTTTTCTTTTGAAATGTAATAGGTAACTAATTACTAGTCAATAAAAATGCAGTGCATGAAGTAACCATGTGCTTTACTGACACATTACTAAGCAGTCCAGCAGAAATGTCCAGCAGGATGTCTCTCCTGGTTTCACATGGAGCATTTTAGTGTTGAAAGCTTTCTCATGGCTGATGAACAAGCTTGACTCTGACTTTGTACAGATGTCAATTATATGCCAAAATGCATTTTTTTCTTCTTTTTGCATAATTGTGTAGTGGTTTGTCCCATTAGTTTGCTGAAAAATCTGACCACTCCTCAGTGCAAACTCAATTGAGCTGCAAGATAATTTGAGTATTTCTTTTTAAAGTTTAAAGTGCCACAAATTTTAAAACTTTTCAATAATGATGTTTTACTTTTTTTTCTGGAGCGAGCTCTTGGCAGATTGTGTGCTTAGGATCATTATACCTTTAAAAGGTCTATTTCTGGTTCAAACTCGGCTTTTAGATAGATGGCCTCATGTCTTCAAGCACTTTGGTAAAGAAAAGACTTATAAAGAAACAATCTAAATGCAAATCACATTGTGATTTTTATTGCTACCACATTGGGCAGCGACATTTAAGTCATATTAATAAGTTACTGCAAGAAAAAAACAAAGCTTAGTAATGTTTGGAAACAGCTTGTATCATATTGCTGCCCCTTTTGCTGTAATCTGAAAATGCCGGTTTAAAGTGTATTATGCAGAGATTTCTTTGCCACTTATCTGACATTTTAAACCACATGGTATCTAATGTTCAAGAGGGATGTGTAGTGGTTAGATTGTCGTCTGGCGGCTGTCAAACTGGAGGCGTTGAGCCTGTGATGCTACTTATTAGGAGATGGGATTAGTCTACATATTATGTACATTAGTATACATATAGTAATCCATCGACAGCACGGCGACTAAGTTTCTCACCTTATCAAAATACCCATACAATACATACACTCTCCATAAAGAATGTATGAATTTAATGTGTTCAGCCCACTGGAAAAACACAAGATGAAAGATCTTTGACAGTCATTAAAGACTTTTTTTTTGGTGCTGGTAAAAACTACAGTGTCATATAGGCCACTTAAAGTTCAGGTGTATAAATATCATGTTGCATGCCCTGGAGCAGAAGTGAGTACATAAAGCCAGGGAGAACTATAACTCTTACCTTCTCATAGTGGATGAATCTGCTAGCCTACAGACTGAAAGAGAAAAAGGCCATGGACTAAGGTCTCTATTTAGTGTTTTAACTATTCTTCTTTGATTCAATCCAGTCTGAACAAGTCAAGGTCTGAGAAATGGAGTGAGCGGGACGAGTGTTATAGTGAAGCAGAAGGGAGTTGGGGATGGCGGGGGGTGGGGGGGTGCATAAGAGGTGTAATTGTGTTTTTCATTGTTAAACAACCTTCAGAGAGAAAGGCAACCACTACCAATATTAGCAATCAGGCCTTCAGATTGAAGATAGAGATGAGAAATGATGCGCAGGGTGCATTTGTAAAAGAAGAGATCTTTCAAAAATGATTCCTCGCTGCGGCCACCCTCTTTTCCTGTGAAATAAGCATGCGGGACAAACTTCTGCTTTCTTTTCATGCCTGGATTTGCTCAGTGATCACATCACAGAGTACCAGTTGCTCACATGCGGACAAGGCTGAGGAGAAAAATGTGATTAGGCTTCTTTGGCGACACAACTTTAACACCAACAGACTGTGGTGTAGGATGTAGTGCATTCAGCATCCTGTATACACACACACACACACACACACACACACACACACACACACACACACACACACACACACACACACACACACACACACAGGCATGCACACATATTCACTCAGCTGTTTGCCTTCCTGAGTGTCTGGTCTCTTTTCCTCTTTCTGCTCTGCAGAAGCAGATGCGGAGGAGCAGAGATAACTCTTAACTTTGTTTTGACACTTTTGATTAAGGACCATTGAAGGAACACCTGTATGGCGGGAGGGAACAATGCACCAAGCCCGTAGAGAGATTGATTTTGTGCATTAGAGAAGCAGCCTTTGTCTAAAGCCACGAGGCCCTTTGTTATGCTAACCAGCCATGGAAGATTTCCAATTCAATTTCACCTGAACGCTGGTCAGCCGCACGCTCCATTGTATGGCGTCCCTCGGGCCCCGGCGGCCCCCCCACCACCGCTGCCACCGCTGCCTCTCCCCTGTCGTCTCTCAAACTGCAATTTAGCCACTGAGGAGGGTGCATTTGTATGTGAGCGAGTTGGGTTGTGTGTATGTGTGTGTATTTGAGGGGTGGAGGGGGGGTGCTCCGCGGCCTAGATTGACAGCCGACTGGATACTCTTGCCACAATATTCGCTGCATCCTGTCCTTGTGTGTGCAGTGGGCCGCGGAGAGGATCACAGTGAAATGAGATGATATTAATTATCCTAATCCTGATAGCTCTCTCTGGAACTCTGCTTCCACTCATCTGTCTCAGGAGAGGACTTGGATGGTCAGACAGAGAGAATGTCAGAGAAATGAAATGAAAGCCGGCAGATTCAGTAGAGAATACTCCCAACAAAAAGGCTGCCTTTTGAATAAGGTAGTTTTGCTGTTCTCTCTGTCTTTTTCTTTCCCTTTCACGATTTCATGGTCACGCAATTGTCCTTCCTTTTCCAGTGTTCTGCTCTCATCATGTAACTAAGAGTTTTTTTTTCTCTCATTAGCCATCTTAAAAAGAAAACTTTAAGAAAAAACTGTGGCCCAATAAATGCAAAAATATGGAATCAGTAATCGTATATGTCCTGTTAAACAAGATGAATGTTAGTCGCCCGCTTGCTCTACTTAGTTTGGCCAAGTTAAGCCTGTGCACATGGTTACATATGTGCAGCCTTTTGAAATTATTATTTATATTTGCCAAATTATTTTCAGATAAATTAAAAGGGGGGAGCCATTTTAATTGAATATCTCTCAAAAAGAGCACATGATAATTGAATCAGAGGGGGAAAGGCAGGCTGCATGAATGGGCCTGTGTTACATAGAGATTCGTATTAAGATCAAGTCTCTACAGTGATGAAATAACACAATGCTCAGCTGCAACCATTGACTCTAATACATGCAATAAGAGAAACTTCTTAACTCACTCATTATGCTTGATGATTGTATTATTTTAGTGGCGTCACACTCCAGTAGGCTGGTTTTGATAACACGACTTTCAGAGCTCTCAGTCATTAATTAGTTTTTTTCATCTTTATATCATGAAAAAGCTGTGTTTTTTTCTGCTTCTATGAGAAATGCAACTTTCAATTCCTTTAAGTTGGAATTGATGTATGTGCCGCACCTCCAGGTTTGTGTGTTTATGCCATACTCGTTTTGTCTCGCTCGCCTATGTGAAATTTCTTAATAGGGGCCGTTTGTATTTTAGCAATCGAACACGATGTGGGTTTGTGCAGTTTATTTTTCCGTGTTTCAAATTAATTGATTTGTCGTTCATCTGTGTGTTTGCACGGTTGTTTCCGATTCTGATAGTTCTTTGTTCAGTAATGTAGCACATCAACATAAATGTGCGCGCAGAAAGGCCTAATCCTGGCCTCAAGTGGAGGTACAGTATATTTAGAGAGCCTTTGATTGTGAAGGTTGTTATTATTGAATTTGAGTGACGATCACGGTCGTTTGATCATAAATCAATGCCTCGCTGTTACGTTACGATGTGCTCAAGGGGACGCAGAAGTGTAGAAATTGTTTCATGGGGGCATTTTTGCGTTTCTTCATCTTCGAGGAGCTCTTGTCTTCTCTCTTGAGCTCGCCCTGTAGCCTGATGAGACCCCTGCAGGCACCTCACTTACTCACTCACTCACCCCCTGAAACCACTGCAGCAGACAAAGTGAGAATAGCTGTTTACCCCCTTGTGCCTGAGGTATCAGTGCCAGTTTAGAGTGGCACATCTTCCCCCTCCCACCGCTCTACCCTTCAATAGGCTTGTGAAGTGTGAAGTATATTTTTGTTCTCGTGTTTTTATACCAATTTTAATTCCACAGCTGCATATCTGAGAAGCAGGATTTCCTTGGTTGGCTTCCCAGTTTTTCTTTCTCTCAATCTCGCTATTTCCCTCCCTTGTATCCTCCCTCTCCATCACCCACCCCAACTCCTTCTCCTAACCCTACAATCCCTAACCTCTCTGTGTCGCTCTTCCCTGCTCCCCCTCCCAAAAAAACCCTCCCCACCCCCTTCCGTTGCCTGGGGGCTGATTATTTTAGTGGAAATACCGCCATCGTGTATCGCTGCCAGATTCTGCCAGCCCAAGCCTCTGCCACCCCGTCCCTCCTTCCCTCCCCGCCCCCATACCCACATCCCTCCACTTAGAATAACCAATCTGATGATGTGACAGTTTCTTTCTCCCCGTAGAAAATCTGCCTCTAACCCTTTTTCTCTCCCTCTTGCGCTTTGGATTCCATCGTTGTTTGACATGTTATGGAAGGGTTTCAGCTTCCCACCTCCGCAATCCTTATTCTATCCCAGGGAAGCGGTTGGCATGGGAATCTAATACTTGGCAAAGAGGGCAAGGATGGAGGGGAGGTGGGGTAACTTAAAAAAAAATCGTTTTTAACACACTCTGTGTAGTTTTTCTTCCTGAAATATCCTCTTCATATTCTTCTTCCTTTGATTTTGTGATGTTGTGTGACTTTACACAAAGTTTACAAGGAATTATTACCCCAGTGTTGTGTCTGTGTGTGCGTGCGCGTGCATTTCTGTGAGCGCACTCGTGTTTGCTTGTGTGTCACGTAACTATGCCAATGGTCTTTGTTTCTTAGGTCGATGGTCATTAGTTGCCATGGCACTTGCAGGAGGAGAAATCAGGTCCTGTTACAACGCTTTGATGAGAGAGACATAAAAACCTCTTTCTTCATAACACCTAGAGTTGTAACTCAGTTTCACCCGTCAGCGCCCGCGGTGAGGCCAGCCTCAGTTTGCAGACACGTAGCCTAGCCTAAAGCGTGACTGATGGCTCACTCAGATTCCAGATTCAGAAAGCACCTAGAAAATGTTCACTTCCATGTGATGGTGGTCATTAACTAATTTTTTGTCATCATCTGCCATCACATTCTTTGTCATGCAATCATACAGTTAGAATTTGCCAATTACGGCCCGCTTATGTTGGTTTAAGGTATTTTAGGCACAAGGTTAGCCCAGAAGAGGTTAATCAAGGCTCTCTTGTTACATTGTCTCACTTAATGTATTGCCCAGAAGTGCTCCCTCTCCCTCTCTCTGCCTCTGTCTGTCTGTTTTTCAGAATGGCTCAGCCTTGGTGGGATCTGGCCGCCTACAGATAACTGCAGTCTTTGTGCAAACCATTCTAAGCAGATACATACTGTTCCATTCAGACAGGGTTAGGTTATTTATTTGTCCATTCTGATCATTTACATGCATTTCCATCACGTGTCCTTGAACTGATATGTTTATTCAATCACTAATCTATGCACAAAGATGAATATGAAAGTAATCGTACAAAAGTGAACCGTAATTTAATCTTGCACCAATCAAGTCGTCAACTCATGTCCAAGTCTAGAAGCAGGCCATGTATACGATGCAGTGTACCGCTTATTAACATGTGAGCGAGAGAGAAGATGAGCGCAGATAGCCACATCTACACTGAGTTGTTTATCAGTGTGCAGTTCTTCTTAGCAAAGCTGAACAGTAATGGCAGCCCCCAGTGTGAGGCTGAGCAGGCAGAGCTGTCATTGTTTAACGCCTTCCCTGATTAGTTTACTCTCGCCTGATTAGAAATTAATTAAAATGATGACACAGATCCCAGCGGAGGAGAAGTAGAAGGGGGAGGAGGTGGAGGAAAATTAAGGGCGGAAAGGGGGGGGGGGTGGGGGGTGGGGGGTGGGAGGGAGGTGAGGTAAAGAGAGGAGAGGGTTAGTGGTTTGTTGGCGATGTCCATTGGGAAGGGGAAGTTAAGTCGGGGAGCGTTTAGCGGGAGAGTGAGGGATTTGGTGTGGATTGTGTGGTGGGCAAGAGGGGGTAAGGTGTTTTGGGGGGAGAAAGGGGGAGGGATGGGGGAGTGCAGGGAGTGGTGCTCTGGCGGGCGACAAACATGGCTTAATAAGTGACTCTTGTCGCAATCAGAACATCGTTTGCTCATGCATTCTAATGAGCTGGATGTCGCAGTGGAGATCAGTTCACGCTCTAATTTATTCAATATATTTTGTGTATTCACCCTGTTTATTTAATAACAGGGACTGCGCGCATTAATCAACATCTCAGCCATCATCACATCAGCGCAAAGACTCCAGAGAGAGTTTTCTCTCTGTTCTGCCTGGGTCATGTCACAGCTCCTCGGGACAACACTGCTGGCAAACATTGTGCCGCTGCTATCTTCTTCTTGGTTATTGCATCTGCAGACATGGTGAATGTTGCCACGCAAGTCAGAACAAAAGCCTTGAGTATTACATCGAGGCCTGATAACATCGTGCTTGAGCAAATATCGGTGCTGTAAACATTTGAGTGTGTATCTGAGGCTTACATGTCACTCATGGATGAGCTTGTAATTCGATCTGGTAATAATTCTCCCTGAAGTCGCACTCCTGCTATCCCACTGGAGCCCGGGTGTTTTTTTCTTCTCTTTCTCACTCCCTTGTTTGTACTGCCTTCATCTTTGCCTCGCTGAAAGCTGCACGCTGACTCGAAGGTAAACTTTTAATCAACAGCAAGAATGTAAAAGCGCAGCCATGTTGAGATTAGGACCCAAAGAATGCTGGATGGCAGGTGAGGTTAAACAGGACAACTTTTAACTGAACAAAAAGGTGAGGACGTAGAGAGGTGGGAACAAATACACAAGGCAATTTATAAGAGGAGCTAAGAAAACATGAAATTAATCTTAGAAGGGAAGACATCATAAATTTGGGAAACGGGCATCAAATCAAATGAAACAGAAGGCAAGTGACTATCAAAATAAAACAGGAAATGACAAAATAACCTGATAGGCCTTTACTGCTAAAACCTACTCAGTTTGGCCTATCAGTTCAACTTGACTACAGTTTTTAGTTTGGGGGTTTTCAAGTTTTCCATTAGGTGGTAGTTCTGTGGGCCGGGGTGCCAAACAATCTGAGTCGAACCAAAAAATGTGACGTCATCAGACTGCATGCCACTAATTGGCCGATCGGTGGCGTCACTCAGTGAGTCGGGAGAGCAACTCCTTCCCAAAAATCAAAAACGTCGTTTTTGAAACCCAGCAATGAAGGAAAAATCTCCACAACCAGGTCCAGATGCTTGCCATCAGTTTAGCAGCAGGGTTAGGGTTAGTCATCCACTGTCTTCTATTTTTCTGTTTTGTTTGGTCGCATACAAATGACATCATAGGACTTTCGACCGCATTGCTTTAGTGTCCCCAACCACATTCGGGTGGTACTCAGTTGTAATGTAAAACGACTGAAACCGAGCAGTTGAGTAGAGCTGAGAAGGTCCAAGTGGAAAAGAGGAATTAGAGACACAAATAAGAAGATGCAGCAGACAAGAGGAAATACTGAGAAACACAAGGAGACAAACTAGAGAATAACTAAAAAACCCTTTCAACTTTCAAAGTTTATTCCTTTAATCAAACAGCTGCTTTTCCTTTTACCTTAACACCGTCATTTTGTCTTGTCTTCTTTTGCACCTTCATGTTTTCCCCTCACCTTCTTCTTATTCAAGTCATAATGTAATCAAAATAGTAGGAGATGTGCCATAGGTGCCTGTGAGTGTGCATATGTGTGCCTCTGGGCCTTGCAGTGTGGAGACTAGTGGGTTTCCCATAGTGATGTGGGCCCGTGGTTCTCCTGGTAACCTAATTGGCATGTGTTTCCTGGCGGGTCTTATTGTGGCCTCTCCTAATCACTGTCCCCAGCCCTAACAAGAGCGGCCTACAGTATTGCAGCAGCACTGAAGGAGCATGTCTTTTGTTGTTTTATTTCTTTCTCTTTCTTCCTCTTGTCTGTCCTCATCCCCCTCGTCCTAACAGAGGGGCTCGTTGAGAAGGCCTGATTACCACAGTCAGATCCTGAAATGCATGTATTTGTGCGTGCGTGTGTGTGTTTGAGAGAGAGTGCACACCAAAATACATGTGTATATGAATGAGCTTACCATTCCGCCCCACACTAAAACCAGTTGGTTTATTGAGGCAGACTCCTTCCCAACTGAGCATGTAAACCCTAATTGGGAAATGCTTTAAATAATTTCTAATTAGTACAAGTGTGGTAATAATTGGCTGGGTAATCTGAGGATTAATTAGCGGTGTTGTGGATGTGCGTTAGTGAGTGACTGTGAATGAGTGCATGCATGTGTGCTCCATGAGCACGTGTGTGGGTCATTGTGCATGCGTGCATGTGCGCGTGTGTCTGTATGTTCGTCCACAGTCAGGCCTGGACGGGCGGTTGAATAGACCCCAGGTTCTGCAGCTTGCTAATGGAATCCTGTCCTCTCAAGGAGGTCTGTGGAGGAGGGAGGCCAAGACAGAAGCACCTTTGTTGGCCAAGTTGTACTGTGGGTGGCCCCCCCTGCCTGCAGTCCCTCATTTGTATCACAGTGGGCATCCACCCCCTCTCTTATGACCCCCACCTTATTTAACAGCTAACCTCGCCTCTACCTCCCCCTTCACCTCACCCAGCTATCCCAGCTCTCGCCCCCACCCCTCGTCGTGCACACTGCTCTCATCTTCTTTCTTTGGCTAAATGACACGTTTTATTTTCTTTGACCCAATATGCTCCCAAGCCCGGCTGTTGCTCCCCCTCTTCCCGTTTTTTTTTTAAATTTTACCTAGCTGTATTCTTCTGCCACTTTTTCCTCTCCAGTCACGTTCACCCTCTTCTACCCTCCTCCACATCTCCACATCCCCTCTCCCTATCTTCCTGTGAAGGAGAGGGCGAGCAAGCGCTGGGGCTCTTGAGTTGTGTACTTCCACCTGGTCTACCCTCTAATTACTGCATCCTTTCTTTTGAAAAAAAAAAGAAAGAACTGGAGGAGGGAAAAAAAAGAAGGAAATGAAGAACAAGAAGACTGCGACCACTTGTTGCTCCAAGCATTGGTTTTATAACACTCCCCACTAAAATGGTATCATTTGGTTTAGGATTTCTTTTCTTTTTTAAAATTTCTATAAAGACTTTACTTTGGAAAACATTTCAAGCAATGTGCTGTAAAGGATCTCTCTGCCATACTTATTTCCTCCTATATAATATTAAGCCTGCGCTCAGAAGTTTTGCCATCTCTGCTGTCATGTTGCAAATCATTCTTCCTGCCTCGCCGTCACCTTCTACCCGCCTTATCTCACTCAGTCACTTGCTTTCTCTGTGACAGATGGTTCTTGAGGCCATACAAATGGGAAGCAGTAAGCAAGTAAACAAACAAGCTGGGATCAATATCCCAGGAGACTAATTGAACAATGTCACAAACAATTTTGCTCCAGCCTGCTCTCAGTCATTTGTTTCACATGGCTCTCACCAAGCTTCAGAAGTACAGCTGGCAGGCAAGGCAGTGTGATCAAATATGTGTTAGGGCCACTCCCAAATATGTACTCACAATAATCCAGAGGTTGCAAACAGATGATCATATTTGAGAAGACGTGCTTTCTCTTAATGTTTAGGCCTTTGTGATTTGGTGTGCATTGTAAAGTTTTGCAGTATGCACCAATTTTATTTCAGATCAGTCATCTGAATGTGTGCGTCGCTGATTCGTTTGAGCAACAATTCATCTTTTAAATTTTTGCACATCGCGTGCTATTTTTTAATATTTTATATTTCCACTCTCTCTAAACTTAGCATCTACTAATCTTGCACCTTTCTCTGCTTTATGGTGCTTGTGTGACCAATGACACACACACACACACACACACACACACACACACACACACACACACACACACACACACACACACTGATTTAGCTAATGGTGCTCCAAGGTGCTTATCGCTTCCTTGCTAATCTGGCTGGCGAGATGCATTTACAAAGGTTGTAGATTTATTACAGACGCATCTCCCTCCGCAGTTAACACACATATGGGGAAGATGTGGGTTTTACAGTGGGTTTTAAACTGTTCCTATTTTCTCAGTGATGTATACTCAATCCATGAGGCTAGTCCCGGGGTCTGGCCCATTCTCTGACATTTACTGGGCTGGTACAAGGACGTACCCTTTCCCTTCCCCTCCTCTTCCTCCCATTCCTCCCAGTTAATCAGACTGGTGTGAAAAGGAGGCTGATAAGCCCATTGTCTGGCTGACAATGTCTTGGTGATAGGCCCGTAGTGGCCAACTGGATGGTGTTCTGTCCCTTCTCCTCCTGCATCAACCCATCCCATATTTTCCTTGCCCTGAACCTTTCTGTTCTCGCCCCTCCCCTCTCCTCACCCTTTTATCAGCCCTTCTTCACCCTTTTCTCAAAACTCTTACCCCCCTCTGCCTCTGCCATGTCTGTAACCCCCACTCCCCCATGCAGTCCCAAGCTTTCCCTCGCTGACCCCTCTCTTCTTTCCCCTCTCTGCTCACCCTGCTCTTCCCTCTTTTCCATAGAGTGGCGCGGAGCCACCAGAGGGAACTCATTAGTGCACTGCTCCCAGGTTAATTGGCTAGCTCAAAGAAAAGGACTGAGAAAGAAGAAATGAATGAGAAGAACACCCACTCTGTCCAGGGAGAAAAGAGAATCGACCGGTGTGTTTCTCACACTGGCAGCTCCTCTAAACAGTGATGCAGCTGCTGTCAGACCAGATGTGATCCTCTCCTACTGATTAGCACTGCAACTTTGCTAACAGTCCATGCAGAGGGGGCAAGGCCTTGGCCTCTATTGTTGGATTTATCTACTGTGGAACTATGTAACAAATCTGTAAGGCGCCCCATGTGACAGGTTCATATTTCTCTAAGAAAAGAAAAACGATAATATCAAACTGAATTGAAAGTGTTATCTGCTGGCTATCTGGATGAGTCTATGCAGAGATGGCGACTGCAGACTGCGCACGCATCTGTGCATTCACAAGTCCATAAGAGACTCACCAGAGAGTGCTTCAGTGCCCTGGAGGGCATGGCACGGCCCTCTATGTCCTAAGAAACAGAGGAAAATGACTCTTGAGGGAGTGTGTGGTAGGAGTGGTGCTTATGACAATACCAGGAGTGTGTGAGTGGAGTCTGGAGTGCTGTCCACTCTTTAATTAACTACACCACTTCCTGTCACCTTGGGCAACCAGCACATGTCAGCCAGATAACAACTGGCCGCACATTGTCAAAACAACACTAAATAAATCAGGATCTTGTTACATCAATTGTGGGATTTGCTTGTGTTTGGCAAAAACCTTATTGTCACGATGTTAACGAAGATATTTTTACATAAGTGATCTGCATCTTTGCAATGGACGTGTCTAAATTTAGTAGTAGCACAAACAATCTGATGGTAAATACTTTATATTGTAAATTACTCATAGTTGTGAAATTACAATCTCAACGGCAACTTTAATAGTTTTAATGATAAGTTTCTGGGCATAATTCAATTGAACATCAAGAATTTGCTCTCAACTTCAGAAAATAACTTTGTCAGGGTATTTTAACTGTACAACAACAGAATTCGGGAAATTTTGGGTTTAGTTCACTTTGAATCTTTATCTTTCTGCAAGCAACAAGAATACAGAAAACACAAACACACTAAAAATACATTCAGCAGTCATTAATAGTCCTGGTCTTACATATGTAATGTGACTGACAATACACTCCTAGAGAAAAAAGCAAACAGCATACATTCTAATAGCTGTATACAGCATTTGAGGCTTTAGGGTGAAAAAATATGTGAACATTTCTTTGGATCTAATTTTTCTAAAACTAAATCTCTGACAGGAAGAGAAGATGTCAAATTCCTCTGAAGGAGGATTTCCCAAACTCCCATATTTGCTTTCTGTGTCATTGTCCAGCTACATATGCCTGACAAAGAGAGACGCTGCTCACTGCTGATTTACTCATATCTTAAAAATGTTGCCCAGTGGATTTCTGTTTTGCCACCAAGTCACCGTGGACAGGACTGATTCTGCAGTAAAACGGCAGAATAGCAACTTTCTCTTCAACTTTCTGTCAACACATTTGAAAAAAGTACAGTGTTCATATATTCAATTTCTCACTCTTTTATGTGCGAAAGCCAGGAGGGTTGGACCGCAAACCTTACAATTACCGTGCAGCCCGGCTCTATTACCTCTTATGTAAATACCATATTATTGGTCGAGGATTTTTAAGGCTCAAAATTATAGAGAAATATAGAGTTGGGAGTATGTGACACGGGAGGCCTGCGTAAATAACAAACAAAGCTCTTTTTCTCTGTCTCTCCCTTTCTTCTCTTTTTCTCACCAGCGAGATGATAACAGGATCAGTGGTTCGCTGGGCTTCAGCCAGCACAGGGATCATATTCATATGAGAGGGGTTGAGACTCTCTCCAGACTGCACCTAACGGAGTGGGGCGGATTAGGAGTAGGGATAGCAACAGCATTAGTCACAGGCTCATCTTTTGCCGTCTTCACTTCTCTTCTGGCTGTGTTTCAGTTTGTTGGACATCACTGCTTGTAACACCCCCCACCTCAGCACCACCACTAACACACACACATGCACAGCATAGACACACACATCATACTCACCTCCCCCCTTGTCTTTTCAGCTGAGAGAGAAAGCAAAAAGCAAGACAGGGGGGCACTGCATAGATTCGCTGCCATTGTGTGTCAATCATTCTGTGTGTGTGTGTGTGTGTGTGTGTGTGTGTGTGTGTGTGTGTGTGTGTGTGTGTGTGTGTGTGTGTGTGTGTGTGAGAAAGAGAGAGAGAGCTCTTGCCTCCAGTGATTAGCTCTGTCAATGCTGGGCTCTTGCTGCTTACAGAATAATACAGTAAGGCCTTGAGGAGCAGGAGGGAGAGAAGAGGAAGGCGGTATGCCTGTAGGTCAATGGTTTGTGTTATTGAGTGTGCATACCTGTGCTTGTGTGCGTGTCTGTGTGTGTGTGGGTGTGAGACAGAGAGAGACTGTGTTTACGCATCCGTCTTCTGGACTATCTGTTTGTGTGGGAGAGTGTATTTTTGGAAGCGAATTCAAGCTGAGTTGCTTGGTTTTGTTAGACAACGCATGAAATAAGAGGTGGATGTCTGAGCCTCAAAGGACAAATTCTGAGCACCTGAAAAGGAAAATAATTAGTGCAGTCGGATCACACGCACACAATGGCCACTTCTTCATCCACTGGTCAGTTAGCTCTACACACCCTTCCCCTCTCTCTCTCTCTCGCTCTCTGAGTTTCTCGTTATGTTTTGCAGTCTTGCTCTCTCTTCTCCTCTGAGACACACACACACATATGCACACATCTTTTTGCTCATGTCATAAGTGGGTGTGCAGAGTATCGCCTTGAGCTGCAGATGAACATGAAATAAACACAAACTAGGGTAGTGACAGTTTTAAATCGGCTTTAGATCACTATGAAAGGTAAAGGATTAGGATGCTTTTTTCAGTCCTGAGGAGATAGGACACAGTCTTGGAGGAGAGCCCACTCCTCTCAGCCCACTGTGGGCCGGGTGTCTATCTTCTAATCTTCTAAAGCACTCTTACACCATTTGCATGTAATATGGCCTACATAATAGTTAGCATATGCCCATTTATATAGGCCATGCAGAAAAGGCTTTGGAAAATGATTGGAGAACAGGTTTTTTTGTGCGATCTTTCATCGATTTCACCAGTTTCTGCTTCATTTCTATTTCTCCATCCAGACTGCAAATTGTACTTATGATGCTGTGTGTTAATTCTTTTAGGTGCAGCTGCTTTTTAACAGCTATATTTTTATATTCACATAACAAAATTTAAGAAGCAATTAACGTGCTCCTGTGTTTGGCCTTCAAATCCTTAAATTCTCCAATATATGCTATTTATTATTTCACTCCTGAGTCTGGCAGTTTAAAAAAACAAAAAACAAAACGGGTTAAAATTCTCCACAATGACAGCCTTAAATTCTGCATTTAAGGCTGTCATTATGATATAAAGAATTCTGCAACAGATAACATTTTTATTTACATAATTTGTAATATTTGATTAATTTTCTTATCAAACGGGGCCAAATGATAACAAAACTTTTAGCTGCTGCTTTCATAATAAACCGGGTTATTTTATTTAATCCGTGTTTAATGAATGCTTCCTATCTAATCGCGCTAATTGTGAATATATAAGCCACCGTGTAGGCCGTGCACTTGTTTTTTTTTCTGCCTTCCGTGGGTTTTGTCAGCTTTTTTTTCTTCTTAAAAAAAAAAACAAAAAACAAAAAAAAACGTCCCGGGAAGACGTTTTTCTCTGTATCTCGCGTGTGTGTGCGTGTGTATTTTTCCTTTCTCCTCTTATATGCTTTCTCTCAGTTTCCCTTTCGAGTGCACGGAGGGAGCTCGCAACAAAATCAAATTAAATTTTCTATTGAAAATGTTGCTCTTGTTATTCAGATGCTGCTTTGGGGTCTTTTGTGTGATTCTAATTATTCTCCACTATCAGGACGGTCCACAGGGTAATTAGTCACTTCTCACCAAAGTCCTCCCTGCATCCTCAGATTCTTATCACCACAACTGTGACATTTTAAAAGAGACATTTTTGTCTCTTTTATGATAGCATTGAGTATTTTTTTCTTCCCCTCTTCATTCGTGTCCGCTTATTTTAAGCAATTTGGTGCCACAGTGCGCATAAATAGCCACTGCTTTTCGTAAATGCACCTGTTTTTTTTCCCCTATTTTTTCCTCCGGTGGTGTCGAATTGGAGGCGACATTGTAGCCCGTGCTGGAGATCCCGTTTTGTGGACAAGCACAAACGTTCCTCCGTAACAATCAGAGCCATAATGCCGTGTATAGGAACAGTGTCCTGAAATCAACAGGCGCCGGGGAACAGGTGCTCCGGCCACCGCGAGAGGTCCATAGCAGAAGGGCATTTCAGCGTGGGCATGGTTCACAATGAATTGCAACACTTACACTTTGGTGGTGTTGGTGATGATGGGGGGACTGGTCACTTGGATGGATCCTAACAGTCTTTTTAACGGAAGAAACAAACTCTGTCGAATATTTTTTTCAGGCAAAAAAACAAAAACCTTGAAGGGGAATAAAAACAAGATGGAGACCTTGAAATATTTACACAATCAGACAGCATAAAAATACTTATTTATTTCTAATAGACTCTAATAGAGTCTTTCCTTCAACCCCCCCCCCCCCACACACACACACTTTAAAAATATCCAGTCAAGTATAAATTGTTGCTTCAAGTCCAAATCTTTGCCTATGTTTGCTGATATTTAATTGCTGAAAATCGACTCTGCTGCTGATTGTTGCACAGCAGGACCCCGCCACCTCCACTACCAAGCATTTATTTTATTTCTGGTTCATGTGTTTCCTTCTGCTGTTTTCAGGAGAATTTTAATCTTAAAGCCTGTGCAGTGTGGACTAATAATGCCTTTGTTTAGTCTGTGATTAGACATGGCCACCTCGTACCTCTTAGTTGTAATTTAAAAGAAAACTTTTTTTTAAAATGACAAAATTGATTCCTTATTTTCAGATGCAGCATCAAAAACACTTCTAAAGCAATTTTACAGCATTTTTTTTAACATACATGTGCTTTACTGCTTTACTGGATGCATCAAACCTCTTCCCCCCCCAAAAAATCCCTATTGCTCATTTGTGCCACCTGTAGGTTGTGACCTTCGGGGAGAGTGTGTGCCTCATAAAAGAACTGCAAGCATGAAGAATAATATCCAGTCAAATAGTGTGGTGGCTTTAAGGAAGCTGGTGAAACATGATTTATGCCCATTAAATAATTAAGAAAAATAGCACAGGGAGGAAGGAAACAGGAGACAGAATGGGGACAGGCAGCAATGGTCAGATCAGCAGATCTTGGTCCAGGCTGACAGCTGAATCAGTGATGACTTACCAAATTAAGATGAAGTGATAACAAAATAATCACGAGTGCATGTCTGTGCAGCGAGTCTGGCGTGTCATGTCTGTGTCCGTGTGCCTGCAAACATCAATTTATTTGTGTTTAACGCACTGCCTAGAAAGTGTTGATAATATGTGATTTTTAGTAGTTTTAGAAAGAGAGAAAGGAAAATGGAGAGTGGTGGTTGTGCCGGGGTGATGGGTGGGTGGGGTGGGGGTGTTTTCTAATCAGAGTCACTGTCGTTTTTGTTGTCACCTGCTCCCAGACAGACAAAGTGGCATTTCCTGACTGTTCCCATCCCCGTCTGAGTTATCTGACACCCAAAAATACGGCTATGGGGAAGCAGGGAGACGAGGCACCACAGCCTTATCCCGGTAAGGAGATGGCTTCTTATCAGATCAGGCTAGGAAGTTTATTTTATGGACTAAATCTGGATAGAGGGGATAAAGAAATGACACATCCCTTGCGGACACAAAGGGAGAAGGAGATTAGTCCTCCAGCAGCATATATGGCTTTAGTTCAACCTGACAGGCAGCGGATTGAAAGGTCATGAAATAATAATCCCCCTATTCTTCTGCTCTAATCCTACGAGGGTGTGTTTCACTATGGGAACGTATAGGCTGAGGCTATGTGCTGCAGGGTGGATGTTCATTTTATGTTGTCACTGTATTTAGATAGGCATCCAACACTGATTTAAATTAATTAGACTAATTATGATTGAAGTGGGGTTTTTATGATGGGTGTTACTGCCAACACGTCTGTGTCTGGCTTTTAGGCATCCCCCCCCCCCCCCCCCCCTTCTGTTTTTGTAATTTATGGTTGTACATATGCTAGAGGTTGTTTTCTGCACGTTTGACTTTTTTATGAGACAGATTGAAGGTTAAAGGGACATTACAAGACTCTCCCATCACCAGAAGGCTTTCGCTTCTCCACCTCACAGACATTAAGCATCAGGTGTGATACTTCAGTCCACTGTGTATGTGTGTGTGTGTCCAAGTATGTGCATTATAAAGAGGGAGAGATTATACGGTTTGAAAAGTGTGGTCCAGCCCAGTCGGTGTGCGTGTGTGTGTGTGTGTGTGTGTGTGTGGGGGGGGGGGGGGGGGGGGGCATTTCTTATGTGTTTAGAGAGTGGTGGGTATAGACGTGAAGGGAGAGGGTAGAGTCTGTCCAACAGCCTGATAATCAAGCATCGAAAATGAGAGAAATTCAGTGCAAACTAATGTGTTCCACACAATTACTCGATTAATAATTCTTATTCCATTATAGTGCCATGGAGACTCAGAGAGAGAATGAGGGAGACGGTGGGAGAGAGATTTTCTGAAACAGGGAAGGAGACGAGAGAGGGAGGCGGGAGGGAAAAGAAAGAGAGAGAGAGAGCACATCAGGCATGAGATCTGCAGTGGCTGTATATTTCCCAATGCCTAGTTAAGGCTGCAAGGCAGGGGTCAGGAAACTTAATTATAGCGTAAGTGGATAGAAACTGCAGAATGATAAAGAGAAACATGCAGACAGATTGGAATGGCAAGGACAGGTTTAATACTATCTTCTCCTGTCTGCTTCCCTCCCACAATACAAGCCAGACCTGCAATCACACAAGGAAACAGCCCATACACCCTGCCTGACAATAACACTAATGCATATCAAAATTACATACTCCACAACTGCAAGGCATTTTGCATGGCCACTATTACTTTCCAATTTTGTGAGTTCAAGAAAATACATATCCCATGTAATGGTGATATCAGAGGAGTGTATTTCCATGCTCTCTCTCTCTTTCTCACTCTCTCTCACTCTCTTGTGTGTGTGTGTGTGTGTGTGTGTGTGTGTGTGTGTGTGTGTGTGTGTGTGTGTCATGTCTTCTGATAAGCGTTCACCTGTGGTTGAACAAAAGTTATTAAAACATATCTACACTGACGGAGCAGCTGAATAAATAATCTGGCTTTTTTTTTTTTTTTTAATTTTCACTCCAACATTAATTCTTCATCTTCTCGTCTATTTATTTCCCTTAATAACCCAAACGTCAGATTTTTTTTTTCCCAGAAAGCCCATGCGTGTCTTGTAATTCCGCATGTCTTGATTTGGATTTCAAATCACTGGGGCTCAATGGGTGTCCCAATACGCCACTGTCCGTTGTGTGAGCTTCGCAATCTATTTGCACTGTATAAGATTTGCATATCTGCTGCTCATGAAGCAAGGCTTTAATTTCCTCCTGCTGGAGATAAACATCACCTTGTTGGAGCAGATGGGTGGAGGCAGGATGGGGTCAATGGAAGAAGAAGCAGGACAATGGCATTGGTTCAGGCACTGAACGGGCAGAAGTAATAAAATTGCACAATTTCCATACGATGTCCTTTTTTGGGGGGATAAATTAGGATCAAATGTGATATGAGGGGATGCTGCAAAATTCAGTGGAGGAAAGAACATTTGGATACCTGCCTCTTGAGTACATACAAGACAAAATTTGCGAACGTCTGTGTATTCCTGTTTTGTAAACTATGTTTTAAAGTTATGGACATGTGATCCCCCTCCCCCAAAAAGGGCTTCAGACCATGATTTTTAACTGCAAATTTGTTATATTTCCAGTTAGCTTCCATATATATGATCATCTTCATATACTTTGTCTCTGTCAATATCTATATTGAGTATAATTAATAATCTCCACTGAACTAGTGTCTATTTCTTGCTACTGTTGGCGTATTGTACTGATCGCATTAGACGAGAGGTGCCACATTTCATGAATTAGAGTGTCAACTAAGCACCTTTCTTATGACAATATTGGACACAATGGAAATGATTAATTAGCCTCAAATAGATGGAATTTAATCAGTGCCTGAGCTGGAATTCAGTCCACATTTAAGGAGGTAAATTGGATGTAAGCTTGCACAAAGTGAACTTTTCATTTTTACTTTAACTTACATCATGTGCATTGTGGGAGGTCACACATTGTTCAGCAGCATTTGTATTAGAGGGGGGAGACCGGGATATAGCAAGAATAGTTTCTGAACAGTGAGCAGCTCGTGCGGGACTTATGTAAACCACTAGTTATTTGGATGTGGAAACGTTGTAATTATAGTACTTCTACAGGGGATTGCTCTGCTTCTGCCTTGGGGGGAGGTGGGCAAGGCTGGGGGGTTACAATAGGTTAGAGGGGTGGGGTGTGTGTGAAGAATGGAACACTCCAGTCTTTTATTAGCTTGCGTTATCTAATATTTATTTATTTATCATAGACACCAATGCAAATCAGGAGTTATGGAGCCTGCTAATGACACCAACAAGAGTAATTAATTAAAAAGCAGAGGTGCGTGTGCCCGCACGCGCACACATTGTACATACGTGGACCCTCATGTAACAAGTTCATCTAATTTTCACAACACACAGTCAGATAAGATGACAAGAGGGAGGAAAAGGCAAGAAATCTGCATCACAGTGTTAATTTAATCAGACTTCAGTAATACCTCTTCTTTTCCCTCTCTCCCCAGGCAGCTCGCGGTTTCTCTGCTAGCTTGAGGAGAAGATGAAGGGAGCTTTCAGCCTCTTAGAAGATGAGGGTTAAAGAACGGAGAGATTAAGGAAGTGAGAGAGCGACTGAAAAGAGGACTGGGGATTATGTCATCTACAATTGATGTGCTCTCTTAATGTACCTTTAAACATGTGCCACTGGGGCCTGCTTTTATAATGTCTATTCACACATGTGAAGGGGTGGGACGGGGTGGGGTGAGGGGGGTTGAAGTATTAACCCAAAAATACTTTGCAACAGATGTGTGGCTCATGTATTGATAGTAGTTATCAGGGTTTATGTCACTTTGATATGTATACAGCATGTGAGAAATCGTCTTTGTCAAAGGAAGTCCATTTCTGCTCAGTTTCCCATACACTGCCATGCATTGTACTGATCTCCATATCAAAAAGAGATCCTTTATCGAGTGATCATAAGGACAAAATGTGTCTTTATTCCGCGTCTTCTGCTCAAATGAAAATGTTCCTGCAATCTGGTCCAACTTGGACTATGAGCAAAGGATTTATTAAATTGATTCTCCTCTTCGCGCTCGAAGGAATTGTCTCTCAAATTGCTGCTTGTCTCAACAAAATGACAGCGGAGAGTGTCTGTGGAAGATCTACAGATCTTATCCATACGAATGTTATGGGGTTAAGTGTACTTGGAGGTGTGTGTGCGCGTATACTGTATCTGTGTGCACGTACGCTTGTCTCCGTGTCTGTAGTGTGTGCAATCATTCGATTAAATCCACAGCTATCACTAACGGGATTAGCTGAGTGGACAGCAGAAGTCTATCATTGCTTATTGATTTCTTCTGATTCCCATCAGCCCATCAGGGCAAGACATTCTGTGAGTGGCCCCAGTGGGAATCACTGCTACCGGCCGGGGTTAATGTATTGTAGCTAACATATCTGAGAAGGTTCAAAGCAGGCACCAATCTTTCTGTGTCAGGAAAAGTCGAATAAGTCAAAGCTATCAGGGGCAACAGATGCTTCTGTCTCTTCCTCTTCGGTGTAAAATATACTCTGACTCTATCTCAAGTGAACTACTTGGCGTCGAGTTGGATCAATTGAGTTTTAAGACAGCAGTGTTGAGCAACAGTAAACAGAAGGGGTGTTCTTTTCTTTCCTATGGCAATTTTTTGTGTGTGAAACGAAACAGTGAACGTATTGGCATTTTTTCATATCCTTGGCTAGATCTTTCCTGTTTAACCCTAAAGCGCGGGGTTAATTGAATGGTGAATTGCTTTGTGCTGTAGTCAAGCTGAAGATTCCACAGCATTTGAAAACTTAAAAGACAAAATACAATAACCCGTACAGACCAGTCACAGCTATTTGTGGTCCCCAGGTGCATTCAGCTCGATTTTTTAATTAGGCTGCGTGTCACCTACAGTGCAGCCAGTGGCATACCCTAGGAATTATGGACATAGCTAAGATAGCTGTCTCTCGACAAAGAACAAGTAAAAATCAAACCTTAAAGAGTATATATATTTCTGCCTGCCTCCTTCCAGCCATCTTATTTTAAAAATCCAGCGTAGAAATTGCAGTTCAAACAATTATGCAAAGGTTTTACAGCTGGGCACATTGGATAAGTCTGTTGTAGGTCCAATAAAGAATAGGCTAAGCTGTGCTTTCTTTGCTTAGTTGTGATGACCTAATTAGCCTCACATGGCCATTTTTAGTTAGAATTTTCACAATAACATTTTCATGGTATCTAATTATGTCCTCATGAGCATAATTAGATTCCCTGTTGAAAAGAGTGAGTCAGCCAAAAACATTTTTTTTTACTAAGCACAGCAACTTCCATAACAGATCGGAAGCTTAATATGGATTTTAACTCTGAGGAGTGCAAATGTGTTTGATCAGCAAAATATAGATAAATATTTTGGCACAATATGTGCTTCTCAAAAAAAAAAGTCTCTTGTATTGATAATACATTTAACCAATGAAAAGCTCTTGGTGTTCAGATGGCATTAGCAAATTAAATAAAGCTTGTAAGGTTGCAAACAAGAGGCAAAAAGGTTATACAGGTTGTTTGTGCACAAGATTTCTCTTTTGCTTGTGACTGAAACTGTCTTGCTGAAACTAACAAGGCCTTCCCTGAAGATGCTGTCTGGACAGTACTATATGTTGTATCAAACACTGTGTATGTTTAGTCACTCATCTAGGACATCTTCACAGATGTGCGAGTTTCCTATACCATGTGCACTATTGCACACACTGGATTTTGCTGGATTTTGCACTGTTCTGAAAACAAGCAACACACTCTCTCTCCTCTTCAGCCCAGAGGATCATGGCATCCATCATTTTCCTTTTTTTCAAACTCGCTCCAATCCTGGTCAAGAGAAGGAAGCTGTGGATTTTGCATTTTAGAGAATGTTTTATTTTCTTGTTTGCCCAGAAAGTTTCACTCTTGTTTTTTTTACCTAAAAATATTCAAATTTCTTTAATTCTTGTAAAATATAACGTGAGCTATAATGTGCCATGATATTTTAAAATGAGCATATATGTTACAAAAATAATAAAAATTTCTCAGTGAAGTATTTTATATGTTGCACTGTTTTCAGTTAAAATATGAGTTTTTAATGATCTGTCCATGATTGCATTCTGTTTTTATTTATACTTTGCACAGCCTCTTTAAAGTTGTACACCTTTAAAGCTCAGTTTTTAATTACTTCCATTTTTCTCTGTCACAGATGACAGCACCGCTGTCTTCTTTCCTTGGGAGTAAGAGATGGAAAAAAATAGAGATGCTAACAGAGGATAATAATCTAGGGGAAGCTGACAGCAGTTCACCCTCAATGGTTCAGATGTCAAAGGCTAAAAGAGGGTCACAGAAATTAATAATAACGTTTGTGAAAAGACATGTTCAAGGTTTAAAGCTGTACCTCCGGATGCAGCTGTGACAGGACCATAAGAATTAGTCCAATTAAAAGTGGTAATTGCTTTGCTAATTTCTCCGATTAATTTCTCAGAGTATAGGAAAGAGTGGGAGCATAATTGGCGAAATGCTTTAACCCTTCAGTGTTTTAATTTCTTCCTTTACCTCCTCTTTACTGATGTCTGTGCTCTCTGCATAATAGCTCATCTGCGCTTCTCAACATTAAGTCATCACCTCTGATTTTTCTTGAGCTTCAAAAATATCAGAGTTATTAGCTTTTTTCTGAAACTTTTTTCTCTGAATGTTTTGTCACATAGCCTGTTGGTTTATAATAAATGGCAATTGCAGTCTAATAGTGGGATATACAGCAAGTAAATTCATTTATTCTTTATCATCACGGCAGACAATTAAAATGTAAGGCCCTTCATATTTTTTAAAAGAAAATAAAGAGCCATGAAGCTCTCGCTATTCTCAATTTTCCATCTTTCAAAATAGCAAAGGAGAAAAATTTATACATAATTGTGGGAATGTATTTGTGGGTGGTTGAGTGACATCTGAAAAAAACAAGGAGACATACCATCACCTACTATGGTGCACTAGTGAATGTGGCAGGTCATAGCCTTGTTGCTTTTAGTCTAATACAAGACATTTCACCCTGTTTCAAAGAGCTGATATAGCATCTGTTATGCATCACTAACAATGTAAGTTCTTTTTGAAAGGATTGACATCCGGGAGGCGTCATTGAAGTTGTGACACATTCATGTCACATTGGAGTAATTTAATAATAATGAGTTTTAGATATGTAAATGGTGTTCACATTTCAAAATTCTTTTTGTGAAAGCTGTCGTAAATGCAATCTGAAAACCAAACAATCATATATGCAAAACCTGCAGTTCTTTCCCTGCAAAACACTGATGCTATGCAAGGTCCTTCATTGCATGAAGGATCTACGGTGGGGTCTACGGTGTGTGATAATTGAGACCATTGGTGGTGATGACACCTGAAAAGGTTTACAAAGCTCCAATTAAAGAGAAGTTATGTACCTTTTGATTTAATTATATTTATATAGTACAAAATAATAACAATAGTCTAGAGTTACTTTATATTAAAAAGTTAAAAACCCTGTACCATTATAGATAGAAACCCAATAAGAAAATGATAAAAGTTTATTTGAATCTATTTAAAGGAAACTTTTGTTTTGTGATGGTGTCTCATCTGCTGACAGTAGCCATTAGCTTAGTAGAAATACTAGCACATAGATTGGTCCTGCTGGTGGTATAATGGTGGGTCCAAGGATTGATACTGTGGATGCCATCCATTAATTTCCCTTCCGCTTATCCAATTCAGAAAGACAGCCAACCTTACCCTAATGTAACCCCTCCTAACCGCATGTCTTTGGACTGTGGGAGCTGTACACAGAGAGAGAACATGCAAACCCCTCATGTAAAACCCCGGGCGAATGGTGTGTTTGAACTAAGGACCTTCTTGCTGTGAGTGCTAACCATCTCAACACTGCACTTTTTAATTTTTTGGTTAAGTTCTATTCAGTTCAAATTCATATATACAGCGCCAAATCACAACAACCGTTGCCTCGAGGGGCTTTATATTGTAAGGTTGACCTCACAATAATACACACAGAGAAAACCCCAACAATCATATGACCCCCTATGAGCAAGCACTTTGCCGACAGTGGGAAGGAAAAACTCCCTTTTAACAGGAAGAAACCTCCAGCAGAACCAGGCTCAGGGAGGGGCGGCCATCTGCTGCGACCGGTTGGGGTTTCTCAATAATAAAAAAGGAAAAAAGGCTAAAGTTTGGCCACAACATGGCCCAATACTCATGCAATTGTGAAAGCGTTATATCTCTGCAACTGCAACACAAACTGATGGATTTTTTTTTGTCATTATCTATATAATCATATGATCCCCTTTGAGCAAAGACTTTGGCCCGTACAGCAAGAGATAAAAAGATGACTTTAATATGTTACAGAGATTTCTGCCTCATGTGTAGCTGTTTCTAAATTATATGGCTCATGTTTTTCTAAATGAAGACACATGACCCAGTGTGTCTGTGCCTCATTAATAGTTTCTGGACAGCAATGGATTTTTATGGCACATGAATTGGATACATGTCTTAGATAGGCAGCCAATTTTTGTTGTTAGCAATATCAATCAGTTGACCGTAGGAAAGCTGTAAAAAAAATCATCAGTGTTACCCTTTAAGCATTAAATACCTAGTGCGTTCTGCTTTCAGCTCACCACAGCCACTGAAACCTGCCTCATCATTGCCACGTAAGAATGGCTTTCCCCCCCTTATTAATCATCACGTCATTCTGTGGTGACTGGACATTACTATTGCAGGGTCAGCGAGAAGGATTTCCCTCACAATACAGTTGTGCCTGACTTGATTATAGTGCATACACATGTCAGAAAATATTCTGGGAACAAATGAATTTCCTCTTCTGCTCTAGCTGACAAGGTGGTCAGCTCTGTAATTTGTTCCCGTCTAGCTCAAAGTGTTCAGAGTAGGCAGTCCATTGAATTCCCATCCGTCATGGTTAGTTACACGCTTGTCAGCTGCTCTCCCACTGCCCAGCAGTCTAGCCATCACCCCTGACCTGGAAGCATTATATCTAAATCACATTACATGGCCTTGTGTTCTTTAGTTCCCTTTTGAAGTCACCAGAGTGAGACATCTGTCCGGCCCTGTTTGACTTTTCTTCCCACTCAGCCACCACATCTTGATTAGCTGATCTGATTTTGTGCGTGGGTGAGTGTCTGCTTGGGTGTATCTATGTTTGTGTGCGTTCTCGCAGTGTGTGCGTCTATATTTGAGTTGGCAGAGAGGGACTTGTTTGCCGGCTAAGATGATTGATGGGCTGATGGGAAGATAATATGCTGAGAACGACAACCAAAAGGACCTTGAATTCATTCATTGTGACGATAATGAATCTGAGAGAAAATCCTTGTGTTTGTTCATTAGCTATTAAGACTGGATGACACAGCCTTCCTGGCACTGTCAGCCACAGATGTCCCTCACTGAAGGATTCTGCAGCACCTGAGTCCTTCCTGGCTAATAAGGTTGTAATTAGCAGAGCGACAAGAGATGCACAGCCCTGAGACAAGCTTTTCAATTTAAAAAAGGGAGGAAAAAATACAAGCGAGCATTTTCTGTTCATTTTTAAATCAAGAAAATCGAAGCTCAACATCTAGTTTTATTCCTATAAGTAACATGTAGCCTCAGAGTGTATGCATAACTTGCAAGTGTGGTGCAAGAGCTCAAGATGAAGTAATTTCTGCACAGAATTTAATTCGAACGAATCTGAGAGATTGTTTGTCTAAAATTTGTGACAACACTGACGGGAAACTGGTCTCAGTTGTCTCGAGTCCTTGTAACCTTTAAGTGAATATGGGTGAGTGTACATACAGGAGCATCCCCTTTCATGTCCTGCGTTTGAGAGTTTTGACCAAGAAGCAGAAGGAAGAAGAGAGGAAAAGTCAATTGAATTTTTTCTTCTTCTTTTTTTTTGCAATGTAAAAGTGAAGGTGGAGCGAGGTGGAGGTGGAAGAAAAGATCTGTGTCTCTTAACACGAGGTCATCACCCTGACCTGCAGCTAGAAACACTGTGCCGTTGGATGGTTTTACTTGTATTCCTCTGGAAAAACTAATTAGCCTCACAGCACTTGACCCCAACCTTCTTTCCACATACAGGCTGAGCACCATGTGTGTGTGTGTTGCTCAATGTGTTGTCACTTCATTGCATGCTTCCACATGGAAACACAAAATGATTTGTGTGATCAGTACCATTAGGCCAAACAAAACAAACACTGCAGATATGTCTGCTGCCTCAAAGACTTTGCTCTCAAAGGCAAAATTTGACATTTAAAAGATCAAAGCTGAGTGCTATCAACTGCACGACAAAATGAGATGCATCACTTCAGTTTCAGCTGGAACTTATTTATTGTGAATGGCAGACGGACGATGAATGTATAAACAAAAAAATACTCCAACCACTTTCTCCATTTCATGCATCTCAACGGTATCTTTGGCAGGTGATAAATATACAACCTTTACACCAGCTAAGGTAGAATGAGCTTTAAGTGGCGTCTCATATTGTGGAAAATATTTTTTACATTTTATTCCACGAGTCGCAGCGAATGGCATAAACCTGATATCATTTGTAAACTTCAGATGTTACCTTTCACTTGAGACATCTTTGATGTTTTTTATTACATCATCTGTTTTTTTTTTGTTTGTTTTTTACTGTATACATACGGTTAAAGCCGCATGTTATTGTGAGCTGGCATTTGCTGCCCCTGAGATCCCATGGAAATGTGCTGGGTAAAAAGTGAAAAATATCACTCTCTTAGTCTGGAGAAGAAGGCCTGCTAAAGATAGGCTCGCATTCCTGTAAAGGACAGGTGAGGTGAAACCAAGGATAAGGAAATCTTTTCAGTACGAGTCTGTTATTGAGAGAGTAGTGAGACTCGGGTTGTGTCTGGTTTGTTTGCATTTCTTCATCAAACACAAAAAGAGATATACTTGAATAAAAGCAGTCTCCATTTGCAGCTGAGAGGACCATGTGCCTTATGTCTGCATGTGAGTGGATTTACATTTATGTAATTGTGCAGTACTGTGCAAAAGTCTGACACTACCCCTTATTCATTTTTATTTTGCTACCGAGAAATCCAGAGTTATTATTTTTAAAGTGGTCTTGAGCTATAGTTTTCCAGGCTTTTTCCATACATTTAGTCCAGTCTTTGTTCCTGGCTTTTCAGAGGAATGTTTTTTGTTTTTCTTTTTTTTGTTAACTCAGTTAACGCTGACCTATGAGTCAATCAAGCATAAAGAAGAACCTAACAAACCAGTGTTGTGTCTACACGTCACAGACAATTTATCAAATAACAAATTCTAATTCTAAATTTTGTCTTTAGGCTTTTAATTATTAGCAGCCTAGTTACACAATTTAAAAAAATTCTTTATCTGAATCTGAACAGTTCAACAGCCATAAGGTAGTATTTTTGCACTAATGAGGTGATTCCCGAAGTGCTATTAACTGAAAACTTTGAGGAAACTGGACAAGAAGAGGACAAAAGAAGAGATGACAGGCCTATAAAACGATCTACAGCAGATTAACAATATCTGAAAGTGATGTACTCAAGAAATGGAAAAAAAAAAGTCGAGTCAGGACCTCACACGGGACCCGAGAGACTCATTTGGCCTTTCATTCGATCCATCTGCTGTCAGCTGAAGCCTCATCAGAAATGGCCCCAGTTCAGTAAAAGCAAACCTGGACAGAAAAACACACACTGGTACACTATCAGTCATGGACTGACCTCCCCAGGGCCCGGACCTCAACATTATTGAAGCTGTGTGGGATCGTCTTTTCACAGAGCTGAACAAAAGGTAGTCAACATCCAAATAAGAGCCTTGAATGTCCTTCAAGAAGCCTGGAGAACTATTCCTGAGGACTAGTTAAAGAAAGTTTGCCTAAGAGTTCAGGCTCTGTTGAAGGATACAGGTGGTCATACATTAGAACTGAACAAACTGCCTTGAATACTTTTTTCCACTTGCCACTTTCCTAGAAAAATATAAAGAACAGACGGACAGCTTTTGCACAGTACATATTTCATCATCGTAAACGAATTTGTGATAATTGTGTTGTTTTTTCCAAAACAACACAATTATGGGTATTTTTGTTCCATCTAATTTTTTTTTCATACCACATAACTGACAGGCATATTGTATAATGATTGCGTCACAACTAAATTAATGACACACTTGAGTTGAAAACAGAATCTTAAAGTAACTATTTCGAAACAATATTAAACTAAATTTCAGCAATCAGAAATTTAATATCATGCAAGATGGAAAACTTTCTCTAAGGGACAAGTCTGGAAAGGTGCTATTGTTCAAAAATTGAGATAAGTTGTTTGCAAGATAAGATATCAGATAGAAGAAATTGTTCTGTTTTTGCGTCACTGAATTGTATTTCATGCATTTGCAATGTTGTTTTTAGAGACTGTCATTCCAATGAAGTGCCGCTTAATTGAAATAGTAAGTTAAAGCTGTTTTTTTCTTTTTAGTATAATTCCAACCATTTGTCTCTGAGCTTCCTGTAGCTTACCTCCCTATGTGTCTTTATGGACCTTTGAGTATTTGCTCCTATTTCTTTATTCTGGTTGTATCTGCAGGTTTCTGTGTCTCTGTTATTTTAACTCAAATATGTTTTATGTACGTTGAAAGAATAATGTGTCACAGCCGTGACTTTCAGGTTGGCATCAAACCTTTTCGCGGTGTCTGAATGACATACAGTAGAAATTTAAAAACCCCTAGGGCACCAATCATTTTAATGATTGTGAGTTAGTATCCACATAAACTGAAAATAAACATTTTAATGAATTAAAAAGTGTCTTAGTTATTTAAAAAGTAGGAAATGTTTGCATATTAACCTCAGTTTTCCAATTATGGACAAAAAAACATTTTAACAGTTGGGGACTTCAGACACAGTATTTTTGCATGTCTTGACACATGTCATGTTTGCGCAATATTACATTTTAGCACATTTCAATTCACTTTTATGGAAATGCTGCATAGCACCTTATTGACACCAATAGCCACATTACATAATAAAAGACAATTTATTCATTTATTTATTCTTTTCTAAAACTTTCAGAAAAACCAAGAAGCACACTTTGTACAAATAAACAAACAAGATGGGAAATTATCTCAAAGTGAAAGCTATAATCTTTCAAATAGTGACCCTACAAGATTCCCAGTTTTTCCCAGACTGTTTTGTAAGCAATCAACTCTTTTCAAGGTCAATTAATGTATACTATGGGCATAAAGCAATAGTACTAAAGTTAGTTTAGTACTTCCATTCTTTGGGGACCAATTTCTAACCACTTGTTATGAAACGTGTGCAGAAAGGACTTACTCCAAATGGCCAGCAGTGGGGACAACTCAAAAAAAGCAAGTCAGGTTGTATAGATATTATGTAAACAATCCTGTAAACACTTTCATGATTAGTGTGAATTGCTATTTTTGACTCTTATCAGGCATGATGTTGATTTTGTGAATAAGGGTAATTTTTTGAATAAAATAGACAATGAAGCAGAAAATGATGCGACTACCTTGTCACTGACATGTAGCTACTGTATGAGTGTGCCGTATGCTCGGTTTCTAGAGGTGTTTTCACACCTGCGCTGTTAGCTATTCAGTCCATTTAAATTGAACTCTGATTCATTTCCCCCTCGAAGCGATTCCTTTGTGCACATGTGAAGACAGTAATCAAACTCGGGTACAGGACAAAACAAATGCACCAAGACATGTTGGATGAGGCGGTCTTGGTCTCTCCAAATGAACGCCACAATAGTTTACTTTATGATGAGATTGTTATCCAACTTCTATCCAACCCAGCTACCAGGTGTATACCTCAAGTTTGAGCTAAATGCCTTCCTGTAGCCAGGTATGCTTTGAATTCTGAGTACCACAGATGTGCAGAGTTTACAAACTAGCAACGAGCCATAAAATCAATGTTAATTCTCCATGCAACTAGTCTAGAACATGGCACCTTCTTCCCGTGTTTACTTTTGTCATGCTCGGCACACAGCAAAATTCAATTCAATTCAATTTTATTTATTTAGCAGCAATACACAATGACAGTTGCTTCAAGGTGCTTTATATTTTAAGGTAAAGAACCTACAATAATACAGAGAAAACAACGACAATGAGATGACATGTCATTAAAATTTCTCTCCTCTTTCTATTGATATGTGAAACATTAATGTAAAACACAAAGGCATTAAAATGTTACTTGGCTCAGTCCAAACAAGACCGAAAATGTTCTGTGAGACAAAGAATTCACTTCCACCTGCTTTGTAGATGTTCTCTACAAAAGAGGATTAGGGCCACTGGAAAAAAAAGTGACTTTTTTTCTTTTTCTCCAGAATTCTGAGAAAAAAAAAACAGAATTCTGATATTAAAGTCAAAATTTAATCTCGGAATTCTGACTTTTTCTCAGACTTCTGAAGAAGAAGAAAAAAAAGACTTGCCCACTTTTTCCCCCAGTGGCCCTAATCCTTTTCTGTCGTCCTCACACTACCAGACCAAATAAAAAATATATACATATATTGATTTCTATGCTTAAGCTTATTAGATTCTTAATAACCTGCTGTGATTGGTTTACTGATATTAACACGGTTTACACAGTGGGGCAAAAAAGTATTTAGTCAGCCACCGATTGTGCAAGTTCCCCCACTTAAAATGATGACAGAGGTCAGTAATTTGCACCAGAGGTACACTTCAACTGTGAGAGACAGAATGTGAAAAAAAAATCCATGAATTCACATGGTAGGATTTGTAAAGAATTTATTCGTAAATCAGGGTGGAAAATAAGTATTTGGTCACCTCAAACAAGGAAAATCTCTGGCTCTCACAGACCTGTAACGTCTTCTGTAAGAAGCTTTTCTGTCCCCCACTCGTTACCTGTATGAATGGCACCTGTTTGAACTCATCATCTGTATAAAAGACACCTGTCCACAGCCTCAAACAGTCAGACTCCAAACTCCGCCATGGCCAAGACCAAAGAGCTTTCGAAGGACACCAGGAAAAGTATTGTAGACCTGCACCAGACTGGGAAGAGTGAATCTACAATAGGCAAGCAGCTTGGTGTGAAAAAATCAACTGTGGGAGCAATCATCAGAAAATGGAAGACATACAAGACCACTGATAATCTCCCTCGATCTGGGGCTCCACGCAAGATCTCATCCCGTGTGGTCAAAATGATCATGAGAACGGTGAGCAAAGATCCCGGAACCACACGGGGGGACCTGGTGAATGACCTGCAGAGAGCTGGGACCAAAGTAACAAAGGTCACCATCAGTAACACACTACAACGGCAGGGAATCAAATCCCGCAGTGCCAGACGTGTTCCGCTGCTGAAGCCAGTGCATGTCCAGGCCCGTCTGAAGTTTGCCAGAGAGCACATGGATGATACAGCAGAGGATTGGGAGAATGTCATGTGGTCAGATGAAACCAAAGTAGAACTTTTTGGTATAAACTCAACTCGTCGTGTTTGGAGGAAGAAGAATACTGAGTTGCATCCCAAGAACACCATACCTACTGTGAAGCATGGGGGTGGAAACATCATGCTATGGGGCTGTTTTTCTGCCAAGGGGACAGGACGACTGATCCGTGTTAAGGACAGAATGAATGGGGCCATGTATCGTGAGATTTTGAGCCAAAACCTCCTTCCATTAGTGAGAACTTTGAAGATGAAACGAGGCTGGGTCTTCCAACATGACAATGATCCAAAACACACCGCCCAGGCAACAAAGGAGTGGCTCCGTAAGAAGCATTTGAAAGTCCTGGAGTGGCCTAGCCAGTCTCCAGACCTCAACCCCATAGAAAATCTGTGGCGGGAGTTGAAAGTCCGTGTTGCTCGGCGACAGCCCCAAAACATCACTGCTCTCGAGAAGATCTGCATGGAGGAATGGGCCAAAATACCAGCTACTGTGTGTGCAAACCTGGTAAAGACCTATAGTAAACGTTTGACCTCTGTTATTGCCAACAAAGGTTATGTTACAAAGTATTGAGTTGTATTTTTGTTATTGACCAAATACTTGTTTTCCACCCTGATTTACGAATAAATTCTTTACAAATCCTACCATGTGGATTCATGGATATTTTTTTTTCACATTCTGTCTCTCACAGTTGAAGTGTACCTCTGGTGCAAATTATTGACCTCTGTCATCATTTTAGGTGGGGGAACTTGCACAATCGGTGGCTGACTAAATACTTTTTTGCCCCACTGTATGTATGCGATCGAATGGAATCCACGTGTCAACCAAAAAGAAAGAAAGAAAGAGTGTCCTTAAACCCACATTCACTAGTAACAAGAATACACACACCACTTCTAGCTTCTTCTATTGTGGTGCTCTGAGTCCAAGGCCATGTGCCATTCAGGCTGAGCTCTCACGACTTTCATCCAAATCTCTGTCGTCTTCAATTAGTATTTAACTCATGAGACTCAGTCAGTGTTTCCTTGTTCACCAAAATAACTGGGAATTCAATTTCTCCCTGCCACTCTCTCACAATAGGCAGTGGACTGGGTTAAAGACAACCTCAAAATGATACAGAGTCCTTGCAATCATCTGCTCCTCCAGTCTTCCTCTGTCCTCCAGTGTTTTGTTTTTTTGTCTTTTCCGTGCTCTCCGTTTCCACTCATTCATGTCTTCATTGGGCTGTTGAAGCAGATCTTACAAATTCAATTTCCGAATCTTCAACAATGTTACAGAGTGTCTCCTTCTTCTTTTTTGTCATTTTAAACATGAAAACCTACGCCTGAAAATGAGCAGCAGGAAGAACAGAAGAACGCGCATCAGTGATTCAGTGAGAACCCTGCTGACAGATTGTGTCATGGACTCGACAAGTATTCACCGTTAACCCAAGTTTTGGTGAATTATAAACAAATTAAGTGGTGAAAGAATTAGTCGATCATAGATTATTATTATGCTCACAGATTACATTTTTAATAGGACATTTTACGGCTAACAAAGTCTCTAGTTTGAGCCTGTTATGTACAAACTAAATATTTTGGGGTTGCAGAAAGACATTTTAAGATGTTCCTTTAAGCACTGGGAAAAATTCTGTCTTTATAAACCAAATGCAGATTTAAAAAAAAAACATTGATTACATCATATAAAATTTATCTTTTTACTCTTTTGATGTAGTGCTTAAAATTTCTGTCTATAGATTTTCCATTTTTTGAGTCATTTTTAGCTAGCGTCTCAAAAATAAGTTCATAACTTTTTCTTTTTCAAATATTTAGAAATAACAACTCGTGCAGGCAGCAGAACATACTCTTTGCAAACTTGTGATTTTATTGTGTGACGATTTTTATTCTGATTTTACATTTATTTAAAAAAAGTTTCTATATTTTAGCATTATTGATGAGTTGACGGTAGATAGAGACAGGAAGTACAAGGAGAAAACGTGTAACAAAGGATCTTTTCAACTGTCACCACACATATATATACTATTACCACTGTGCCCTCTGATTTGTCACAGTCTAAGCATCATGTTCTCAGTCAAATCGAAGGATTCTTTTTCAATTCCCCTGCATCACATTGTGCAGAAAAGCGCACAATAACAGAACTATAAGCAGCAAAGGCAGCCATGAACCTGCAGGGCTGTGGACGTGTTGCCCTGCTGTTTATTTCATCACAAAATGAAGAACAACTTAGAATAAAACTTACCTATACTACCTGCTGATTTAATAGCTTCCTGTGGAAAACAATAGATTCTGTTAAGTTTAGGTTGCTGGGATGGATCATACTTCAAGTATATGTGTTCACAGTTTTGAACATACAGAGATTTATTTTGGTTCAGCTAAATATCTGCTCCACCGTCATCAACCCCACATACATGCACATATGTGACGTCGGGAAATATCACAAGTTTTATCTTCAGAATGTGCTTTCTCTTCCATATAATGTAACAAAAGAAAGAAACTTTCATCACAATGTTCAGGATTCTTGCTCTGTAATCTGGCTAATTGATGATCAAGATCAAACTAAACTGCCAACATTAATATTGTGTTAATAAATGTGTTGTTTTGGTTCTCCTCATGTCTTCTGATTGTGAGTGACTGGACAGTGTGCTGCTGCTTTTCCTCATATTGCTATATTGTTATTAAATATATATAGTTGTCGTTGTTGCCACACTGTTTTCATGTGAGGGATGATGTTGTTGAATGTCTTCCACAATACGTTTAATTTGCGGGTTAACTCCCACATAGTCCACAGTTTCTTTACTGCTTGTTTGCAGCCTTGAACACTATATAATACTCAAACTTGGTCTGCAGCAACGTTGCTGCAATCTTCTGCAAGTAAATAACAACTCGAGAGTCTTCATGTGGAATGGTCCATACTGCCATGGTTATACGCACGCTTTTTAGCGCTTTCTCCTTTTCAAGCTTTGCAGGGCCACGTGCCATTCAAGGTGAACGCACCTCTGCAGTAGGTATCTGCTTATGGACACAGACGTTACAGGCTATAACAACTGTTGAATCAGTCATTCAAATCATCTATCTAACGGAGTCCATCTAGTAGTAATCACTATCCCATTTAATCAGCAAATGATTGTCTTTAATTGCCTTGTACTAAACTATCAAAAACATAATAAAGAGTCTAAACTTCTCAAAACAAATGCATACATGTAACAAGACCACAGATACATGCACATACACACATACTGGTCCATCAAACTGCTCTCCATCTGTATATCCAAGGGTCTCCTGTGACCTTCCTCCCAACAAGGCCAAGGGATATTCATACTGATTTATTCAAAGGGACGGTTCTCATTCAATTTTCTCCATATTCATAAGCGTGTTTCGCACCCCCGCTCTCGTTTTCCTTTTCAGCTTTAAATTAAAGGTACAGGAACGAGCTAGGCCTTTCATCTAGGGCTGGGGGTGGAGGGGCGTGGGAGGAAAGCAAAGGCGTGTGTGTGAATGTGTGTGTGTGTGTCTGTGTTGGGTGAGGAGAGGTGGAGCGGCGTGGGGGGACGTCGGGCAAAGGGAGGAGAGGGATTGCTAGTGGTGAGACTCTCTCCACTCTGTATTTATTAGCCCCCACTCCCTCCTCTTTAGTCCCCTCATCCCCCACCCCACCTCTTCCCCCCTCCTCCTCCTCTCGCGACGACACCTGGCGAAAAATGATTCATTAATTCAAAAAGCAGCATTTTTGAAAGCCCTATTTCAAAGGCATCGACAGGACAGAGAGAGGAGTTGAGTGGGGCAGGGTAAGCCGGGAGAGCTGAGCGAACGGGAGGAGGATGGAAGAGGTGGAGGAGGCAGAGAAGGGCAGGGGAAGGCAGAGCCAAGGTGTTTGAAGGTGTAGAGTGCACTTCAAGTTTCTGTCATGGCAAAGCTCAAGCTTGGGAGGAAGGAGCAGGAATTAAAGAGAAGGTAACAAGGATACCTTGGATTTACTGCAAATTTTGCAAGCTTTTATTTGTAATAACATGACGGACTGTCTGCAACATTACAGTTATAGGGCTAAATGTATTCATCCAAATCTAATCAGATAGAGTAAATTACTTTTTTTTGCATTAAAAATTCATATTCCACCTATTGGGTAAATCAGAAGATTCTGAAAGTCACCGTGACTATGATGTATTCACTAACACACACACATTTATACACACTAGCAGTAAACACTAACAGCGGGATCATGTGTCGGCCACTCCCAGTCCAGCTGAATCTTTCATACGGCTGCAGATGATGTAGTTAATTATAGATGGCAGGACAAGCCGGGATCCTTAGCCTCAATTAGACAAGGCCACAGGGTTACTGACCTGCACAGCAACTGTCAGTGCCTGTTACACACTACACATGGCCGGTGACAGCGAGAGGGTCTGGGGGTGGAGGGCAGGGCTGGGTTACAAGGGTTTCTACAGTCTGCTTTTCTTTTCCAGGAAAAAAAACAAACCCAAGCGAAATAGTACCCCCCGCCACCCGCCCAACATGCACCAACACACACCAACACAAACAATCAAAAACTCACAAATGAAAATACAGTGGTCTCAAATGAAGGCTGATTTTGTAATCAGTGGAATTAATCTCATTATTAGCTTATTACTGTTGCCTGATTGTGTGTTCTGTATGTGTGTGTGTGTGTGTGATTTGTAGCACTGTTGACATGTTTTACTTTCTTAATTTATTAATTAACATCATGCAAAGAGCAGAAAACAAAACCAAATCAAATCACCACGTGGTGTGATCACCCTTTGCTGTTAAATCAGCATGCGTTTACACCTGGAATTAAAATTTGTCTCCACATGTGTCCCCTGCGATGATTTGTAGTTAAATCTGATTTTCCTGCTCTGTATGCAAATAAACACATAGCCTGCATTACCTCCATTTGCAGCAACCAGCACGGGAGTCCTGCATGGGTCCATTTTTGTAGAAAAGCAGAAATTTAAGCTTTTTGTTACAGCCAACATATCACACGTTTAGCCTTATCCATTTGTTTATTCATCTGTACGAGCTTGGACGGCACATGTGTCTACTGTGAAATTTCTGCCTGCGAAGGACCATGCTAATGCAAATTTACACGAGACAGTATTTATTACATACAGAACGCAACATATGACAAACTGTGCAAGGGTCCTCTAACCCTACCCAAAAAGGTGCTCACAGTCAAAGTACAACAAAAGTATGAAATGTTTAGATTTTTCGTTGAGGGGTATTAGGACATAATAAAAATCATCTGGTGTTAGCAGGTGTTAATATTTGGTAAATGCAACCTTGAATTAACAATAAAACATGACATATTCCAAAATGTCATTATCTATTTAGCCAAAAATGAAGCCAAAAAAAAAGCAGTATGTGAAAAATGAAGTACTCCCTTACATTGGTATTAAGAGGGTAAGTAACAGCCAAGTGGTGCTGCTAATCAAATGCAGTTTTTTAACTGATCATCAGCAAATGTAGCCATCTTTATAAAAGTTAAAGTTTGGAAAGACATTAACAATGATCTTAGAGAAGCAACAGTTGCTGCCCAACAATATGTGGAAGGTTATAAGGTCATTCCCAGATAATTTGAAGTCCATCCTTCCAGAGTGAGAAAGATTTTCCACAAGTGGAAAACAGTCGTCATTCTCCCTAGGAGTGGATGTCCTAGCAAATTCACCCAAAGGTTAGATACCCAAACATTCAGAGAAACTGTAGAACTACCTCTCAGATTCTTTTGGCCTTAGTTATGATATAAAGTATTAAAGTTTATGACAACCCAGTTAGAAAAGGTATGGCTTAAATGAACACATTTGAATACTTACGTGTTCAAATGTAAATACTTATGGGCTTATGTGTGCAAAGTTGCTTCTGAACAAACTACATGACATTTGGAATAATGTCCTCTGGACAAGCAAGACCAAAGTGGGGATGCATATTAGCACAAACACCTCATACCAACTGTGAAGCGCGGTGGTGGAAGGGTGATGATTTGCGCCAGTTTTGCAACCACAGGACCTGGGCACCTTGCAGTCACTGAGTCAAACATGAACTCCTCTGTATACCGAAGTATTGTCAAATGTGAAGCCTTCTGTCTGACAGATAAAACTGGTCTGAAATTGGGCCATGCAACACGACAACGATCCCAAACACTGCAGCAAATCTATAACAGAATGGCTGAAAAAGAAAATAATCAAGGTGTTGCAAAGGTCGAATCAAAGTCCAAATAGGTCTTTACAACTATGTGAGAGACTGATAAAGTCACACAGAAAATTATTACTTCAAGTTATTCCTGTTAAAAGTGGTTCAACAAGCTTTGGAATGAGTGTGTCTTTAGTTTCTCACACAGTGGTTCTACATTTTTGATGAATTTGGTTGGATAAATATTGCCACAGTGTCATACGTCAGGTTTTGTTCAACTCACATTGTATTAACTTAATTTTAAGACTTGTTAAGGTGGAGATCGTTTTTTGTTATAGTCTGCCTTAGTGAAGTGACAAAAGTCTTTTTGGCTATAGGTCATACAAGGCTGGGCGGTCCAACTAAAATGTTCCAAACACAAAAACACAATAAGAAACACTATCAGGAGTGGCTACTAATCACTGTATATCACAAATATAAAAGAAAATAAAGATCAAACAACTTATTTAACAGAACTAAACATTTTTAATATAAAAAAGCTCAAAAACATATTTCAAGCAAGACAATAACATTAACTCTTTACTTGCTACAATTTTTGCATCTCAAAGCAAGCAAGCCCCTCAAAAGCCTCTCATAACACATACAAATACTGCATCAAGTTCTGTTAAACAAGCCACTCCTAAGACATTTTCTGAGCTCTCACAGAAAAGAAATACTTTCCTTTCCCCCAAAGTCAGTGAGCTCACAGGAGAAAACCAAGAGCTGCCACTAGTTATTCTGTGGTGTAAGATTTTTGGATGGCACTCACTTCCACAGAAGCTTCATCTGCTTAGTAACGCTCCCCCTCTCTCAGTTTTGATCTGTTTACATAGCTTTTTCTGTTTTGTTGATCATTAGAATATGTTGACTAAGATTATTTTATCATGTAAGTGGCCTGTGTGTCTCTATTTCTAAACGTTATGTTTGTAAGTGTTAGCAGGGAACATATTTTTCCTGCTAACACAGCAATGTAGAAGATATGAAGCGAGCATCTAAAGTTGTTTCAAGCTGTTAGAATTTCCTTACCGTAAAATCCTGAATAAGGTGTAATGTCAAACATAAACCTTTGGTGTATTTATTTATTGTACAGTGATAACTATGGCCACATCACTAAAAAAAGATCAGCAAGGTAAGAAACCAGCCTGCAGTGTTGGTAATAAAGTCAAAAGAAAAGAGGCATTTTTAGTAGAGGAACAAAGTTTGGGGTGGATGGATGGGTCATGCATGATCTCTCCCTGTACCTAACCCAGCTTGTGGGTACAAATATCAAATGTTAACTACAGTGTTTGACTGTGATTTGGAAATGATTGGAAACCACAGATAAATTTCAATTTATGGGGACATCATAGCACCCTGAGTCATTCCAGGAAACAATGATTAATGACTGATTTTGTAACACATGCTACAATTTGCAGGATTTCTTCAAAGAAACATCATCATACAGACAAAAAAGCCAGTTCTGCTAACAAAGGCTAAGTAGAACTGACTTGGTAGGAGAAATTTCTTCTTATACGTCATAAATCCAAGATAAAAAAAAAAACCCACATTACTACTGACATTTCTGTGCACTCACTTTTGTACTTCTAAATAAAGAAGTTCGATGTGTTTGAACTGCTGGCTTTTGTGCAAACTGCTGAATGCGATGTCACTGTAACTAAAACAAAACCTGCAAATATGAGACCCAAGTTACAAAAGACTGGAATTTTCATTTTCAAAGGTGCAAGAAAGTCCAATAAAAGTTCCATTTAAGTTAAAAGAAGCCAAATAATTCCACGCACAATGTACAAACTGCTTTTTGTGTCATTGTCAAAACTCACTGTGTAAAATTTTCTTTTACTGTGTAACCCATTGTTGTGACCTCCAGCAGTCTGGTATGAAAGCATCCAAGTATAATCATTAGCATCTACCACACATCAGCACAGAGCATTGATATTTGCCATGTTTTTTTCTCACGGAGGTAGCTATTGGTGTAGTATGTCCCATTCCCAGGGTGTCTCTCGGAATACTGTCTCTGGGAACAAAACCAGGCAAATAGCCCTGAAATCTATCATATAATGATCCAGCCCTAATGACTATGGCTTCAGGAGTAGGACAGTCCTTCAGTTAATCGCTGCTGTCTACCTTCACCTCTGTATCTTGTAATTACCGTGTCCTCCTGGGCCCCCCTGTGTTACTTCTGCGCTCCCCCACCACTTCATCCTTCCATCTACTATCTACTGTACAGAATGAAATTTCCTCTTAAAGGGAAAGAAATAAATTGGGGTTGTGTGTTGGCAACTTTTGAGGCAATTATTTTGCTAGAACATGAGAGGACGCAATATGAGCACGCTAATTTTTCATTTCTCGATCAGAACCGCAGCACGAGCCACTGCCTCTCACGATAAAAACTGGCCTCATTCTGGCTCTGCTCCCAATTCACCTCCTCCTGCTCTCTCACTGCTGCCTTACCTGTGCTCGGCTACGTCTGTCTGTGCAGGTGAGTGAGAGCCAAACCACCTTTGGGACTTGCTGATTAGGGTATTAAAAATAAATGCGCACTTTTGGGGTGGGGGGGTGGGGTTGGTGGCACAGTGGTATATATTTCTGTTAATTTTTCTTCTCCCCCGCTCCTCCCCCCCCTCCCCTCTCTCCCTTGTAGTGACTGATCTGGCAGAATATGATAGCATGGGCTGTCACGGTAATAATTAGGCCTATTTTCCGTGAGGTCATCTTACAGGGACGCTGGGCGGCTGTGGTTCACACACAGGGTGCTCTATGCTATTCCTGCCCCAGAGCCCCCAGGATATGATCGTCCACACAGGGCAACAAAGAATCACTCCGCAGCAAATGAGCGAAACATAAAACACCTACAATCTGATATGGACTGTGGTTCTCAACGCTTAAAACGCTGGGAGAGTTTACCTTACTGGGCTTTTTTGGGAAAGGGGGGGGGGGGGTACAAATCAAACAGCCTTTTACTAAATTATCTGCAAGTCTGAAATATTAAACAAGATTTGTGGCAGGATTAAGGTGTCAAGAGAGTACAAAGGGCGAGCCTGGGTATATTTGTTGGTACACGGCAGCCGAGTAATTGAATAAGAAACTTTACATCTGGGTTTAAACAAAACCTGAAAGTGTGAGGTAGACATGAGAGTATCTGATAATGGTTTTGTTACCAGAAAGCCAACAGTGCCAAGTCAGAGCGCAACATATTTCAGTTCCATTCAAAACACTCCCTGGTTGGGTCAACAGCTGCAGGCTAGAATTAGAAATCAATTATTCAGCTTCGACAAGCTCATTAAGTCCCTGAATAGGATTTTCTGTTCTGAGTCTGCCTGCTCATTTCTCCTAGCTTGCAGTTTCTAATTAGTATTTCTCTTCTCTTTAAAGTTTGATGGGAGTTTGGGTAAAAATGTGGGCATTGACTTAACACTCACAGGGCTCTCTGAACGGTATCATTATCTGTAGAAGAGGCTGTATCGGTACATTGGAAGACCACTAAGGTTGTTTGCTTTCAGTTTGGGTACCATCTAATGATTGGTGTCATCAGGCTAAATTAGGCATTAATAATCAAAGGAGTGTAATCTGGATAAATTAAGCATTAAAAATCAAAGGATGACTGGAAATTATCACACGCAGTAAATGAAGCAGCACTAATCTGCAGTAAGAAAGAGGGCATGAGGCCAGCAAAGTCTTTGAGACGGAAAAAAGGAGGGATGTGTGCTGGCAAATGCATTTATAGTCAGTACTTGCTGAAAGACTACTCTGTGCTAAAATGATTGATGTTGTCATAGAAACATCCATCCACTCCATTTGACGGCATCCTTCGAGTGAAGCCAGACATAAGCTTGCATTTCATAATGTTGCCTACATCACCTACGCTTGCAAGAAAGCATATTTGCAAACCCATTCCCCCGTCCATCCCTTGTTCTCTTTCACCGCGCTGCCTTCTCCCATCCCTCCCTCTCTCTTTTCCCTCTCTTCCTCTCCTCCCTTCCTCTCCTCTCCACATTGTGTGTGTCTATCTGATCCCGTGGCCTTTTGTTGCGCTATGAAAGGCCTGATGCCACACTCATTATTTTCTCCTTTATCTCTCTCCCCACTGCTCTGATTAGAACAGTCGCCCCTGACAGACGCCCTCAGCCAGCTCCTATCCATTACAGTGTGTGCGCATGTGTGTGTGTGTGTGTACGCGTGTATGTGTGAGTGAGTGAAAGAGAGACATGTGAAGCTACTCACCTATATAAATCATAAGTGTTTTCAGCATACTAAATGTCTGTGTTCCAAATGAGGATATGAAAAACATACATATTACATAAAGGCTAAAATATGAGAAGAAGAAAAAATACTTTATTTAAAAATTATTTAAAGGTTTATATTGAATAAGACTGCACTTGCTTCTTCGTATGCACACTCACACCCACTCGTACACACACACACACACACACACCATGGGAAAAGTGACTGGCTCTATAAAACTGTTGGTGGGATAAAGTCTGAATATTGATGGGAACTGCTTAGCTTTATACGCCCAAGCATGCATGTGTGAATGTATTAAAAAAAACTTCTTTCAGTGACACAAACACAAGGAAACGCACGCACGCACGCACACACACACACACACACACACACACAAATATGTATCAAACTACATTCCAGTTAAATGCAATGCCTGTTATGTCACTGATGATTCCAGGGATTCTCTGTAGACATAAACGCACTCCAATAACAGTGTAATATGATGTGTCGTATACACAAAGTGAGCAGAAACTCTGCAGAGAGCATTAAATGCATCAGTCACTAATCTCTAATAAGCCGTTTACAGTTAGAGATTTAATTTATGCACAAATCAGTCCTGCTGACTTATAGGAAATGCTTTTAAATATTTTCAGATACATATAAAATAGAGCAAAATGCCTTTTTTTTTACACATATAATATTCTCTTATAGGTGCTTGTTTTCCCAGAGTAGTCTGAATATGTCATTATCTATTAAATTGTATTATTATGCAAAATGAGGCAGAAATTTGATGAAACTCAGATGGATTCACCTGAGTTAATGGAATATGGGTTTAAGAGGGAACTAATTATCCCAGTTTAGCAGGGAGTGAATGCATTTCTTTGCAAGGCCTGATTTTGAATGTAAACATTAATGGCCTCCTTGATTAGCATAAGAATGGTGCGTTATTGTCCTGCTCACTCTGCATCCTATTGGATATGCATCTGTGTTGCTCCAGACACACACACAGACCACAAGCTTTAATACACTTATTACCTGTCTTATCTACGAACAATGCCATTTTTGTTTTTATTGTCTCGCTAATCCATAAAATTCATTTCTCCAATCAAATTACAGTTTTAAGGCCCAATGACATAATTGGGAGCTTCAATTTTTGTGCACAAGACAAGACAAAAAATAAACAAACAAAAAGAACAAGTTCAAACTTTTGAGGTAAAGCATAATATTCCATATTAGTTGAAGTGGCAGAGTCATTGTGATGCTGGTCTTTCGTGTCTATGCTTCCTTTGGTTGGCGTTTATCTACAGAATGTATTAGAGGGCTAAGTGTTAAAGTATAAACAACGCAAAACAAAAAAAGGGGAAGGGCTGTTACACTCAAAAAAATAAGTCATTGGATGAACTCAATTGGACTGATGGCAGGTTTTCCACGTAATACATCTATTTTGGTCCAACCTAATCTACATACATCATGACAATTCAATTAAATTGAGTCAGTAGAACACAATTTCGTAAATACTGCTAAAATGAAAAAAAGTACATTAAAATGATGTGAAAGGTTTTGGTTGGTCCAACTCAATACAATGTCATTCACTTGAGCTAGATTTTCATTGCATTGAAATCATTATTTTGAGTTCAACTAAATCATAATTTTCATTACCAGAAAACTAATTTAATTATTAAAATAATGACAAAATGAATTTGTTTTTACAACTCAGGTTTATTCACTTGAATTAAAAGCAGAAACAGAATATTTTGTAAATAAACATACATGTCACATGGTCAAATCAACCTTAACAAAAATCAAAGTGCTCACAAAAAAGTGCTGACGTACATTTGTAATGAATGTCAAATCTGAATAGCACACACCTCTGTACTACTAGGCAATACTGAAAACAAACTGGAATCTGTAAAATCAGATTTCACTTCAGAATCATTGTATATATTTATAGTGACACTTGCAAATTCACAATGATAACCTACTAAACATTGCAATTCACACCATAGTATGGCAGTCACTGAAGATTTGAAACAACCCAACAATACATAAATACACACACATATACATAAATACACACACACACACACACACACACACACACACACACACATATATATATATATATATATATATATATATATATATATATATATATATATATATATATATATATATATATATATTAGAGATGGACCGATCCGATATTACGTATTGGTATCGGTCCGATACTGACCTAAATTACTGGATCGGATATCGGAGAAAAATAAAAAATGTAATCCGATCCATTAAATATCACGAAAGCACCTCACAAAACTTGCAACACGCCGTAACTCACCTCAGAACGTTAGCACGTTGGAGCAGTATGCATCACGTGATAGAGGCTGTGGCATGGGGACCTGTCGGTGGTCTGGATAGCATTTGGAGCTTCGCTAGCAACCCGGCATTTCATCTCCGACAAAGTTATCCCCGAGAGAAGTAAAGCAAGTGTGTAAGTCCATCTCTGAATGTTTGTAAAGCATTCCTGCGTTAAGCTTAACAAACGATATATGGAGCGACTGCCTCTCCTGCTGCTACTTCAATCATGAAACTGCTTAACGATCAGCTGATCAGCTTTTCTGTCGCGAGTCCGTCTCTCTTGTTTGTTTTTGGCCCACTTTGCACCAGAAAGAGGAAACCAGCGGCTGAACAACAGCAGCACGTTTAAGCTTGATCAGCTGTTGTTAGAATTTATTTATTATTACTTTCTACTCGAGGATCTTTTTCTACGTAGCTGACGCTGGTAACTGTGCAGGGGCGGATCTAGCAAAGTTTAGCCAGGGGGGCCGATAGGGCATTAACAGGGAAAAGGGGGCACAAAGACATACTTTTCTTTCTTATTCTCATTTAAAATGTCTAGCTTTTAATAAATAATTATCTGACACCCAAAGTTTTAATTTGATGCAAAATAAATAGAAGTCCATTACTGTATATAGTAACTATTAAGTCTAATATATATACCCTAGTAAGCTATAGTACTTTTTCCTTTGGGAAGGTACCATCTGTGCAGTCTGCAATTTTGTTGAAGAAAGATGTTGAATCTATTTAATATTTCTTGAAAAATAATTGATTTCTGTGCATTTTTTTTCACACTGCATCAAATTAAGGTTGGTTACGTCGATTAAGCATCATGAGGTGGAGCGTGAGGGGTGGTTCCCTATTTTTTATTTATTTATTTTTGTTGTTGCTGGGAGTTGGAACCCTATTAGTTAGGCTGCTTAATATTTATGCTAAGTACTCTTTAAAATACCAGAATAGGGAGGATGGTGTAGGTTTAAGTTTATTAGATTGATCAGTATTGCTGAACTATGAAATATTTTTTTTTGCATACAGGTATAACAGAATAGCTTTAGTGTAGTTGTTGTTTTAAACTTGAGTATGAACTTATACAAAATGCAGCAAGATATTTAAAAAACACTATATCGGATTCATATCGGTATCGGCAGATATCCAAATTTATGATATCGGTATCGGTATCGGACATAAAAAAGTGGTATCGTGCCATCTCTAATATATATATATATGTATATATATATATATATATATATATATATATATATATATATATATGTGTGTATATATATATGTGTGTGTGTGTGTGTGTGTGTGTTTTCATGACGAACATTTTTCTGTTACCAAGGGGGAGGTATTTTAATAAAAAAAAAATCTTTCAACTTTACTTCTCCAAAATGTAAACATTTACAAGCTTATAAGAACGGGAAGACCAACTTTAAAACACTGGAAGACACAAAACTTGTCAACATTTTTCTATTACCTTTACAAATCCCAAAAGCAATCAAAAAGAAAATGGTGGTTACAACCATGAAACTTTTTCTGAGCTAAATCCCCAGTCTTTTCATCCATCTATAGTAGTACAGATTAAAGGTCACATCACTCACAACATAACAGCAGACAAAAATAGACAACTTCCATTTGGCCAAAAAAAAGAAAGAAAAAAAGGTCACAGTTTGAACAAAAGATATAAAAAGGCCAAAATCAACTTTTGTGCTGGGTCTTGTTTGCCTAAGCAAACATCTTCATTTTCATTTGCTGCATCTTTGTACTGAGCCTTTGTCCATCCAGATTCATCAAAATCTTCTGACAGAACTCAAAAGCGTACTTGTGGTCATTTGGATAGCTCAGATCAAGTGCATAAATCAGTCCAAAGAGGACGATGAATGCCATGATGACACTACCGAGGTTGTTCATAACTGTAGTACCTTCATTGACAACTCCAACATCCTCTGGCTCCTGAATCCCTTCTCTTCTGATGGTGTAAATACCCATGACAGTTGCTGCAGTGGACCTCAACCGTTCATCCTCAGTGGAGGAGGTCTGAAAAACAGGTTGTTTCAGGTTTAAGGGCTCTGTCACTTGGAAGGGGACATATTATGCAAAACTCAGCTTTTGTATCCTTTTGTGCTGAAACATAGGTCTCTACCGCCTCTATAAACACTCCAAACATAAATAAAACCCGTCAATCTGTTTCCTATCAATAGTTTGGGTTCAGGTATTATGTACCTCCCTTTGGGAGGGGCTTGATATAGAGCAGGAGCTCCTCCAGTGTCTATCAGTGTGTGTGTGTGTGTGTGTGTGTGTGTGTGGGCTGGGTCAATTTCCCTTATTTCATCACAATTGGGAACCTTTTGAAACAGCTTGTTTTATGCACATTATTCCTGAAACCAGGAGATTGCTGTAATGGCAGTGACACTAGTTAGTGTCTTGATGCAATCTGCTGTGTTCCTTATAATGAAGACTTTTTACTAATTGGCATAATAAACTGAACTCCACTGGAGTGTTTACTTTCTGAAGTGCCTTGAGATGACTGTTGTTGTGATATACCGCTATATAAATAAACTGAATTGAAACACTGACAGAAAATGGATGAATGTTTTGTCCACATTTACTGTGTTTATAGAGGCAGTAGATACCTACATGGCAGCACCAAAAGAATGAACAATTGAATTTTTGCTGAAACTATCCCCTTAAAAAGTGCTCTCCAGTGCAAGTTTCAACAATGACTATTAAGAATAATACTATTTCACAATTATATTGTCTCTTTTGAATATATGAGGATTTTGTGTGCGATGAACCTAACTCAAATTGAATCTAGAAAAGAAGGTGTGATAAGCGTACCAGATACTCCTTGAACAGTAGGTCTGGATCTTCATTAAAGTAGACCACCAGGCTTTTAAGAGTATGCTCCCTCTTTATGTCGATGTCATCATACTAATGCAAGGGTGGAAAAAAATGGTGAAAAAAATGGAATTGATTGATTGCATTTAATTGATGGGTTTATCATTAGTACCGACCAAACTACTGATCGCCATGATATCCTTGATCTTTTGGCCCTTTGCTCCTTTGCTCCCCTGAAAATTTTGCATCAGCTTGTCTGTTAAATTGTCCAGCTGAGCCAAGAACTTCGCCTGCAGGGGTTTTGTAGTGATCTGCAGGAACTCTGCATTCACCTGGAAATAAAACATACACAAATATAATAAACTAGAAGTTTAAATACAGACTGCTGAATCAACACACTGAAAGTTGCTAAACATTTGAACCATCAGTGAAGTTTGTCAAGACCTAAACTGTTTTTAGCTGAGTTTAGGAATATATCGCCACCTGTTGCTTTGGCATGTTCCTAGCAGCGTTTTCCTTCATTTTTGCGTTTACCTGTGGACGGGATTATTTTTTAAAACGAAAACGGAAAATCTCCGTTTTCAAAAATACCTGTGTAAGTGTGGACGTAGCCGAAATCTTTTATAATAATAAATAGGTTTGAACGTCATGGGAGTGCGCATTGTGCTGCCTGCAGTTACTCTTCCGGCCACATGGTTCGCTTTTGGTAGCACCCTCAGTAAACTATGTAGTGCTTTTAAAGACACCTCAAAACGATACTTTCTACTAGAAAATGGCATATAATAATAAACACAGAATACCATATTTTTAGATTATAAAAAGAAAACAGTAAGAAAGAAGTTAGCTATAGGACATCATCTTTCATTGAGCACAATGGCTAGCTGCTAATAAGCTAGCACACGCTCCGACTTAAAAGTTGGCAGCTACACAATTTCTCCTCTAAAACAAGGCACTTTTGAAAAGACCTGGCTATATTGTCAAAAAAAAAAAATAGTATTCAAGCAGAGAAGAGAATGGTAGCACCACCAAAAGTTCAAAAAACAACTGTTACAAGCTTCTATGATAAATAGCATTATAGATTTAGCTGATAAAGAAATACACAATTGGATATATGGAAAAATAATATGTTACCTTACCTGAAGGTGTAGTTTTATCCAAAAAGTACAGAGAGGCCAAGAGCAGCTGGATTCATTTAGGTGATCCTGAAAGAGAGCAAAATTTTCAAAGAAGGCGGACCGTTGTGTAACTCAGTAACTTTGTGTTCTTGTGACAAAGACTGCTTTGAGAGAAAATAATTTAGGTTCACCACACGAATAATAATTGCAGTAACGCTGGAGTGCTACATTTGCGTTGAATGAGATTAAAAATAATGTTTAAGCTTAAAGAGGGGCTTGAATTGATTTCTTTGAGTTTACAAATACTTAAGTGCAAAAATGTACTCCTCCTACCCCCAGTGCCCCAACAAACTCATTCATTTTGTGTTCAGAATCAGCCTCTGCTGGTTTTGAATAATTTTAGGTTTACACAAAGAAAATCAAATTAATTTGGTATTTTTTAATTGCATTTGTGAACAACTAACATAATTTGCATGTGTTCTTTGAAAGGAGGACCTGAATCTGTTTTTTGAGTGTAGGGGAGTAAAGAAACATGGGACTCAGGTGAAGAGTTAAATTAAGAAATGAGGGCGATGAGGAGAGTTAAAGGGCAGGTGAAGAAGGAAGGCTTTGACTTGGGGCCTCCCGGGGACGATGACCTTATTTCAAATTCTGGGTGAGGGACTATAGTTCGGCAACTGAGGAGCCCCCCCTCTGTCTCAGACACACACACACACAAACACAATCAAACACACTTTCAAGGCTGAGTTCGGAAATAGAGAGCCCCCCTGAAGTCCTGCAGCTCCTCAAAGGCCAAGCTGCTGCTGCCGTCGTTAGTAAAGCTACACAATAGGTTACACATACAATACTCCTTCAAGGTTCAACTTCACATCCTAGTGACAACAAAGACACTAAAGTCTCCTCACTGCTCAGTTTCCAAAAAGAAAAGAAAAGCAAAGAAAAAAGTTGTGATGTAGGATGTGTAAATAGAAAAAGAATCAGAATCAGAAAGGCTATGTTTGCAAATCATTTGAAATCCATATTTAAGTGGCAGTCACATTAAACTGAATTAGCAAAAAGTCAGTAACAAGGATGTGTATAAAAGGAAGCTTGTTTCTCAGAAGTAAAGATGAGAAGAGGTTTACTACTGTGTGAAACTGCCCAGGCAAATACTTCAACAACTGAAGAAGCATAGTTCTCCATGTATGGTTGCCAAAACTTGGGGTGTTTCTTATGTACGGTATATAATATTATTAAAAGAAATCTCTGGACAAATGGTAAAAGTCAAAAAAACAATATTTAACCGCAGTAATCCTCCATCCCTTGGGCAGCACAGCATTAAAAACAGACTTGATGGTGTAGTGGAAATCAATGCGTGGATGCAGGAAGTCTCATTGTCATTGGCACAAATGGTTGCTGGATCCAGAAGCACTGCAGCCTTCTCTGGGCCCAAGCAAATAAGATGGACTGAGGCAAAGTGGAAATCTGTCCTGTGATCTGATCGATCAAAATCCGAAAATCTTTTGGGAAATTATGGATACTGCATCCTCTTGGTTAAAGAGGAAAATGTGTTGTCAGCATACAGCTCTGTAGATCAGGCTCATTTGGATATTTGTGATTTTTTGTACTGTTACTGAACAGTTTTGATGATGTATTGTCCTGCTGGGGGAGGCTGCTGCCAGCGGGGAGTATTGTACCAACTAGACAGTCTTTCTTACTTTAGCAAGTAAGTGCTAAACCACCTTCAGCAAGGCTGAGATTATGTGTAGATTTGGAGCACAGATCTACAAACAATCTTCAAGCTTCAAACCTTGTAAAACAGCTAATTAGCAGTGAAAAAAAACAAACAAGAAAATGACACAATACATTGTCAGTGATGTTTTACATCTACAAAACTGGTTACCAATGGCTCAGATGGATTAGAAGACATCATGGGATTTGTGAGTGTGAAGGAGGGAGCAGAGAGGAAGCATTCCAAGGGTTTGCTTAAGTCCTTTCCAGTGACCTACCAGCAGATAAGAAATAATAGAGATAAACTGTGTAAAAGGTGGGACTAGTCACTGTAACGTAGATCTACTGGTTTGTGCGCACCTGTTTTGAAGCCTGTAGTTGGCATTTAGGCAATTGCTCATCTAGCTTTAGTGCTTGTTTGGGTATTTTTCGTAAACTTGAATTCGGGCTGGAACCTGGTTGAGAATGCTGTGGACACCCATAAGGTAAAAACTCATCAGCCACACCATTACGGTTACGAAAATGAATGCCATGTTGTGTTAAAGAAGACTTGAAGTTTGGGACTTTGACCGTAAACTTGTAAACCCTGAAGCTTGTTTCACACACAGTTTCACAATAACCAAAATTTTTTGGAGGCGTTCAAGTCACAGACAGTCAGCGAACTAATGGGTGGATTACAAGAACAGAATGTCTTGCCTCTGTCTTACCAGTTGTACCGATGCAAAGACTAATCCACCAATTTTCACCACCATTTACACTATCAGTGATGACCTCAAATGCCAATTAACACCAGTGTGTGCAAATAAAGTGGTCGAATATCAGTGTTAACCTACAGAGGCTGGTCTTTGCAACTTTTGATCCTGGGTGAAGCAAGCACAGAAGAAAACCTTTATTCCAGTTAGCGTGGCCTATTTTCATGATTACCAAGAAAGTTACCAAGCTTGAAAACAGAAAATGTGTGTCATTAGTTCAGGATAATACTGAAAACTATGTGTATCATCCTGTGTGGTGCATCATATAGATAGCACTGTATATAAATATTGAAATAAACTACAAATTAGTGTAAAGATCTTTTTTTTTTTTTTTAAAGTTACTCATACTTTGGTTTCTCTCTTTGGATAGATGCAGTGAGCAGCGCTTGCGGCTTTCTTTTCACATCTCTCACTTTTCATTTCTCCCAACATTGGTTTCCTGTCAACCATCTTCCTTATCTTTACCTCTGTCACTCTGTTTTGCTACAGCCAGAGCAATTTGTGCTGAAAAGTGTAAAAACATGCATCAATGGCTGAATGGGACTGCGGAGTACATCAGTGCTAACAAGGTATAAGTGCCAAAGTGGTTAACTAGGAGTCTGCCTTCACCGCCGTCCTCCCTCACAGCCACGCCGGCTCGCTCTCAGTCATCTACATTCCCTGAACCAGCCTCATGTCTCCTTAATTTTCACCATTTTCAGTCTTGTCAGTCTCTATATATTGCCCAAAGTCTAGCGTGACAGATTTCACTATCATCAAAGAAAGATTTTCCATTAATGGGCCCTGACCTTGTCTGACTACTGTACTTAAAAACCTTCTCTGCTGCAAGGCACACTCTCCCTGAATCACTCCTTGACCCACACCCCCACACCCAACCACTCCACACCCCAACTTTCCATTTCACCTGTCTCCTCACCATAATCTCCCATTTTTTCCCCCCTCCTCCGTAAATTTTCTGCTCCTCTCACCTTACAAGAGCCCCCCTCTGTTGTTTGTGGAGGCTTGCCTGATAGCCATTAGTGTTACACCCTATTACATCAGTAATGACTGACTGTGAGCTCTAATTAGAGATGTGTTAGGGAGAGCTGACTTACCCCCTCCTCCTCCTTCTGCTTTTCCGCAAAGCTGTTACTGTGACTCCATCGCCGTGGCGACACCATTAGCACAGCACCTCTAAGAGTTGCAACTCCTGACTGTTAAAACCATTATGTTCATTACAGACCAATCAGAGGGGAAGGTGTTATGGCTAATTGATAAGCTGAACAATGCATAAAATCTTGTCTCTAATTGCCCTGCGGGAAAAGGAGAAAGCACCCTGGGAGAAAGAGACAGTGAGCGAATGAAAGAGAGGAAGTGAGGAAGCGGCTGGCGTACTAATTTCAAAATCTGATATTTTTTCACTTGAATAATTTAGGCTTACAATATGTCTTCATCCAAACATGCTGTAGATTCCCCCCCTCTTTCTTGAATAATGGGATGTTTCTTCTGGGTTTGTCATCTGTGATAAGATGATTATCTGAAAGGTCTGTGGCACATTGTGAAGAGAGTCTCGCCTTCTCTGCTGGAGTAGGTAATCCTGGGTAATAGCATTATGGACACAGTGTTTTCCTAAAGCCCATGATTATCCGCTGCTGTTTGCTGTGGGATTGACATTGGCCTTCTTGGTCTCTCTCTCTCGCTTGCTCTTTCTCTCTCCCCTCTCTTCTCCTCTCTCTCGCTCTTTTTACTCACTCTTTTTCTCACTTTTCTCTCTCTTTATGTCATCCTGTCTCTGACTCACCACTCCATCAAACCCTTATATGCTCTTCTCTCACGGTTCTAACAAGAGAAGAAGATGAAAATAGAGCACATGGAGCAACAAAAGAACAAATTGCTTGTAGACAAGAGTGCCCCAGATTTGAATGACATGTTATGTTCTCTTTGTCAAAAAAACAGGGGGGAAAAAAGAAAAAATACACACTTTCACTTTGGCAGTTTGGGGTTACCATCCTGCTTGAGACTCAATAAAGACATTAAGCTATTTACTGAAATACATTTTGAAATCCTACATATAAACCAGGTTAACTATTCTAAACACCGCCTCTCCACCCATGCAACAGATGATACATCACATTACATCGCTGACTGAGGTCTTCATATTTTTAAGTGCCATATGATTGCGATTCGAGATAGACAGAATGAACTGAACTAAGACCTCTGCTTTTAGCCAATTGGCTCACTTTTTTCCCTCAACGCTTTTAGGTCTGAACTTGATCTTATCTCCCTCTCGGGCTGTCTCACCCAACCTCACCCTGCACCCCACCCCACCCCCTCTCTCACCCAGCCACTTTTACTTAGCTTGCCACTCTGTGTCAATCTCCCACTTATGTGGTTTATTTGTAGTGCTTATTTGATGCAACACATCTCCCATATTATTCACCGGCGAATCGGTAAAACCTGACAGCGTGGAGAAGTTGTTTTAATCTGCAATGTGGCTTCTCTTTGTCCTGGGAAGAAAGTAGATTTAGAAAAAAGGAAATGTTGGTTAACCACCAGTGGTTTAACGCAATAAGCCAGTGGGTTATCTCACACCTTGAGGGTTATCTTGATGTTGCACACCAGGAAGAAATCTTGGCATCTATATATCTATGTTTAGGCATCTATGAAATGTATTTTCGCTTTAAAACAAATTGAAAAGAAAAACATTTTGAGGGATAATAACATAAGCGCTGTGTGCCCTTCTAAACTGATTAGGTTACTAAACAATAATGAACGTTTGTAAGAAAGCATTCCTAGAGCATTTTTATTGGCAAAGAATGAAAAAGCATGAAATTACTTTTATTAGGAGTTTTTCCACCTTGGTTCCCCCAGTAGGCAGATGGATGCCTGCAGCAAAGACACCCGTCAGCTACAAGTCAGGGAGTCTGTGAGTTCTGGCAGCCCTGGAGCAGGGATGCTGCAACAGGCATTGGAGGGAGAGAGGAGCAGCAACAGGAGGAGCAGCAGCAGAAGCACTGCTGAATCCATTAACAATGAAGGAGCTGCTCAAATGGGCTCTGGTCCTGTGTTTGCAAAACAAATGGGACATGTGAGGGTTAGGCCGGGGAAGAAATTAATCTGTGAAGCAATCAACGGTGAGTTCAGAGGAGGAGACCAAACCATGTGTGTGAAACACATGCTGCATCTCAAAACGGTAAACCTGTGTGTAGATAGGAAAGCTTTAATCAGCCCAGCTGTGTGGCTGTTGCATGTTTTTTGTATGCTATATGTGTGTGTGTGTATGAGTGAGTGTGTGTAGGCTAAATCCCTCCCCACCTAGAAGCTGTCAAAACCACATGCTTACAAGCTGTGCAGGTTACATCTAATTGGATTCTGTGGACATCACAGCATGAGACAATATTTGATGACTCCAAGATCATATTGTAGGAAACAGTGTATGTCCTGAGTAAAAACAGCCTCCAAAGTCAATACCGACCCCTCCCCACCCCTTTTCCTCCCCCCCCACCTTTGCGTCCTTTTCTGTTCCAGGATCAGTAATGGGAGTCAGTATCCAGGAGGAGGCGAAGGGGGTGCGGGGGCTCCTCGCCAAGTCCTCGCCCCTCCTCTCCGAATGCGGCACAGCTGCCTTTCAGAACCCCGCCGCTCCAGCCCATTCATCCTGGAGAGCACCCCCCTCCCCCCTCCACACACACACACACACACACACACACACACACACACACACACACACACACTCCTCTCCCCTCACCATCACACACACAAAAAAGTGGCTATTTATTAGAATACTTGTTTTGTATTGTTCTGTGCCACACAAAAGACGCTTCATTGTGTTAGAAGCAAGCCCCCTTTTTGCAGAGAGAAACAATAACTTGGAATTGTCTTTTTTAGAGTGTATAATAAATGTCATTTCTTCTTGTCTCTGCCCCTCAGTGTGTGTTGAGTGGTGGGTTTGGGCACCGGGCACGGATGGCCTTGGCACTCGAGCGGCCAGATTGTAGTGGGAGTAGCGGTCTTACATGAAGCTTTGGAGGGGTTTAGGACGGCTTTAGGAGCATGGAGGGAGAATTCTTCCCACTTTGTCTGGAGTAGAGGGAACGAGGGGGACATGCGTAAGTTTGCATATTACAATTCCTTACGCAAGAAAGTCATTTTTATATACATCTAATCTGTAGTTAAACTGTCTGTTGTGCGTAAAATCGCCTTTTTAACGCGTGGTGGAATTAATTCTCAAAATTGTTATAATATTAACAGAGTGAAGCGAATTTGAACGCTTTCTGAATTCGGCGTTTCCGCTTGCTGAAATAAATGTCTTGTTGACAGCCTTTATTTCGGAGCGTTTGTGTTCAGTGCAGTGCAGATAATATGTGTTTCCAGCTGCAGGCTGTCGTTTTATTTTGGAACAAGTGAGCTCCACAAGGGGCTGCGCAAAGCTCACACTGTGGCTTCATGATCCTACAAGTTGCTCTTCAACCAGCTCAGTTAGATTTTTCCGAGGGAAGAAGATCGGATGAGGTTCGCTGGCGCCTACATTTGTTTCGCCGTAAACAAGAATAACTGTTTGATGGTGTAAAATACGAGGGGACGCATTAGACTATCCAGGGGCAGCCTGTTTTCACTCAGGACTCTATGTTTGTCTTGGTGTTTCTACTTTTCCGTAGGTTGTGGGGAGGGCGGGGGCGGGGGGGCTGACCGTCACATCTTTAGATTTAGGATGTGTAATTTAAGGCTAAGGAGCAGATGCTTTGTCTCTTAAACTCGTTTGAATAATTAGCTCCACGTTTTGTGTCCTTGGTGTTCAGGACTCCTTTTACTTCCTTAAAACTAACGCCACCCAGTTACACGAGCGCCGGCTCTTGTGCACTGCTCGGGCACAGCCACAGCCGTGTAAAAACGCTGTCCCCGCTCAGGTTAACTGCATCAAGGGGTAAAAAAAGAAAAAAAGAAGAAGAAGATGATGATGAAAGGGAGGAAGCCAGATATAATCGGTCAAAAGATTTATTTATTTATTTTTTTGTTTAATTAAGGGGTTCCTTTGCGTGGGACTGATTCCTGGACGCAGAGTAAAATAAAAAAAATAAAATAAAAAGCATAATAGCACCCGCTGGCCGCTGCGCTCGAGGAGTCGGCACGCAAGCTGTGTGTATTTATTTAAAATTGTTCACTTATTTATATATATTTTTTATTTTCTTGTGGCCATGGAGGGTGGGAGGGTTGGATAACCGCTTTGACCCTTGGCCCCAGTCGCGCACCATCATCACAGTGCGCACACAACCCGTCACAAAGGCCGCGCACAAAAGGAGCGAGGAGGTTTGAAAGGAGGTTTGTTAAAAGAGGAGTGACTGACGGGGAATGACAGAGAAAGTAAACAGGGGCCACCAGGGTCCCAATGTCACTGTAAAGGCTAATCCTGTGCGTACAAGCCTAAAGACACTCAGCACGGAGAATAAATAACGACAATAATAGTATGATTCTAACAAGAGTGACAGTAATAGTAGAAGTCATATTTTCTCTTACTATTGGCTATTTAAGAAAGCTAACGATAACAATTCTAATCTTTTCATCAGGATGTCGACTTTTTTAAAATAACTGCTGGAGATGCATTGATGCATTGCAGCACTGGTGTGAATTAAAGCAGAGTCGTGTCAGGGCAGGGTCCAGGCAGGTTTAAGAAATCTGAAAAGCATGAAAATGTATTTAATACATTTATTAATAGGCCGGTTTAATATTAGCGGTGTTATATGTGTGCTTACACTATTTAGTTAAAAATATGTTTAAATAAAAAGAAAAAAGAAGGTTAAATGTTTTTATGAATTAGACTTTTAATATTGAGCAGATACTGACAAATCGCTGTATCTGTATAATGAGACAAGAATTGGTTTCTTATTTTCTTTTTCTTTTTATGAGTGCGTGTGTGTGATCGCTTCACTCGCACTCACCTCCCCAAAGCTCTCCGGGTGTCATCATTACATTGCCATCTCCCTCGGGCCTTAAGCCACGTTTGCCTGGACCGCTGTAACCGTTTATTGACCACCGTGACATCAAGTTAACCCTATCACCAAAAACGCCCGGATCCGCCCGAGTGATCTCGCTCCCTCTGGTCCTAAACAGAGAACCATATCAAGCTAAGCTCCAATTAAAATAAAAACAGCAAAAGAACGATAGAATGATTAAATCGTTAGTCTCGCCGCGGGAAGTGGTATTTCGTTTTCCCTTTCAATTAGAGGTTGATTGGGCTTTTCAGGGGAGGTCAGCTGTGAAATCTGGATTATATATGCGCGGACTCGAAGACACAGACCGCTTTCCCCTCTCGTGTATTTTTTTTTTTTTTTAACAAACGGAATACCTGACTGGATGTTAAATAAGAGGCGTTAACAGACCCACAACATATCCACTAAAAATGACAGTTTACGTGTAGTATTTCTTTTCATCTATAGCTGCACGCGGGCGCGTGGCCAGGACTCATTCACCATCACCAGCAGACGGCGATAATGGCTCTTTGCCCCGGCAATTTCACGTCATTATACGACTATCCATCCTCTTGGGCTTCGTCTCTCAGACCAAGAGTTTTCTTTTAACCAAATCTCTTTCAAATAGTTTTCAGCTATAAATGCGCTTAATTTCTCTATCTGACACCTGCTATTACTTCAAACCTTAATTACATACCTGGAAGGAGGAGGGGGTGGGGGTAAGGGGGCACAGGCGAGGGAGAGAGAGAGAGATGGTTTAAAATTTGATATCTGAGGCGCTTGCTCAGCATCAAGTCGTCTGAGACTAGTTTGGGGGCAGAGTGTATTGCAAATCCTGTGCATAAATATAGTGAGGCCCAGGCTTCTAGTGCGCGTTGCGAATGTGAGAATAACTTGTTAAATAGGAGAGGAAGTGTCTTTTCAATGTCAAATCTGGGAAGAAAGTTGAAGGTAAAAAAGAATTTTACCCACACTTTTATGCTTCCTAATTTATAAGCTGTCTGATTTCTTCCTTCTTTAAAAAAAAAAATCAGCAGCCATAGTCTAACCTATTTTTTTTAAATATAAATAAATTGAGATGTTTGACTCATCCTAATCACAGACTGCACCCACTGTTTGGCCGCTACATCAGTGCTAACAAATCTTCGTTATTTTTGTGGATGAAGTCTCCGAGAGCGTGTTTGGAAATTTCAAATGCCTCGTGCTATTTGTGGGATTGACCCTCCTTTCTCCCTCCTCATTCTCCTCCTCCTCCTCCTCCGGTGTGTTCTTCCTCTATGGTCCTCTAGTCACCTGACCAAACGCCATGCAAATCATTCCGCTGCTAGAGCCTCATTGGCCGCTTGTGGCTCATTTAACCGCTGTCAGTGCTCATCATATGGCCGCCGCTTTAACCAACTTCTCAACTCCGACAGGAAAAGTGGCTCAAATGCGCATTCTATCACAGTGGATGTGAACCAGCCCAGGCGAAAACAGGGCGAACTGCTGGTTGGAGAACATTTTATATGCCTTTTCGGATTAATTTTCATCACGTGTTTATTTCAATTTGGGGTAGAATATTAATTTTGTAGCCCAGTCATCTCGAGCGCACCCGTACCTGTGTGCGCCTGACCTGTTGTGAAAGTGACTTGTTTTTTCTCTGTTGGTGGCGAAGTTTAAAAACCAGGTGAATGTATAGCATGATGATGGAAACTGACCTTCATTCCCCCGGCCCCCAAACGAACACGACGACGGGGCAAACGGGGCCGAATAGCGGGTCGAAAGCGAATCAGGAGCGGGTGAAGAGACCTATGAACGCGTTCATGGTGTGGTCCCGTGGGCAGCGGAGAAAGATGGCGCAGGAGAACCCCAAAATGCACAACTCTGAAATTAGCAAGCGGCTGGGCGCCGAGTGGAAGCTGATGTCCGAGGCTGAAAAGCGTCCATTCATCGACGAGGCTAAACGGTTGCGAGCCATGCACATGAAGGAGCATCCGGATTACAAGTACCGACCAAGACGGAAGACCAAGACATTGCTGAAAAAGGACAAATATTCCCTTGCTGGTGGACTTCTTTCTGGGCCGAGCGGTGGCGGTGGAGTTGGTTTAGGGGTTGGCATGGGTTCATCCGGGGTCGGGCAGAGGTTGGAGAGCCCCGGAGGTCACGGAGGTTCCGCCAGCTCCGGCTACGCGCACATGAACGGCTGGGCGAACGGTGCGTACTCGGGGCAGGTGGCTGCTGCCGCGGCGGCCGCAGCGATGATGCAGGAGGCTCAGCTAGCCTACAGCCAGCACCCGGGGAGCGGAGCGCACCACCACCACCACTCACACCACCATCATTCACACAACCCCCAGCCCATGCACCGCTATGACATGACAGCCCTGCAGTACAGCCCCATCTCGAACTCTCAGAGCTACATGAACGCTTCCCCATCCGGCTACGGCGGGATCACCTACACGCAGCACCAGAGCTCCGGCGTCTCTTCCTCAGCTGCCATGGGGACATTAGGGTCGCTGGTGAAGTCGGAGCCGAGTGTAAGCCCTCCCGTCAGCAGCACACACTCACGGGGTCCTTGCCCCGGAGACTTGAGAGAGATGATAAGCATGTATTTACCTACCGGAGAGCCGGGGGACCCCTCAATGCAAACTAGACTCCATGCCTTGCCGCAGCATTACCAGAGCGCCACGGCTGGAGTGAACGGGACCGTCCCGCTAACACACATTTAGAACTCATAGAATAATTGAAAACTGCAAACGAACCATAACCAAATATTTACCTCTTTTCTAAAATAACCCCGGTCCTGAGAACTACCTGCATTTTGTACAGAATGTTTATGATATTGTAAATGAAGGGTAAATAGCATATTCATCTCGGCTTTTTTTGGAATAGCCACCAGTGGAATTATATAACAAATATGATGCTGAGATATTGGTTATTGTGCTATCATTTATTTATTTTTTTTGTCCTTTATTTCACAGTCTTAGCTGAGGGTTACGCCAGGTTTTCACATTGGGGAGATTTGCTTCAATTGTCTCATCATTTTTGGGGGTCGGGGGTGGGGAGGGGGGAGTTTATTGTAAGTTATTTGAAAATGAGATAAGTGTCATAATCATAAGAAAGTGCTTTAAAAGATATGGGAAAATCAGCTTCTTTAAACATTTGTGTTCATTTGCAGAAGCCTGTGTCATAATTCTTGGAAATCATCTCTTTTTATTGTAACACTCTAATTCTTGTAAATTGTGAATAATTTTAATATTTGAAAGGATGACGGGCAACCGCTGTTGTAATTTAAGTGCTTTTCCGCGAGCGAAAAGCTCTGATATTGCAATGAAGAATAATTGAATAAATTTCACAAGATGTTGCTTTGATTCTTAAGAGAACGTCTTAGATTGATTATTTTTCACAGTGGTCTTACAGAAGTGTTTTGTTTTGTTTTAGGTAACAAGAATCAGAAGTCTTCACGAAAAACAAAAAACAAAATCTTCTATTTAAATTTTGACGCTGGTGGACAGATCCCTCGAGCTTTTAAATGGTCCAATTGTTTGTGCGTAATTACGCGTAAAAGCTACAGCCTGTAGGGCTGTGAGGGAACCATTTCACTAACAGGATGCTGTTTTAGAAGCTGAAGTTTCATGTTTAGAAACGTGTCCATAAATTGTTTTTAAAAAGTTTGCTTTTCTCTATTTCAGTAGCACGCAGGCTCCAATACTATGAAAACATTTTTTTAAATATTCAATGCAGGCCCAGATTGTGGCCCGCGTTCTCCTTTAATATAAATATAAAAGGACAAGCTTGATTTTGAATATTTTGAAAACTTATGATGACATAACGCACAAGAAGAACATTTAGCATGACAGCCACCTGTTAGTGTTATGAACGAAGCCTTCTCGTTTATGAATAGAAATTTGATTATATTTGTAATAAGCACATGTCATTTTCCCCTTTCAAAACCGTATGAGATGTGAATCCTTTAATCCTTTATTAGCAAGAGCAGCTTAAATCTTTTTAAAAAAAATATATATATTTCTAAATGAAACTAGTTCATTATCTATTCTACTATTATATTAATCAGTGTGTCTAATTGCAATTTTTTTTACGGAAACTTGCGCCAGAATTTCATTTCTTTTCCGATGAAAGCAGATTTTTTTTTTAGTATAAACTGCTCTTAAAAACTGAACAACTTCTCCACTGTGTATTTCATTTTTTAAAGGAAAATATTAAGCTATTTCTTTTTTTATTTAATCACTTTTAACATGTGTTTGATCTCCTGAGATGCATTTTTTTAAAATTCCAATTTTACAGCTTCTGTTCTGAACACACTATAAAAAAAGAATAAGGCAGGGATAGCAAAGAACAGCTATCTAAAAGTTTCTTAAAGAAAGAAAAAGATTTTAAAGATAAAATTATTTGTTTCTTTAAATAAGGGGATAAAAATCGAAGTCTGGGTTTTCAGTAATCTTTCACCCGAACTGCACCATCAGTTCATCTTGCATTCACTTCTCTTATTAGCTTTATTTTTATGGTGATGTCAGATAATATATGTGAATTATTAGATTATATATATTGATTTCTACGTTATAAGCTAGAATGCGACAGAGGGTAAAAAGAAAAAAAGGGTGGGATTCACAAGAATCCTAATTTCTTTAGCTGCATTTTCATCAGCTTGCTAATCAAAGAACCGGCACTTAAAGAGGCTTGATCACTCGTCTAACAAATAAATGCAATCTATGTTACTTGGCTTTTATTCTAATTATTTACTCCCATAATGTGAGAAGCAGCAAGGTGGTGGGGGACTTGTTTGCTCCTTTTACTCTCGAGCAAAATAGCAGGAAAGTGAAAGGGGGTGTGGGCAAAGTGCGTGAGGCACAAACTGGGATTCGAACAATAATTTCATGTTCGATAAAAACCACTGAAACTTGAGAGTGAACCAACGACCCGTGATTGTAATTAAAGGAGAAAAATCTCTGTTTAGATGAAAAACAGACGCACAAACCTGACAGTGTCCAAACTGTTGCTCGGACTGAATTTTGACTTCCACTCGTCACAGCTCTACAGACAAGTAGCTTGTTGAGTTGGTGATGACTCATCAGAATTTCACAGATGTAGTGTTTTGATTTTGGACCGGTTTTGGTACCTTTGACAAAAACGCCTGCATTTTGAATAAGATGCCCGAGTCATTTTTATAATTATCATTAATCTAAAAGAAATATATGTATATATTAGGCTGAAGACAGGCCACAGATGTTTTTGAGATTTTCCGTTTTTATCGCCTGTAGGCCTCATATGATACCCTAATAGTCATACACATGCAAATGAGGGGAATTTATGCCTGCTTAGGCATAAAAAAAAATCAATTAATCTCAAATACATAGTTAAAGGGCCTATTTCACACTGATGAAGACTTGGATGGTATGTCAATTAAACCTGTTAGGCCTCATAGTAAAGCATGTAACGTCTGGCTGCGCATTAATCTTTTAGGGGGCAAAAAATCAGAGGAACAATGTCTGGAAATTAGTTGAAATTCCAAAACCCGAAAGCAATTGCATCTATGGAGACATCTCCGCAATACAGCGTGCACCGTATGGCAGGGGATGGCCTCCTCGTGTGTTTTTGCATCTGTTTCTATCTTATCTGTTGATGTGAAGAGATGCGGATTAACACTGAAAGCCCGGAGAGGCGGAGCGCGTCACGGCGCATCGCCAGGCTAAAAAGAGGAGCGTTCTGGCAAATTTAACCCGAATAAATTACACCTTGAGGTGGAAGAGGGGGTAAGTGTAGGGTGCAAAGTATACAGGCTATGTGGCGCTTGCTGCTGCTACTGCTGCGTGCGCTCGCGCGCGCGCGTGTGGGAGAAAGAGTATATGTGTGTTTGTGTGAGTGCGCGCACGTACAGCTGGCTGGCCAATAAATCTCTCCACCGTGCGATACCCTTATCTTGTAGCCACCGATATATTCCGTGCTAGGAGGCCATCAGCTCCAGCGCACACTCGGTTGTTCGTAAAGCCCCGATCCCTTGCACTCCCTGTCCTAAATGGGGATAATTAGCGTCACTTTATCACGCCTCTGCATATTTTCTCTGCGTCTCCCCCCTTCCCTAAAAAAAATTACCAAGCAGCCTGCTCTCGTCGCCCGCTCTGTCACAGAAGATTATGGAGACAGATTGCACAGAGCGAATGTGCCGGGCGAGATTAGCGCGGAATAGAGAAAGCAACTGGGCCAATGAATTCCTCGGAAGGGCCTTATCGTGCAATTACACGTTGACATGTTTAACAATCTTGCTGCCTCTTAATCCTGCAGTGCTGCTCTATCTACCCACAGCTACCACGCTATATGCCGGCACACAGACCTAATGCACCGAAACGCGGCACAAATGTACTAAAAGTTATGAGAAATTGCTTTATTTTGAAACTTTGTTCACAACATCCACCAAACGCATTTTTTTTATTTGCTTTTTTTTTCCAGATTTCACCGTTGCTGGAATAGCATCTGCACTGGAACTTTTTTTTTTAAGAGGTGAGATATTAAAATACATCTTCTTCATTTATTGTTACCCCAAATCATTGCTTTACTGTAACAGCTTCACAAAGTGACAATAATGATGATGATGATAATAATAATAATAATAATTACAATAACAATAACAAAAAAAGGGGGGGGGGGGGGGGGCGCCATGTGCATCCGGAGTGGCGACGCAGAAAGTGTCCGTCTTGTCTGGAGCTAAATGTAGACTTTTCCATGTGTCTATCCAACACACACAATCACCACCACCACATCCCGACCCCTCCCCGTCCCTCCTGCCTGGCGGTATATCGGGGCCTGTGTGGGAGTGATTGTGGAGCGCCACTGTAGGAATTTGGCAGGGTCCGCGGTTTGGAGAGCCGCCCCACGCTGTGTCCCATTCAGCGGCCAGCGCGCTGTGAGGTTGGGAAGTTTCAGTCAGCCGTACAACTCAATGGCCCCCACAAAGGCGATTACAAGCCCCAGCGCATTCCTGTAGGGACCTGGGAGCGGCGCAGGTGCGAGGGGGACCGGGGTAACCCGTCAGAGGACAGATAAAAACGGGACAGTGCTGGGGACCACACAAAACCTGCCACTCCACAGGAACCGGGGATTTTGGGGGGGAGGAAGGAGGAGAAAGGGAAGAATAAGTCTGTAGAAGATGCAAGTTAAGGGGGTGGGGTGCAGCATACTGAGTGGTCTCACTGTCCATCACTGAATGAAAGTGTTTAAGGATTCCTAGTCAAGATGGTAGCCTGGATTTTTACAAAAGTCACAAGTCTGCAGTCTCCCTTTACCAATCTGGACTTATCCCTTCTCGTTTAATAAAAATAGTCTAACACGGAGTGACATTTATGAAACTACTGCAAATTTTAAGTTAAAATCTTTAAAGCTTATTCGACCCTCCCATCTGGGCTACACCGTTACCTCTTCTGCGTATTCTTTTTTTTTTTTTTTTAAATTTTACATCTTCACCAATGCCATCTGAAAAAAGTTTCATGAATCCAACTTTGAAAGAATGTTACAAAATGTTACAAAAGACACAATCTCAGCCTCCTCCAGCCTTGCCTGTGGAAAAAAAACTCTTGAAATGTCTTGTGTTAAAAATTTCTTTAATCACACCAATACATTTGATCACTTTCTACAAAAAATAATGTCTTAATGACTTACATTTTTGTCAACAGTTTCTGTCACCACGACAGCAGCAGACCAAACTGTCAACCAGTGAATTTCATTTTCCTATTGTTCACCATATCAACATTTCAATATTGATATTGTGTTTCCATCATGTTCCACTGTGGCCACAGTATAGGTGGCTAGCATGATTTAGTCAAGACTGGCAAAGATTCATAGCAATGGGTAAAAGATACCAACATATACAATTAGTAGGAGATGTGTAATTAACAACAGTTTCCCATAATAGAGTTAAATGATTTATAGATTCTGTGTGTCAAAGGCTTTTATATTAAAGACCAAACCAGCCACCCCATCATCCTACCTGAGACTTATCTGCCATGTAGAAATTTGATACTTCGCGCACTGGAAAAAAAATCCTAATGGCAGAAATTCAGGAGCAAACTGTATTAAAGTTGTTAGGAATAAGTTTAAATCCAAGGACACAGGCAGTTGCTGTATTTAATTTAGGTTGCACAGGTACTGGCACTTTATTTTAGCAGCAGAACTAACATAACACCTGCTTTTTCCATCTGTTTCTGTTAAATTCAGAGTTGGTACATGGCATGCAGGTGGGAGACTTGCAAACAAGTGGGCATTACATCTAAATGAAGCGAAGCTATTCACTGATATTTTTGGTAGAAACCGGGTTTCTCAGCAGGTTCTTTAAACAGGGGCAAGCAAAATAGGAAGTCCAAAATAAGAAATGCAAGACACATAAAAAAACATTCCTACTGTGTAAAATTTAAATATGCATTGCAGAAGTACGGTAGAGCAGTCAGTACTTGTGAAAAACCGCCTTGGGTTACTTAAATAATATAATAAACGACCTGTCCTGTTGCCCTCTGATGGCAGCAGGGAATTATCATCAATGATAAACATACAGTTTCTGGTTTGAGAACTGTCATCATTCACAATGATCTACTGTGTTTACCTTTAATTAAACAAACTTGGAAATGAGACCAGATTGAAGCTTCAAACACATCATACTGTTGGATTAATATTCAGTAACCTGCCAGTTTGTGAAGGGGGACTCAGAGATCATTAATCCTGTGCATCATAACCCTTTTTTCAACTTTTCTGGCAAAAGCAGTGTTTCATGCTTTATTATTAAATGCAATTTTAATCACGCTAAAATATGATGCAGAATTATTTCTAGAAATATTGGATTGATGTCATGTTACTAATACCTGCAACAAATTCAAAACTACATACAGTATACTGACTGTTCTGTATATTTTTGGATTACTGTGTTGCAAAGAATAAGTGTCAACATACTTAAATAACATGACATGACTGAGCTTTCACCTTTTCCACAAACACTTTGACTGTAGATTTGTTGTGCCATGCTTTCTGGGCTCGAAGTTCTCCACCGTGCACACAGCACTTAAAAGGAATCTTTTAATGTGGCGAGCCACTCTGACTGGCACAACTTTTTTAGTGGTAGGAGTGAAGTAATGTGATTGGTTTAGAGTTTAAAAATTAATTATCCTATCTTTTATGTTAGATTTCAGCGTTGGGGTAAAGGCCTAGTTCACAAGCACCTGTGCATGCAGTGCTCTGATAATTAATCAAATAACTGCCGAACGATCATAAAGTGGCACAAAAGTCAGGCCCAAACAAAATCTGCCAGACAACAGACAACTTCTAAGTAAACCCCCTAGGTTGAAGCTATATTAGGACAAAAATAAAGACCAAAGAAAAACTTGTATAACCTTTACAGGCATTCATCAGATTGTCCTTTCAGGAGGCATTTTATTCTTTCGACTTTGCTTAAAAAGTCAGATACAGTCAATAAATTCCCATCTTCTTGAAGAATATAGTGTTCATATAATTTTTTTTTAACTCTTTTAAAGAAGTGTCAATTCAACTGTATGGTCATTTTTAATCATTCACACTGTGTCTCTGTTTAATTAAATTGCATTATACAGAGCGATATTTCTTTAATTTTTTCTCACCTCACAGATGTGACTTTGTGACTTTTACCACAACTAAAATGGATAAAAGTAAGAGCTGGCTTGCTCTACAGTCTCCCTGACTGTTTGACTCTTGCCCTGTCAGAGTTGTTTAGTGATTACAGCAGCATAAGGAGATGTAAGCAATTACTTTGGCGAGCACAGTGACAGGTCCTCCAGCTTAACCCCTTTGAACACAACCCATTAGAGCACAATATGGTTCATCTGTTTTCTGCCTATGTTTGCAAAGGCCGAGACACGAAACAACTTAGTTAGGATTATGGTAATGCAGAGGACCTTGTTCATCAAGCTTATTATATTAAACATGTTAAGATTAAGGAACATAGTTAAAAAAACAAGAGCATTTTGAAATAAAAAAGTGTTTTGTTGACCCATCCACTAACCCTGACCTCCACCCTATGTGGACTTTGCAGTTCAATAACAACAATATCTTTTTTCCTCATTAGTTCGTGTTTTCTAGCACTTCGGTTAGGTTTAGATAATAAAACAACTTGTTTGGGTTTAAGAAAATATCATTTGTATTAAAGTACAGCCCTTTAAGAATTTAAGCCCAACTTTACCCATTTGCCATATTGGTCCTGTCATACTTACTATGACCGTGCAAGGAAATTATTTCTCTTGGAGACTTCCTTGTTACCTGACATAAATCCATAATCCATCAATGGGTGAACAGATGTAGAGGGAAGTTTTTAAGGCTCTGAAATGAAGAAATTGTTCCTTAACATGAATAAAATCAGCTATTTGCTGCTAAAAATAAATAATCTTGTTCTTTAAATGAAAAAACCCCCAGATATTTTAAAAGTTAATCTCATTTTCTCAGGCAAAAGCATTGTGTTGCTTTGCTCAAATAAGAAAATACCTCAGTACCTATTTGTTCCAAACACAACAACAAGGAAAGGCCACATGATAAGTTTTAAGTGTCCTCTGAAATACTCCTGTTTGCGCTCTTGAAGGAAGAATCGTTTACTGTTAGATTTTTTTTCCCCCTCTCTCAGCAGAAGTGCTTCCACAAAGAGTTTCTTTCATGGACTCTTCAAGACAAGCAAACTTAGTGTTGTTTGGCAGCAACAGTCAGACTATTACATGTGCTCCAGAGAGAAAAGGGGATTTTAGAATGAATGTTAATAAAAGCACGGTAAGTGGCTTCCTGTCCCTCACTAAATATATGCAATAACCTTGAGTCTTTTTGGGGGGTGGGGGAATAAACTAAGAGAGCATTTGGAAACTATAAAACTCTCGAAAGCATTTTGACTCTAATAAGTTCTTTTTAATACAAAAGTAATGGTACTTTTGAGTACAATAATATTGTTTTCTTTCTAGCCTACTTATTATCTTGTTTTTTCTTCTCTCCCATTTGAACACCTTTTTTTCTTTTTAAACAGAACCTTATAATTTCAGGAGGTTGATTGAAGTCTTATTTAAAAATAAAAGCATGTACATGCAGAAGCACTGCTTCTTCTTTCCCAGCTGGTCCCCACAAAGCAATGAGACAAACTTTGAAGCTTTGGACACACATAGAGATGCTCTATGCTCAATGCTCTTTACATAGTAGACGATGTCAGGTGGTGTTCAGACACCGTCTAACAAAAGCAGTGAGGTGAAATTTTGAGAAAAAATTCATGTTCTCCGTAGTCTTTTTGTTGCTTTCTGCTGACTTTTCCTCTAGTGCACCAGCAGGTCAGAGACTTTAGCTGTCCAATAACATATTTTCATCTGCAAAACAAAATGCCATGATGCATGGTTCTCAGACAATGTATGCTATATAGACAAAAGTATTGTGCCACATCTCTGTTCCGGTGTTTTTAGTTCCATTGCCATAGGAATATAAAATCGAGCCCCTTGCCATGCAGTCAACCTTTACAAACATTTGTGGAAAAAATGGGTCATTTTAAAGTGCTCACTGAATTCAAGCTTGGTGCTGTAAATGAATGCCGCCATTGCGACAAGTCAGTTTGTGAAATTTCTTCCCTCCTAGATACTCCACAATCAACTGTAAGTGGTATTATGGCAAAGTGGAAGCATTTAGAAACCACAGCAACTCAGCCATGAAGTGGCAGACCACAGAGCGGAGTTGCTGAGTGCTAAGGCGTATAGTGCATAAAAATCACCAGTGCTCTACTGACTCGATAACTGCAGCGCTCCAACCCTCCTCTGACATTAACATCAGCACAAAAACTGTGCACAGGGAGCTTTGTGACATGGGTTTCCATGGCTTAGTAGTTGCTGTAGGTATAATCTGTAGGTTGCCCATGTAGTCCAGTGTATCTTGAGGACTTTGTTGATGTACTGAGTTTTCCTTCAGTGAGGCTGATAAGTCATGTGGCTCATATGCAATATTTCCCATCAAATAAATCAAATAATCCCCTCCCTTTTCATCATGTGCCATTAACAGACCAAATTATGTATTTAACGCTAAATAACGGCATTCCCATCAGCCTCAGCTGAAACTGTGATTCTGAAGTCAGTGAGTATTACCACCGCTTACATTATGCCACATTCATGCGTTGTCACTAAAAGTTTCTGGGTGCCTGTGAATATCCAGGCTTGAATTATAACAGGGAAAGTTCCGCTGTTTAACTTTAATATGATCCTTTAAATCATGCAAATAAGGTTGCCGCACATCAAAACTTTGTCATATTTCTTCACTTCACAGTATTTTATTATTCGCACAGCTTTCTTGAAGATGTCAAAACTCACAAGTTGGTATTAAGGAAATCTTTTTTTTCCCCTTCCCACATGACCTCAGTGCAGCATAGATATGTTAGCGGCGCGAGCATCTTACAATGCTATTGTTTCCATTTCGGTAAAACCCTTGCGTTGCCAAAGTGAAGCTAAAGATGCTTGCTCTTATAAATGTTACAACTAGCTCGGTGTTTCACAAACTCTCAGTGACTCTCACCGCCTCGACAAATGTGCAGCAGGCGATAATTCTCAAAGCAGTAGAGAGGGGTTAATGAGGGGTCAAAGAGTTCAGATAAGAAACAGCAGTTTTATGATGCTCACTGCAACCTGCAGCGCACTGATAGCCGTTTGAACCGGCTGCCCTTTGAACTCTGCTGGGTCAAGTGATCAAAACACTGGGTCGTTTAGATAGGCCAGATTGGAACAAGTGAAGGATGTGTATGTCACCGGAAAATGTCAGAGAGGTACAGATAAATTGCTCCTAATGGTTATAACCCTATTCAATTTGTTTCCGCAGCCATTAGATTGTTGTCACCCATCAGACTGTTTAAGGTGTGGGATAAATTTGATTAATTTCTCTGCAAATATATATTCTATGCATTTAACCATTCCTCAGATTAGACAATGTACATGTACTCTATGTGTTTCTGTCTGCTTATAATATATATATATATATATATATATATATATATATATATACATACACATACTTATGTGTTTTTGCTAATAACTTTACTTTTACTGACTTTTGATATCCTCTACAAATTAGTAACATATATCTGTTGTTTTTGTGCTTCTATCTGTCTTCCAGGACAATGGCCATCAAGTCTATGACCAGCTGAACTGGATCACTGTGGGGAGACTGTGATTTACAGATAGCTTCTCATCCCTTTTACTGGCAGGCCATCTTTACCATGAGCACTGGGAGATAGGTGGTGCGGGCGAAAAGACCTCTCAGAAAATGTCAGCAACTGTCAGAACCCCAAATTTCTTCCATTAACTCGTTCTTTCCTCTGTGATGCTACCTTCTTGAAACCCCTTAATTACATAACCCCTTTCTCCTGTCACCCAATGTTTTGTATCCAAGTAAAGTGTATGACTTCAGATCGTGTGGCTTTTTTTTAGCTTAAAATTGTGGATAACAAAACAATCCTAGCCCCATATTTTTGCCCATCTGAGCAAAAACAAACACACACATGCACACTCACACACACAAAAGGAAACTGCATTGACTGCAGCAGCTCTCCTTCCCTCGTGGTTTTCACTGGAGCCAGTTTCACTGTCTTAATACTCTTAGTCCCTCAGCTGGCATGTTGTCCAAGAACCCGCTGCATTTTCAGATTTGTAAAATCCGTCAAAATGCCTGTAATGAATCTTTCTACAGCCTCAAGTGTATTTAACGTGCTGTTTGACCAGCCCAAAAGAAACCTTGTAAAGATCTGCCACTATAGGAACAGAGGATCAGATGAAACAGGTCATTTTCATTTGAACACAATCCCCTATAATAAACATGTATTGTTTGGATATGCTGTTAATTTCTTATTAACATCTTTCTTGTGCATGAGTGTATACGCCATGTAATATACATATTTTTTGCTTTAGAAAAGTAACTACTGTTATTATTATTATCAGGTTTTTCCGTGTGTTTTGTTTTGTCTTTTGATGGATTAAAAGTCATCTTATGAGATAGACGTGTGCTATGCACTTGCATTTTGCAGTTTGTTTTTTCTGTTAGCTTACACAGCCACCCATGGCTGGGGAGGGGGGGGGGGGGGGGGGAATAAAGAGTACATACCAAATAAACTCTTGCATCTTATTACAGCCTGAGAATAAAAAAAATACTGTGCTTTCCGTCATTTATTTTCATATTCAATTTGAGAGGTAAATTAATACTTCAAAGTGAGGAGTTACAGAAAAGTTTTAACATTTAAACTATGTATTAATTTCAAGGCCTAAATGCGCCCTCAATTATTTTACCATTGCCCCTAAGTAATTGATTTTGGGTAGAGAAAGCGAAAGGTGCTGGGGTGATCTGTGTTGATGTGTGAAAATCACAAAGCCAATAAATGAAAAATAACTGACGTCGTAATTGCTGTGAGTGTTGTAACCTTGCTTTATTGATTTTTTTTCATCAATGCATTTTGCTAGCATCAAAGTTGGGCCCATAATAACATAAATTGTTCACTGCAGTCTGTAATAATTTATATATTTCTTTCACTCGTTTTCAGCCTCTCATTGACTTGTTCAGGTGTGTGCAGCCCGCCACACAAAGACAAACGCTCATCCAGCAGCGTGCAGCTTGTGCCGTGGTACAGACAAAGAGGGAACATGTAAAGAGACTAGATAATAAGTATCTCAGGTGACTACATGCTGTGATTACCAGGTTGCTGGTTGTTATATAGGAACTATATTACATAGACACGCAGTCCCACTCTGTGCACACGTTCAGACCCACACGTTCTGCACTTGCACACACACAAACACACACTCTTGAGAGATCCTTGGTTATCACACCCATCCAGATTGTTCTGAACTACTTATGGAAAACACACACACATCTCAAGATGTGGCCACTCTTGCCAATATGAGCCCAGTGTTAAGAACAGTTGTTGTCGTTGTCGTCGTGTGGTTTTTTTTTAGCATCTCTAAATTCCTAGCGTTGCTAAGGTGCTTTGGGAGGGGATTAACAGAGGCTGGCGCCGATGAGCAAGCCTTCCAAATTTCCAACCAGTAGTGAAAAGACAAAGAAAGAGGGGGGAGAGAAAAAAAAGAGGAAAAACAGCAGAGGGTTAGACAACGGGGAAATGGCAGTAACAGCTTGTGTAAACATGATGACTTGAGAGAGGTAAAGAGGTAGAAACAAATGAGGGATAAGTAACAGAAAGTGAGACTAAATAATAAGTGTCCTAAAGAGCAGGCCTCAATTTTCACATAGGAAAGTGGGGAAGTGCTCTCCCTTTGCTTTTCTTCCCTGTCCTCTTTGCCTATTTTTCTCCAACGAATTTCCTTCTCCTCACTCTGTGTTCCCTCCTCTCTGTTTCTTCCCATCTCTTTATTCCCCCAAGGCCTACAGTTAGATCCAGACGCTTTTGTCTCTCGTTCTCTCTGTCACAACTTCAAACAGTGCCGGTGTTCAGGTCATACTGATTTGCCCGGAGCATCAGTGACTGAGCTGTCTCAGGTGAACGTCTCCCAGTGTGTCCTTGATGACACTCTCTCCCTTTCTCCCATCTCGCCGCTTCTAATTAGTGTGGTGAGCTGCAGAGGCAGTGCAGGCAGCTGAGCCACATTTACCAATCCTCAGTCTTGCTCGTACGTACAGTAACGCAGCTATTATAATGTTTGTGCAGCACTTACACATGTGAACTGGCCTTTGTTTTCACTAAATCCCTGGTTTTACACTCAGAAGAAATCAGAATGTAGTTCTTCGCCAAAGAAAGTACACCAAAGAGAGGGAGGTCCACAAGCTTTTCTTTGAATCCTCTCCTCAGGCTCAGCTTCTCAGGTAAAATGTAACTGGATGCGGCCTGTTTGTGGAATACAAGGCACTTGACCAAGGGCCAGCACTACTCCTCCCTCACCTCCCGTCCCCTCCCTCCCTATCCTTCCCCTACCTGGGTCGGGTTACCCGTCAGCCCCCCTCCTCCCTTCCTTTCCTTGAATGGTGGCAGGTAGTCTGTTTTGCAGCCCCATCGGTGTCTGTGGATGTTGAAAAGCATGTGTCTGTATGTTTGTAGTCTACCCCATACAGGTGTTTGTGACTCTGTTTGGGCTCGTTGGCCGGGCTCCTGTAACTGTGCCCGACGCTGCTGCGCTGGCTAGTGTGACTGGGTTGGCCGAGGTACGGAGGCGGCTGTCTTTCAACCACTGATCCCTCAGAACTACTCATCTGATCAGGCTGGATCTGCGCTTCACGGCTGCCGGGGTCACACAACCCAACCCCGGGGTCAACCAACTAATTACAGACCCCTGTGTCCTCCGTCTCTGTCACCACCGGGGATATGGGGAAGGTGGGCAGGAGAGGGAAGAAGCCTGAGAGTGGTGGTGAAAAAAAAAAGACACAATATTGACTTAGACATCAAAAGGTCAACAGTGAGGATAACCAAGCAGTATATTGTTTTTTTTCCTCTTGAAAAGAGAAGAGTGTGAGGATCTGGTTTGCAGCATCTTGGTCACACCCATCATAGCCCTCAGGCAGACACAGAAGCTTAAGACCAGAGTTGCATCATTGTATGCGGATTTATGTATCAGCCTCCCACTAACTTTTCATCTAGCTGTATGCTAGGCTCTCTATATCTTTCCCCTTGTCTTTTTAAAACTGATTTATTGTAGCACCCTGGCATATTACCCTTATCACAGCTCCAAGTGAGACAGACTCTTCTGTTAAGAAAATTTCAGGTTTTGTGCATGATTTCTTCCACCCCGACCTTTCGCTTGCCACTATTGACTGAACTGGGATACCACACACAGGAACCAGTGAGAGCACACATGCATATGCACATACAAAAAAAATAAAAAATAAGCCACTATTACATTATATTAGGCTGCAGGTTCATTAATCACAAATGCGAGGGCTTCTCAGCCAACGTAGGAAATTAATCAAAAAAGGGGACATTAATCACATGCATGAACAGCAGTAGTTACACCTGTGACAATGCCATCTGATTTAAACGCGTTGCTCCAGCCTGTGTTAATGATGCCACCCAGGGCCAAGCAAAGCAACCTCTCTGCCATCACTGAAACAATAATGCACTAACTATGAAGCAATTTTCTTACATGTTGTGAAGGGTTATGCTGATGCACATTACACAGGGGTCAGTGGGTGTTGCAGCAATTACCAGGTGCAGCTTTTTCCTCACAGCTTGACCACTGGGTTTTTCACTCTGACTGTTGAAATGTCTGTTCAAATTACATTAGTCATACTTCATTTTCTCTCTCTCTCTCTCTCTCTCTCTCTCTCTCTCTCTCTCTCTCTCTCTCTCTCTCTCTCTCTCTCTCCCCACGTTGTGCCCCTGACAAATAGGCTATTAAACTGAAACAAAAAAAAAACCAAGTTGCTGTTGGAAAGGTTTTATTTGCAAAGATGCAAACGTTTATATAAAATACTACATGTACAGGTGTATTCTAACGCTTTAATATTGTTTATATGAGAGATGCGGAAATAGGGGCAAGCATCAAGGAAGCCCTGCATGTGTGGTTACACTGCCCTCTTTTGAATGCACTGCAGTGTACCCTCGTAATCTGCAGCAGGAGGGAAAGATAAAGAAATACAGATGTATAATTAATAGTTCAACATCTCACATAAAGGATGTCCCTTTAAAAAGAGTAGAACAGCTCATGTGGCACAGCCTGATACAAGGTGACTAAATCGGTAAGTAATATATCATTATTTGTTTTGTTAAACTTCTCACCTACAGCACAATCTCATGTCAAGTCAAAAGTAATGGATTACCTGTTTCTTTTTCTAATACGTTAACAAACCCATAACAAATGTAACATAATGAATCTCATGAATTAAAACATATCTCATTAATTTTAATGTTTTTTTTCTTATGCACATCTTTATTTAATAAAACAGCAAAAACTCTTGTGTAATAATATCAGTGATTATACTGATGTCAACTCAGTCCACTTTTAATATATTAGGACTATGGATGATTAAATGTTTGCATTACTCAAATAATAAGTGCTTAAAAATGTACTATCACATTAAGAAAGAAGAAAATGGTTAAGAAGATCTTGTGTTTTGAGTTCAGTGAGAGAGGCCAACCTCTCAAGTATCTATTTATAAAAGTCTTTCTAAAACTGTCAAATTAAACCTACTAATTACTAACCAAAGGAGAAAGAAAGTGAAGCTGAAGTGCTAATCAGCCTTTCATCTTTGTCTTATCTTGCTTAAATACCAGCAAAAGACATATCAAGACTTTAATCACTGTTTGTTGCAAATCATACGCCAAATTTAATAGCAAGTGTTGCAAAAAAAAAATCATAGTTTTTTTATAGGATGTATGAGAATCAGCTAAGAGGAAAAACAGCTCTTAGCTTTTGAAAACTGGTGCTCGAGCTCAAAAAGTGCTCAAAACACCTCTATGTACACCTGTGTTTTTATTTACACACATTAATGAAGCATGAGATGACCTGTAGGTTTATTTAGTTAAGTTTGGTCTAGTGCTTATAGTTCAGTGTTATATCAGTGATAATAAGGAAACAGTTACATACAGGCAGTAGCTGCGATATCATTTAGAAGTCCCATCATGATTTTTTTGTCTTCTGCTGAGGCCTTTAGCGGGATCTCTGAGCTTGAAAACAAAATGCATCAGATAGGATCTCTTTTAGTTCTGATCCGTTAGCTTCTTTTCTCTGTCTCATGGCTGAGCTAGTGCCACGGCTCAAGCTGCAGTCTGGTCCAACAACACCGTTCTCTGACCCCTGCAGCCTGACAGGCAGCTCTGATAAACTCATATCACCCATGGCAGGGAAACCGAAGACCTGGCCTAATTAGCAGGCAGGACGAGTAGGATGGAGAGAGGAGAGGGAGAGAAAGGAGGGAGTAAAAGGTTGAAAATCAAAATGAGGAAGAGTTTATTAACCGAGCTGGTGGCCCTTGGTTATTTATTCATAGGATTACTAAAGTGGACTTTGGAACAAAGTGCTCTGCAGAGTTCTTAGCAACCCTCTTTTGTGGATGTTTACTGCTTTGTTCCTGATGGGTTGCTAAGCATTACAAACTAACATAAAAACACATAGATGCACTTGACACCTTCATCAGTTGACTTACCTGTCCAGGTATTCCAGTAATCCAGGCCAAGCCTTGTCAGGTGGAAGAAAGTCTATCCTGGGGCGTAGACAGCGGGAGGATAGGAGGAGGTGGGGGAGTTGCAGTAAGCCTAGCCGGTGATGGGGTGGAGGAGGGAGGGAGAGGACCAGAGACAAGGGGCAGGTAAAGGGGATCGTATTCAGGCTCCTGGGGACAGGAGGCTTGGCGTGGCACCGCACTGCCCACCCAACATCAACACTCTCAGGTTCCCTTGCTCAGATGGGCCAGATAATCACCCTCTCTCCACAGGGACCATCTGGAGGCAGGGAGGGAGGTGTGGGCCATATTTTATTTCCATAAAACATAAATTCACTCATCTTCTAGCGAGATGAAAAAAAAAAGAAAAAAAAACACTAACTCCTCTTTTCCCCACTTCCCTTTACCTGACAGCTGATTCACACAAAACATTCACACATGTGATCAAACATGTAACACCCAGCTCAGAGAGCACATTGCGCACGTGTTCACGCTCACAGCAGTGGTACCTCTCATCTCTGAGTGTTTCCAGTTTGATTGACACTCCTATCCCCGTCGAGATCAGAGGACAGCCACTGTGATTATCATCTCACCCCGGTAACCGAGACACCCCTAATCCCATAATAATCCTCCTCAGTCAGTCAGCGCAGGAGTATACTGACCTCCTGCAAGGAGAGCACAGGCACACACATCCAGCAACACTTACAGATTTTAATGAAAACAATAGACCTACATGAACTCCTGGCGACATTATTTTGTAATATTTGCAGTTTCACTGATGAACTCCATCTGCCACAAGCCGCAGATATAACACCTCACTGCTCTTTTTTTCTCATAGCGTTTTTGGCTAAAATCCCATGTGGGCACTAATACGAGCACTATACGTTAGGCTAGGCTATGACCCATCTTTGAAACAGACATTCACCTGCTGCGTCCCATTGTGAAATACAGAATCTATTATTTGTATTTGCTGTGAGGTTTGAAAAGAAGTCAGATACACTGCTGCACAGTTTACGTAGAACATAGCTACAGCCTGGTAATAGCTGCACATTTTCACAGATTAAAACAAACTTTTGTTTTCAGTATCAAAAGCAGAACCAGAGTTATTCCTTATCAAAATCTGGCAGCTTACATTACACGCTATCAAACTTAACAGCTGACCGTTTGGTAAGTGATTCTAGTGTATCACTAGCTTTTCTATTCTTACAGGCAACTCAAAGTGCTTAAAAAACCAAGTTTACTAGCTTATGGCCATACCACCCTGAGCACTTCTCAAAATAGTCTGGTCCTTGAAGCTAAGTAAGGTTGGCCTTAGGTAGTACTTGCTGCAAGCTTCTTGGGGTGGGTGTAGCTCAGGAGGTAGAGCTGGTCATGTACTAATCAGAAGGTTAGTGGTTCAATCCCTGGCTTCTGTTTGCATGCTGAAGTATCCTGGGGCAAGATGCTGAACCCCAAGTTGATTCATTCATCTGAGCTTTAGATAGAAAGTACTTAGGTGTAAGGGAAAAAGTGCTTGTATGAATGAGCCATGTTGTGTGAAGCACTTTGAGCGCTCAAGTAGACTAGAAAAGTGCTACATAAGAACCAGTCCACTTACCAAGTCAGATTTTAACAATATATTCATATAGTGTTGTATTCTACACACTTCAAGCACTTTATCTACCTCATACCCGTTACAAATTTAAAGTCACCACATCTTTGGAGCAGAAAGCACAATACCCAGAGGGAACTAACACATGCACAGGGAGAAACTCCATAGAGAAAGGTCTCAGTTTTCTTTTGCACAGATAGCTATGCCGGTCAAGGTTATTTGTAAGTCATTTTGCATATATTTACAATGCATCCATAACTCATAACTGCTAATGTGTGGACCAGCAGAACCTGACCGCAACAGCATCAGATGATACGGGAAAGTACTGACATCCCAAAACATGTGAGATCCTGCCTGTAACCAGTCCACTGAGCTCACTTAGCTCTTTCTTTTATCTATTCTGTTTTTTAGATTAAGTCATTTCCTATGTGTCCGTTCAAGATTTCACACACTGCCCTCTTAAACTCCCCTTTAAAACTGATCTGTGTAATTTCAACATATATGTAAATTAAACGACTAACTACAGAAGGCCTATCAGCCTTGTGTGATCCTGGCACACTTGGGGTAGTGAACTGGTAAAATAAAGGCTTAAAAAGGCAGGAATAGGCTACCTTTGAACTTTCTGTGTGCTTCGATGTTTTAAATTGTGTGACAAACATTAATTATCATAATAACTGGTATAGCTTCGTGTGTTTTCTTGTTGAGATCACCTAGCTGTTATGGCGCATAAGGCTGCCACCAAAGCGACAAATACAGTGGGGCAAAAAAGTATTTAGTCAGCCACCGATTGTGCAAGTTCCCCCACCGAAAATGATGACGGAGGTCAGTAATTTGCACCAGAGGTACACTTCAACTGTGAGAGACAGAATGTGAAAAAAAAAATCCATGAATTCACATGGTAGGATTTGTAAATAATTTATTCGTAAATCAGGGTGGAAAATAAGTATTTGGTCAATAACAAAAATACAACTCAATACTTTGTAACATAACCTTTGTTGGCAATAACAGAGGTCAAATGTTTACTATAGGTCTTTACCAGGTTTGCACACACAGTAGCTGGTATTTTGGCCCATTCCTCCATGCAGATCTTCTCGAGAGCAGTGATGTTTTGGGGCTGTCGCCGAGCAACACGGACTTTCAACTCCCGCCACAGATTTTCTATGGGGTTGAGGTCTGGAGACTGGCTAGGCCACTCCAGGACTTTCAAATGCTTCTTACGGAGCCACTCCTTTGTTGCCCGGGCGGTGTGTTTTGGATCATTGTCATGTTGGAAGACTCAGCCTCGTTTCATCTTCAAAGTTCTCACTGATGGAAGGAGGTTTTGGCTCAAAATCTCACGATACATGGCCCCATTCATTCTGTCCTTAACACGGATCAGTCGTCCTGTCCCCTTGGCAGAAAAACAGCCCCATAGCATGATGTTTCCACCCCCATGCTTCACAGTAGGTATGGTGTTCTTGGGATGCAACTCAGTATTTGTCTTCCTCCAAACACGACGAGTTGAGTTTATACCAAAAAGTTCTACTTTGGTTTCATCTGACCACATGACATTCTCCCAATCCTCTGCTGTATCATCCATGTGCTCTCTGGCAAACTTCAGACGGGCCTGGACATGCACTGGCTTCAGCAGCGGAACACGTCTGGCACTGCGGGATTTGATTCCCTGCCGTTTTCGTGTGTTACTGATGGTGACCTTTGTTACTTTGGTCCCAGCTCTCTGCAGGTCATTCACCAGGTCCCCCCGTGTGGTTCTGGGATCTTTGCTCACCGTTCTCATGATCATTTTGACCCCACGGGATGAGATCTTGCGTGGAGCCCCAGATCGAGGGAGATTATCAGTGGTCTTGTATGTCTTCCATTTTCTGATGATTGCTCCCACAGTTGATTTTTTCACACCAAGCTGCTTGCCTATTGTAGGTTCACTCTTCCCAGTCTGGTGCAGGTCTACAATACTTTTCCTGGTGTCCTTCGAAAGCTCTTTGGTCTTGGCCATGGCGGAGTTTGGAGTCTGACTGTTTGAGGCTGTGGACAGGTGTCTTTTATACAGATGATGAGTTCAAACAGGTGCCATTCATACAGGTAACGAGTGGGGGACAGAAAAGCTTCTTACAGAAGACGTTACAGGTCTGTGAGAGCCAGAGATTTTCCTTGTTTGAGGTGACCAAATACTTATTTTCCACCCTGATTTACAAATAAATTCTTTACAAATCCTACCATGTGGATTCATGGATTTTTTTTTCACATTCTGTCTCTCACAGTTGAAGTGTACCTCTGGTGCAAATTACTGACCTCTGTCAGCATTTTAAGTGGGGGAACTTGCACAATCGGTGCTGACTAAATACTTTTTTTATTTTTGTGCTGCATTTTTTTGTGACGCAAAGGATGAAAAGATGATGTTTTAAACCAAAGAAACATTTTTTCAGAGCTGACACGAAATATTAAAATTTGAATACATGAAGGATCAGCTCTGAAATTTTTCATTGCCTCGTCTCCGTCCTACCTCCCTATCTCTCCTGTTCTTCTTTTTGCATTTTTGGCAGGTTTCCTGTGTTTTTCTGTATATTCCCTCTGTATAGTCACAGAGTACATGCATGTTCTGTGAGGTTGCTCAAGTCAGTCACTGTGAAGTAACCACAGCCTTGAAGAAGTGGAGTGATGGCTTATTCGTGTTCTTGAAGCCCTGACTGCAGTGAGATGTGCACAGCAGGGCGTCTGGAAGTCAATGCATGTCACTGTTTAACAAGCTGTTACAGCACTGTCCTATAGACAGGAAAAACTGAAGACAGGACAAAGAAAGTCTCTGCAAGTCAGCGTATGTGTGTGCGGTTATGGTAATAACACATACAGACTTGTGTGTCCCCTTTAATTTGCTAACATAGCAAGTTGAATGGGCACACACCCTATGCACACACAGCAGGGGGTCCAAATGGGTCATTATTTCACATCCTTAGAAGAAATTGGTTGTTCTGCTTTAAATTTCTCCTTTTTGATGGCAAGGTGTACCTCGGTGACTCACTGGACATCCAGATATAGAAAATATCCTACAATTACATTTGACAATATGGATTTCTAGTGAATTTTAAATTCTTTTATTGCTGACAACCATGTGGGCATGATTTCCATAAGTTTTTAAAATTAATTTAACAGCTTCTTGTAAGTACAAGGTTTCTTTTAAGGTTTCAACAAGTTATTACACAAACAGATTCGGCAGTAAAGCTGATTGATGGCAGAAATATGCAAAATATGTCCTACAATGGTGTGAGTCCTTACTGTTTTTCTCCTTGTACTTTTTCTCCTCATTTAGTTCATGACAATCAAACAAATGTCTCCCGATTCAAAAGCGGAATTAGTGATTAGTTTAGAGTCAGCTCTGCTTCTCAATAATACACCAGATCATAATTTCTGAACAAATATTACTCAAAGAACTCACATTTAATTATATCCAGAAGGGTTGCCATCACTGTCTGAAACAGATTTTTTTTTCCTTTGCCAGTTTTCACCGCAGGTCTCATCTCAAAACATTGACTATTAACCGAAGTGATCAACATGTATTCTATTTTTTTTATGTTATTTGAAGAACTGATTTAAAAACGAGTCATGATTATGATTGTATATAATGCCAAAGCCCTCCTTTATTTATTTATTACATTTTTTTTTACAAATCATGTAACTGAGCAACAGATGGCACCAATAATGCCAAAGTGGCAAGAAAGCTTTTGGCCTAAATAACACTTGGTAATAATGATTTGAAGGAGGCACTGATGAACAAGGACAACAATCCAGCCAAGCATATGTCACCAGTAAAAAAAACATAAACACACAGATTACATGTTTCATGTAATCATATAGCCTTACCAGATGTTATAGCTCATTTTACTGATCAAACTGTTGCCATGTCACGCAGGCTTTGGGGAGCTTTTACCACAGAAAATGACTCTTAATTACACCTATTATGCTTTTAGCCATTCTCTGTCATGTATATGTTACTGTTAGTGAGCTAGAAATGACACTTAAAGGTCCCCTTTAAGTTTCACCTGGCTAGAAATAAGGTTTTGGCACATGCTCTTGCAACTAAATTGTGATTAAGGTGATTTTGATATATAGTTAATAAATTTAAGTTGGATTTTTGAATGCTAAACTATAGCAGAAATACATTTGCAAAACTGCAGTCTTCTCCCCTCTTACTGTCATTTCGTGAAACACCTTCAAGAGAAAAGATTGTTGCAATTTTTAAATGCATTTTTGTTGTTTATATTCAAGGCAAAATTAGATCTGAAGAGATGTTATTTGGCCACTCTGATTGATTTAAGATGATACTACCATTTCTCAGCTTCAAGAAAGGCTTTTATTGTTGACAAAGTTTCATAGTTTATGCTCAGTGAATGGCCTGTAAGGTATTCAGCTGCTTCTTTTTCAATCACATTGTCTCTAAAATGCTGAAATTTCCAAACAGCCTTTTTGGGTTATTGCCTGTTTCATTAAATACCAGCTCAGTTTAAGGTTGATCATTTTCACTGGCTGGTATTCTTCTTCTTGTCACCTCAATCATCTGGAACCCGTAGCTGCTGTTCAACTGAGACTTTGCACATTAAATGTTACTTATTGTTCAGTAAATGCTGTTTGTTTGCTGGTTGAAGCCCCCTGTGCCAGCATACTGAGACATATTTTGGCACCGTGCGTAGAGTAGCCCCTTTTTTGCTGCATAAAGCAGCATGTTTTCAGCCACAGTTCATATAACTTGTGACATATTTAAGATATTTGAAAAATACACCTGTCAATGTCTTTAAATTAACATACTACAAGTTGCGCGCTCCCCTTCTCCTCTTTCTATCTTTGCGTGGCGGGTAAAAGCACAAACGGACATACTTTGGGAAAAAGTGTGCACCGGCTCTCTAACGCCACAGGATATCGCATTTTTATGACTGGTCTCAGTGGTGTAACTACAGAACACATCAGTCTCTTCGGCATTAGCGTGATAGATGTATTTTTCATGCTGCCATTAGGGTTGAAGCAGTATGCTGTGCAAGGCTTGTGTATGCTAATGTGCCCTCTCACACCTGCAGTTTCCAATTACCCCTGAGGAATGGAGCCAAGACTCGGTTTGCAGCCACCAGCAATAATATGAGTAATGGCAAAATTGCACAAGTCCTTTTGTAGAAAATTGGAGGTGTGGGGGGAAGAATGAGAGAGAAATCATTCGGGGGGGGCAAGAAGTAAGAAAAGGAAAGACAGGTGGAAGCAGAAAGAGAATAAGAAAGTGTGACGAAGACAGGGGTTTAACTTTTTTTGCCTCCAGTTTTCTTTCACTCTTTACTGATGTCCCCACTTTGAACAACATCCGTCTGTCTTAGACTGCGAGGCTTATCGAGTTCAGCTGCTTTCCTCAGATCAGATCTGATCACGCCGAGTGAGATAAATAAACGTGTGAGATGAAGTAGAAATGTGACTCCACACATCCTCAGTCGTCTGTGCTCAGGTTCCTAACTGATTTTTTTCTCTCTCTCTCTGTCTCGTACGCTGTCAAGACTGGAGACACTCTGAGCAAACTATGTTTTCTCTTTCTTCTGCTCTCTTTGCTCGATGCACGCAGAGCCAATTATGCTGATTAGATATTTGTTATGACCACGTGAGCGGGAGCGAGCGAGAGACTTGATAGACCTATTTTCAGTGCATTGAGGCTGCTCATAGCTTGTGTGTATTAGGATCCTTGTGGCTGCTGGCCTTGATAACACGGGGTGGGAAATCAATCACAGTATTTGACAGCCAAGTGGGGAGCCCCACCCCCTTATGTTGCTATCCCTCCCTCCCATTTTTCTCCGTGTCTTGTCAGCCTCTTATAGGGAATAGTCTACGCACACACCTATGCCATATGCCTCTGCGGACATTTACACCCACGAATAAGCAAACAGGAAGCACCTGGCAACACCGTGGCAGGATTAGAGAGTTGTAAGAGTTGGTTACGATGAGGAACACATGTTGAGGTCAATGTCTCACTGACTGTATGATATTGCTCCAAACGCTGTTCGTCTTCTTAAACTCTCTATTTTCTTCTCTTTCCATTCACAACCCCCTCTTTCTGCTCTTCATATATCCACGTGTGTGTGTGTGTGTGTGTGTGTGTGTGTGTGTGTGTGTGTGTGTGCAAACTAAATGTGTTTAAGGGGTGAGGAGGGGGGCACCAATTCCGTAGAGAGGACTTGGCAGTGGCTTTTCTCCCTCTCGCTTCATTGCTTCGGTCCTTCCCAAATCCTATTTCACGGTGCCAAGCATCCGTTCCCTGGGATCTCACAGCTCCCATCTCCAGACGCAGGTTTAAGCCCCTCTCTTGGCACCCAGACCGGGCATGGAGAGAAGGCATGTGACGCGCATCAGCACCGCCAGAGACACAAACACACCTATTATTTTGTTTTGCTCAGAGGGGCACTGGCGTCCTGCGGCGCGCACCGTGCGCACTGACACGATCTCAGTGTCGCAAGCCGCATTAACCACATTCATTAACCTCTGACACGAGTCGAGAGGTCACACAGAAACCCGAAAGCTGATTCACTTCTTCATTTACCGACTCACCCGAGCAATCACTCGCACACCAAACACACTCTAAAACTCATTCAGTCAAGTCAATGCACATCAGCCTGATGTTGCTGACACCGTGGAAGCTTCATGAATGAACGAACGGCTGACAAAAGACTATAGACCTAATTGTTACCTTCTGTTAATTTGCTCTCCCATGATACAGGGTTAACTCGTGCTTCAACGGCCCTCCAATTACAGCTAATCAAAGCAATTAATTAGCTACCAAATTACCTGAATCTGCACCAGCAGCGCCGTGGGGCAGATATAAGCGTGTTGCACGTTGAGGCATCTAATGTGCTTTTGCACGGCGACCCCTAGATGGCACCATATACCAGCGTTTCCTGAGTGCTCATGCTGAAGCTCTCCAGCTAACCTTCACCAGCCATCTATTAAGCGTTTGATTTTCCCAAATAACCATAGTGGATCTGTGGTAAACATTCACTGTCAAAGCTCATAATGCACCGACATAAACTGATCTTAATCCAGTCTTCATTCCCTTATGAATGTCATATTTTGTGTTGAAAACAAATTAGATACTTACAACTGAAGCTTTACAAACACTTTTTATATTTATTTAAACGAATCACAGAATTGCAATCAACATTATAAGTTTAAGGCCTGCATACCTAAAATAATGTATTATTGTTGTTCTAATTAAAATACTTATCCTTGCATCGCTTTTGAGAAGAGACTTATGTCTCAGACAAGATCCAGCCATTTCTCACAGATTGTTTAATGTCCAGTGTCAGCAAACCAATAGAACAAATTCACATCTACAGCATAATAGTATCCAGTGCTGACAACAGTGCATTGTCAGCTGCTTGTAATGTAACAAGAGCACCAATGATCAAACAACACACATAAAAAAGTTATGTAAAAATGTTTTCTATAAATATTTTAGTAGTTTGGCTACCCTACTGCATGTCAGCATATGGAAACTCGATGACTTACAGTATTTTTTGAATATTTAGCCAGCTATCTTCAGTTAGAAGCACTTATGAAACACCTTTAAACCACAAAGCCTTTAATCACACCCATCTTAGTGTTTTCATAGCATTTATCAACTTTGTAAACGATGCACTACGTGTACAAAAGTACTGGGCCACATTTCTTTATCTTTGAATTCAGGTGTTTGCACTCCCAATGCCACGTGTGTAAAATCAAGCACCTAGTCATGCATTTAACATTTACAAATATTTGTGAAAAAATCGGTTGCACTAAAGAGCTCACCAAATTTTGGCTTGATTTAGACTTCTTACTATAATACGATAAAATGTTTTCCTTCTTACATACTACACGATCAACTGGAAGCAGTTTTCATGCAAGGTGAATGTAAGGAAACCACAGCAACTCAGTCACAAAGTGGTAGATCACACAAAGTGTGTAAAAGTCGCCTCAATAACTCCAGCACTCCAAAACCTCCTATTGCATTAACATCAGCACACAAACAGTGTACTGGGAGCTTCTGGCATGGTTTCAGTGGCTGAGCAGCTCATAGGTGTATAATGTAGGCTGCCAGTAATTTTGTCCATATGGTCTATATGTCAATACATAATAACTTTGTTATTATGGCGATTAAAAACACGAAAGTACACACTGAAACTTTGTAATGAGATCAGACAACAAGAATTCGACCAGAGCTCGTGTACTGGAATAATTAGATCCTCTGTAATTTGAAAACAGTAAACAGTTATCACTTCATGAACTACTGATACTGATACTAGAACCTTCTGCTAGAAGGACTCACAAGATTAGCTGCTATTACAAGACCAACAAATATTTTTACTTTAGCAGAAAAAGATTCCTGGCAAACCTGCTGTAATTCAAATGAATCAATCAATGTGACTATGGATCATATCATCATACTTCATGATTAATTAGTATTAGAACATGATAAAAAGATACTGACATGGCAACTACTGAATGTACTATAGTGTAAAGATTGCTATATGATACAAGCATGCCTTATACTGAGCAATCTGAGCTCTTGAGCCTGTAGGGAAAGTTAATTGTTAAAGAGTTTCTGCCCACAACAGCCTGATGGCAACAGAGAAGTAACCCACTGCCCCATATGCTGCTGTCTTTCACCCACACAGAAGACAGAAGGAAGAAATGAACAATGACCTAGTTCTTCCTCTCAGATGGAACAGTTACAGCCAGTGAACTATGTGATGATATCAGCAACAACAGCAGAAATATTATCATATGCTGCTAATTTTGGTACATTTTTTGGCCCATTTACTTTAGAAATTAAGGCCAGTTACAAACAAAAACAGCAGATCCAGCCAGATGTGCTATTCGGAGAATGATTTTTGGTTTTCATTCATTCCTCCTGTTATAACAAGGGTATAGTGTGTGAACATGAAAACATTGTTTTATCAGTCAGGAATCCCTCTGTTAGCCTTATAGCACACATTACAGTGCATACACTACAGTATTTTATACCTCCCGTGGGGACATTCATAAGCTAGCTTAAACCCTTGTTATCAATGAGGTTTTTGTGGGAAAACAAAGGTGAAAAGAGGCAAGAAGGAATACTTCAATCACATAACAATGGCGTTACACATGCATATAATTGTCACAGCCGATAAAGACAGAAGACTGTGTAATTTGCATGCCGAGGTGGGCTCGTCATCAGCCATTAAGTGCCCTGAGGGACATAAACAGCCACATTAAACATTAGCAGGTCAGACATGAAAGTGCTGGATCCCTGCATTATTAATAGCGTCAGTGCTAATTGAAAGTCATAATTCCACAAATAAAAGCATCTGGGGAAGACATCATGTGTTTCTGCCCTGCTGCCAGATTTATGCCCTCAGATGGATGTGGAGCTAATTTTAGATTTTAGGTTTCTACTTCATCATATTATTTCTGCATACACCTGTAGGTTTGTGTGCTTTAGAGCTGGCTGATTTCTGCTGGGTTGTCTGCAGACTTTGTATTTGTGTGTGTTCTAGTGTACTTCTGATTTATTTGTTATTGAGCTATTAAAAACATGAAGTATGAACACTGTTCCCTCTGGCACATTTGAGCAATTATTTCTGGAAAGTTAGGTCAGGGTTGCTGACATCCTTTTAGATCACAGGCCACGTGTGGCTCAGACCACCGGCTCGACCAGTAAAACCATTGCATAAACATAACAAGGTTGTTCTCCCATCGAGTCGTTTCCTGATTTATTTTGTTATCGCTGGTCTTTGGGCATTCCTGTGAGTTTTATTTGCTGTTTTTGTTCATTTTCCTTGTGTGATTGTTCAGATCACCCTTGTTAGTGTCGCTTGTGTTTTGTCTGCCACAGCAGTCATCAGCCTCGTCTGTATACCTGCAGTTTTCTTACCTGCTTTCCAGGGTTCCTCTCGTTTGTTCTTGTGTGTGGCCTCTGGACTGATTTGTGGACTTGTTTTGTGTTGTTTGCCTACTCCTCAATTAGATTGTTTGCCCCACTGAATGGTATCCTTCTGGAGGAAAGATTTGGATTCTGGACAACATTTGGGTCTTCTTCCTTCATGACTCATTTTTCTGAAGATTTTCTGTCCATACATATAAACACATCCTCTTGTGAACAGATAAAAAAGTAAGTGGTCACAACTCCACTTACAACTCATCCATCTTACCTTTGTGTGGAATGGCTGGTCAATGAGCAATGTCTTACTGTTGTCAATAAGAGGATGGTAAAAGTGACGATACTGGATGAAATTGAGCTTGTATGACATGATCCATTTGCAAAGAAAAACAGTGAAAAAAAATGCTTCTCTGAAACGTTTAATTTCTGTATCCAGTGTTCAGGACTGGATAATTTCGCAGACCTGGCTTTGCTGTATGTTTGGCACATCTGAATTAAATGGTCTTTTTCTGAACTTAAGCTTAATTGCTGTACTTGAAATAGCTGTAAATCTGAGATAATTGCAGATTCAAATTTTAAAAGCAATAGTCAGCCAACTTTTTCTATGGGCATTGGCTGCTTTTTCATTCATTTTCTGTCTAGTCCTTGTACCTGAGCATTTTCAGATGAATGCTCTACACATAACAGACAACCTAGCAAAGAACCAATTTTAAATGGTATGTTTACGAACTTTGTTACCAGCAGCCTATTGCAAAAACACATAATTGTTCCCATTTTTTGATGAATCTAAAGTTAACATAGTTTGAGAGGCATAAAATACTGCAGCAACAAGGTGATTCCCAAAAAGCTATCATCTGACAACCTGGCATATCTATCGTTAAAAAAAGCTGTGGAATGGAGATATGCTGACAGTGGCAACAGGTCTTATGGAGTGATGTATCCAAATTTTTAATTCAAATCATTGTAAATATGTGCAGAGGAGGTCTGGAGAGGTACAGCTGTGACCATCTACACCCATCTGTAGAACACAGTGGAGGCTCTGTCCTGGTTTGGAGAGGCGTTGCAGCCATTAGTGTTGGGTATCTTGTCAAGCCTGATGGAAAAGTACCACCAGATTTTGATCCACTGTGATATAACATCTGGAAAGTGTATGCTGCCAGAGCAGTAAAAGCATACCCAGACAGACAAATCATACAATGCAACACTATCAGTCACTGATTATGCTCCCCAGAGCCTGCACTTTAACAGTATTGAAGAATTTTGTTCTGTTCTCTGTCAAGAGAACAGAACAAAAGGCAGTGTCCAAAGAAGGGCTTTGAATGTCGTTCATGTCAACTATTCCAGAAGACTACTTTGAGAAATTACAAGAAAGCCTGTCTAAGATTTCAGGCTGTGTTAAAGAATTACGATGGTGATACAAAATACTGACCTTCAAGCTCATTACATTTGTACAAAATCTGTTATTGCCTTATATACTACATTTCCATTAATGTTTGCACATTTGTGCATGTCAAAAAGTTTGCACAGCACTCTGTAATAAGCACTTGAAATATGCCATAAGTAAATTCCATTTTCCTGCATAACAGTCTACTAATGGAGAGGAGCAGCTGCTTATTTTATATGTACATTTTTACGTGATTGCAGTTTGAATGTATGAATTTTAGTAGAATATTTTCTAATTTTGATTATGCCTATTTACTTATTTATTTAAGTAAGCATTTCTTTCCACCTGAATGGTCCATCTTTAAAACAGACTGACCTAAAGTTGTCCAGGTCTAACAGGCTTAATCGTGCTGTGATCTCAGGACGTGGGGTTTATGATGTTGGACCTGTGCTCGTTTTCTTCCCTCTCGTGCTTCTGCATGTGGATATCGCTCGTTCGGTGCAGCATTCAATATAACATCCCGGGAGACGCCAGACATGCCATTGCGCACGCGCAGCGTAGTCATCTGACAGATGAGCGCTTTGGACGTTTCGCAGCACCGCTACATCGAGGGCCACCGCTGGGAACACAGAGCAGGACACAGACTCCACGAGGGACCGTCTCCTGCAAGAATAAAAGAACTCGTCACACGGAGAGCACCCTGCAAGAACACCCGCGGGTTTGGAGGTTTGCAAGCGCTGAAAATTCAGTGTAAAATGTAGCCAGCAGCGCTGGTGAGGGGTCGTTGTAATTTCTCGGGGGCTGCATGGCTCTTCCCAGGGATGCCATGAAAATCAGAGCAGCCGAGTGACTGAGAGACCGCTGCTCCTCGTTATCGCAGACACCCGGCGGCGACGGTGGAGGAGGTGAGCGATGGATCCTCGTGGAAAGATCTACACGAGGTAGCGCTTACGAAGATCCATCCAGGGAGAGCTGAACGTCTCTGTCGCGCAGTGTAGCCGTGTAAAGGATGGATTTCAGCCTGCTCCGGAATATCATCAGCAGATACGTAAGGCCCCCAGTGTGTCTGTCAACACTGTCACACAAGTGTAGCTCGGTGACTGGAAGTGCTCTGATACACGTTTTCATGGCTTTGGTTTTTGCACCTAAAACCGTGTTGCTTGTACATTTGCTCAGAGGGTTTGTGTGAGAGTGATAAATAACTTCCTGCAATAATACACATTTGACTCTAGCTGTTTTATTTTGTTTTGTTTTTTTGGCACAGGCCGGTAGCTGTGGGCTTTGCGATGTTTTTGTGGAGCTGAATGGAGAATGTTCCAGTAGCTACAGATGCAGTGATGACTGGTGAATGTGTAGAATTAAAGAAAAAAAATGCATGCATGCATACTAAACTTCCTCGTGGCTGGGACTCAAAAGAAGTGAGAGGCCGTGCCTTACACCTCTAGCTTGATAGAAGTTGCTCAGGTTAAGTTAATGAGGTTCTAAGAAAGGCGAGGCCATCAAAGCTTCAACATTTATCTCTAATGAGCAATCAGGTCTGCTTGTGAGCAGGAAATATCCACACAGTAATGATTGCAAGCTGTAATAATATTACTGGTTAGCCTGGTCTCAGTCTCTGTCATCAACAGCCACTGATTATCTATCCGGACATGAGGCAGCTGGTCGGTGGGAGCCTGAATTAGAGGAGAAAAAAAATGACTATTAGGAACCTGTTTTGACAGGCCCAGTGATGCTCATCAGACTGTGTACGTATAGAGCATTGGTAAATCTGCTACCGTCTGTGGCCCTTTCCCGTGACCTTAAATCTGGCTCAGGTGCAGTGACGTGTATCGAGTTATCTTTCTCATCATTCAAACCTGTTTCGTACCCCTTGGTGTCTATGTGTGTGCACATGTGTGCGAAGCAGGCCAGCGACAGTGTGCGTGGAGCTTGACTGATGTTTCAGCAGGGCTAATATCAGGGGAAATCAGATCTGGGAGGGAGGTCATCATCATTACGATCCCTCGCTCTTTTTTCCAATTGCATCCTGCAATATTAAATAGACACGCAATTAATCACAAATTAAATCCTCTGCATATTGATTTGCAACTGGAGGGATGGATGATGACTGCCTTGGCACCTATTAGTTGTGTATCACCTTCTATTAACCCTGCCGTATTATAACAGATGCTCGGGTAATGAGGGTGCGTAGTAGAACAAACCTTACATCCTTACATGAGATGAGGACAGGGTCCAAACCTTTTTTATTTAGTCCAGATGGAGCCAAGTACACCCAAGTTGAGGTTGCTGCCCAAATGTAGCCGGCCCTCTAATTATTTATCAGTGTTGTTTAAAGAAAGACTGTGCATGTTCTTTGGCCGTTAGAGGATGCAAATTTGATTTAGCCCACTTTAATCCACAGGGCAGGTTTTTGAGCCATTGCTTTTGCAACTAGTTTCCTTATTTTTACTGTCATCAATTCAGGATTTCTTGCTTGAAGCATTTCTGCTACTCTGCTCTTTGAGCTTCCTGGTTTTTCTGGACAGCATTGCAATGCCATATATGTGTAACCTAGTTTTGTTAGAGATTAAAAATAAATAAATACAAATTTTCATTGTTGTTTCAGGTGTCTTTGTTTCAACAGAGATTCATTAAAAACTATAAAATCACTGAAACATGTTGGCAGTTGGTCAGTGACGCTACAAAGTATTGTAGATGCCTCAAAACAATATTGCTCATTGCTTTAATAGTTCAGATCTGTTGCATACGCCTTTATAATTAGATGAAAACTCGGAATGCACTGCATTCAGCCATGCTCGTTCACCTCTTCCCTGGCTGAAAAATTGCGGATGAATTGAGCCTGTGCACCATGGCAAACAATATCGGGAAAGAAAACTGTGGTGTCATGAGATTTTGTGGTGCGTGACGTTTAAATGGGACATTTTTGTTGCGTAACAACTTAAGTCTGTTAAACTTTTTTTTTTTTTTTTTTTTTTGCATAAAAGAATGGCTGAGCCCTCATGCATTGAGATATAGAGGCTGATAGGTGCATGAGTGTGCACACAGACTTCTTCTGGTATGTTAGCAGTCGTTGCAGGAAGAGATTTTATTATAATTAAATTTATCTGTAAAAGGACCACCTGTGCTCTGAGTGTGTGTGTTATGTGTGTTCTCGATCTCCGCTCCCCTTCCTCTTCAGCGCCCTTTTCTCATCTGGTAATAATAGAGATGGAGTGATGCCTTAGACTGTTGCAAACTGTGAGAACTGCATGAGGTCATAATCTGTATAAGATAGTGCTTGTGTGTATGGGGCTGGACTTATTAGAAATAGCTGATGCCATGTAATAGCATAATTATGTCCTCATGCTTTTAACTTCCACAACAATCTATCAGGGTCTCAATATTTGAAACCGTATCTGCTTTATTGCCACTGTGCTGTATATAGCTGTAATTTACCCTTGCCCCCCTGCTATCCTAACCCTCTTCTATCTTATCTCTAAATGTAAACTGTTATTCATGCTGAGACCTCTCACAAAATCAGCAGATAAAAAGAGAAAGGCCAGCGATGTTTCCCTTTTGATTAAAAAGGTGCCAGCCGCACCGTGCGCGCTGAAGGGCTTAAGAAGGGTTTCAAGCAACTTTACAGCCCTTTGAGTCCTGACTGGTGTTGAAAGGCGGAACACAGCCTGCTAGATTACTGTTTGCCACATCACTGCTACAAACAGTTAAGGGCAGTCTATTCCTGTCTGCTGCACCCTTTGGAGACGGGGCACTGGTGGAGCAATGGCAGCTGTAGGTGACAAAAACACACAGGATTTGTGTTTGGGGTTGAGCGTTGCCCGCTGATCTGTGTGCATATCAGAGGAAGCAGTCACACATCTTTTGTGCTGGCAAATAAGACTGATTTTTTAAAAAAAAATTTTGATTCTCGCAGCATGACCCGAAGACAACGTTTTCTTTATGACACACCATTTCCAGCCTGTATTATCGTCTCAGTGTTAAACGCAGACAAAATGAGAGGGGTTTTTTTTTTTTTTTTGGGATGCAGATTAGGGTGGCAGGAGGAAAAGGAGAGAGGAGAGGGAGAGGAGAAGTAGCACAGCTGGATTAAAGACTTATGTAACTGTTGGATCACAGCGAGCTGAAGTGGGAGAGGAAGCTGGGACAACAGCGGAATACAAATGTTGTCATGTTAAAGTAATCAGCTCATATTTATCCTTTGATAATGTTGCCGGTGTTTGTGTTATGAGGTATCCGGTGGCTCTTTAATGCTTTTGAAATGCTGTGCGCGGGCTGAAGGGTCACCATTCCCTTTTTTGCTTGTTTGTTTGCGCCTGTATAATTATTTGTCCCAAACACAATTTTTAATGAATGATTAGAATCCCTAAATGCCCATATTGTCCTTAGGAGCCATGTTCTCTCCCTATTTTACCACTTCCTTTTTCATTTCACTTTATACCCCCCAAAAATAAATTTGATAAACAACAGAGTCTAATAAGTCTCATTAAACCAAATAAAAAAACACCAAGAGGATACTGTGGATATTTTCTGGGACACTAATCCAGTCTCATAATCACTTGACTAATGTTGTATCAGAGCATTAAATTGAGGAAAAAATCTTACATGTTCGATCAGCAGCCATTATAATGAAGCCTCTGTGATCTGTCTCTTTGCCTAATGAACCTGCAGACATGCTGTAGAAGTCTCTGCGTACTGTATTGCTGTGGCGATCAGTGACTAATGAGTGTCTTTTTTTTTTGATCAAGATCCTCAGGCTCCTTTTTCTTATCCGTGTTCAGTGCGACAACAGACTTCAAAGCCTCTGTTAATAGGTTATTGCATTTGTTTTAGTGTTACCACCCCAAATTTACACAGAATTACTTGCTTTGCTCATTAGAGTGCAACAGAGTCCATTAGATGGCTAATATCGATGGGTTACAGCAGCAGTAAAATTAAAAGTTGAATCGTGCCAATTAAACTAAAGAAATGCACCAGGTGATGAGAGACAGTTATGCATGGAGTCACTGTAGCATCCACATAATACTCAAAGATAACATTTCTGAGGCTCTGTAGCAATATATATTTTAAAACGAGCTAAAATTGCTTAATAATATGGTCGCTAGCTTCTGTTTTGAATAAAGCTAAACAGCATCACGTCCTGCTCTGGAGTTGTGTACGTTGTCCATTCTATGTTAGCATGAGGAGTTCATTAAGGTAAGGCTCGCTCAGAGGAATTTGATCTGTCGGTTAATGAAGGATCACTGCTAAACATGCTGCGTGCAGCACAGCATGACTCGGCAGTGGAGGAAGTATGAGACATGACCATATAATCAAGCCAGTTAATGGCGTATGTCTTTTATTGCCCCTCTCTAGTAGAAAGGCACCGCATCACAGAGGTGGCATAGATGGCACTGCTGGGGTCGAGTTGGCGTTTTCGTAATGAAAATGTATGCATTCATGGTGCCATTAAGTGCTTATGGAGCAAAGCCTGTGTGAATGGTAGGCACATTATTACACAATGCTAGATCTGGAAATACTCTCATGGCTTTCTAAAGCAGCATTTCGAATTATAAACAAATGGCAAAGCACCTACCTAATAGGAGTGCTTCACACAGTGCAGAAACATAAAAGGGAAAGTTGTAGTGGTGGTTTCTTTAATTTAATTTTTTATTCTTTGCTGTAATAAAGTATATCCTGTCATTGTTGATGATTGATGGTGATGTAAGACCCGTCGCTCTGCTGGTTGGGGTTGTTAATAAAGACAAAGCCTCCATGTCCTGCTACCAGCCACCAAGCCACTTTGTCTGTTGGAGCAGCAGAGTGAAGAGGGAGCTGTGGGACACGGGTTGATACGGATCAGTGAGGATTAATGATCAGATAACTGCACACCACAATGCAATCTCTCTGCGTCTTCCTCCATCCCTCTCCCACAGTCACGCTGTCATAATGTGACACTCGCTGCCAGGAGATGATAGGAACAAAGGGAGAAAACACTGCAGATAGAAATATGGGGGAGATGGATGGTGAATTCAGAGAGCTGTGGATTTGAAGAATGGTTGAACTAATGTAGAAATAGACAGAAGTAAATATTTAGAATGTTTAAGATGTAAGCGAGCAATTTCATTGAAATAGCAATGACCATTTTCCACATTTGTCCTGATTACAGTGCAAAACTTTAACCTGAACTCCCACTAATGCATAACGAATCTGAGGCTAGATTATTGTAATTCCTTATAGTCGGGTTTTCCTGATAGCTTTATGGAAAGTCTCCAGTTGAACCAAAATGCTGCTGCAAGAGCACTAACAGGAAGACAGATCACATTTCTCTCTTACTGACTTCTCTTCGCTGGTTCTTTGTTAAATCCAGAATTGAATTTAAAGTCCTTCTCCTCACATTTAAAGGCCTGAGCGATCAGGGTCAGTCACGTCGTAAAGATTTCATATCACCATATTATCCACAACTGAGCACTTTGTGAGTTACCAAAAGTAGAAGGGGAGCCAGAACCTTCAACTATCAGCCTCCTCTCATGTGTGTTATCAGCTCTCAGTTTAGATTTGGAAGATAACCACCCTCATACATGATTAGACTTCCTTTTCGATCAAACCTATAGTTGGGGCTGGATCAGGTGACCCAGGCTCAGACTTTTATCTACTCCTGTAGTTTATGTTTTGTCCTGCTTGGTGTCTTTATTGCTGTCAATTAAGGTGAAAAATACATATGGTTTATGCATTTACTGAAAGGTCACTGGTTCAAAAAGCCAAACTCTGTCAAATCAAATATGTGGAACTACCCCATGTGACAAGGGACCAGCTGAAAGTAGCTTCCTCTTGTCAAATAAAGTGAACCTCCCACCAAAGGCCCTTTCTATAGCAGGAAAAACCTGCAATGCCAAATTAGAAGTATTTGGAATTTGCCCTTTTAGTTGACAGTGCTTTCTATTCTCCAGCCTCCCATTTAGATCCCCGGTTTGTCCTTTGAATGGATCACATCCTTAGCTTGATTTGATGCAAGCACTATAACAAATTGTACAAAGCCGTCCTTGGTCCAATACACTGCTCTTAATATTAAACTATCAAATGTACTGTATGGTCAGAGAGTTTGATTGTAACCAAGTTTTTTTTTTGTTGTTGTTGTTGTTGTTGTTGTTGTTGTTGTTGTTGTTTTGGTATTAACATGAACATGAAATTCCTTTGCACATCGTGGTTATGTCGGGTATTTATAAGACGTTTAAAGTAAACAACTAAGGCTCAAGGTTAGGTGGCTTAATATTACCAGGACAGCTGTTTGATTTGGTCAGTTCCCTTTACAAAAAATAAATAAATGAAAGATTACTCGCACATGCTGCATCATGTCAGTGACAACTGCTTCTATTTTTGCCCTCAGCCCCACCTTCTCTCCCCGTTACTCTCCCTATACATCCTTTTCTTTGTCCTTGTTACCCTTTTTCTTCTGTAGAAATCTGTTGTTGCTGATTTCTTCCTGTTCTCTGCTTTTGCTGCTTTCGGTTTCTGCCTTACTTTGAGTTTCTTTCGGTTTCTTTCCATTTTCAGTGTTTGTCTGGGTCATGCTGCTCCCCCACCCCGTAATAGTTTGGAGGGGTCTCCAGTCGGCTGACACTGTTGGATCTGTGTCTATTTTTATCTCACTGCCAAGCATCTGATGCCAGGATCTGGGTCTCTTTGCTTTTAAGTTTTGCAGTTAGCTATTTGGGTGTCTCATCTTGCGTTGAATTCACTGTGATGCTGCATTAACCTTCATTTGATCTTAAACTTGTTAAAACTTGTGGATTAAGTTGACAGGAAACACATTTGGGACATGTACGTGCTGTGGACTGAGCACAAATGTATTAGAAGTTGGGGGGGGTGTTTTCTCACTGACAATAATGAGCTACGTCTCTGTCAAAATGTTGAGGACGTTTGAAGCAGTGAAGCGCTACTTCCTCTAAAGTGCTTGTTCCAGAACTTTTCTGCTAATGGTCAACACTTCTGCTTTGAGCTGTGTCAGGTCGGCCGCTTTGCCAAAGTCTACACTAACGGTGCCCACTCAGGCCAAAACATTAGGACTCGTGTAGACACAAACAGCCAAATCCTGGTCTCGTGATTCTTGTTTTGTCTCGGAGAGCTCTGTTACTGCAGTAGCTTTTAATGTGGGACATCTCTGAGAAAAAATGTGCTGCGGTGAAGTCCCACAGTGCATTCTGTTAAGCCCTGGGGATGGTTTGCATGCACGGGAACTGATGTGTATTTAATTTTTTAAAGTCAAGCCACTGAATCAGTTGAAAATTGTAAGAGCAACAACATAGCTGTGTTTTGGACCTGTGCAGATGGAAGAGAGCAGAGGGCTGACTGCAGAATATCCTGACTGTTCTGCAGGAAGAAAAAGATAAATGACAAATCCACTCTACCGTGACTCAGAGCCGAACCCACCTACACGCATCACAAACATTAACACATCCTTCAATTTGGCTTGTCTTGTCTGTAAAGTTGTTTGTTAAAAGAAGTCACAGAAGTCGTGTAACACAGTCTTGTGTAACATTCTGTTGCAGTTTTTCATCTAGGACTCTGTTTTTCTTGATTCTAATCAAAAAAATGTATAAATACTGTTTGCAAGTATTTTTTGATTAGTTGTATATTATCTACAATAATGTATACTGGCTGCTCATATACCGGTAAACTATGCTTCCACGCTGTGAAGTCATGTTTTAAGGAGGTGCTGGTAAAATGTTGGTGTTATTCAGCTGCATCGTTTCAATTGATGTAAGCCAGATAATAGCAAGGAGGTCATTAATTGTAATCGGACACTTTGTGATATAACCCAGTAGGGCTGTTCGATATAACGATATATATCGGATGAAGATATAAAAGCATCTATTGTTTCATTTTACGCTATCGTTTGCTTCGTGGTGTTGCAAAATAAACTGTTTACGGCAATATTTTTTTCATTATTTTGATGGTCACTGTAGTGGCTATATTAATTTCTTAAAGTTCTCTCTTTCTCTTACATTTAATATAACCACACTACAGACAGACAAGCGTTTGTTTTTATGTGTTGTCCTTAGCAACAACGATGGTAAAACCACCGCGTGTCCGCTTGTTCCACATAAACCTTTCACAATAAAGCTCAAGAGCCTGTTGAGACTTTTCAAAATAAACTGAATCACGTGAAAGAGCAGATTATTTACGGATGAGAAGTAAAAAAAAAGAGCCGCCAGGTGCTAAAAAAAAACAAACTTTAGACTCAAACGTTAGAACAGGCTTTTCCCCGCAGCACGCCGTGTAATAAATACTTACAAAGAAAACGGCGCCGTTACAACTTATGTCTAAAAATGTATAGTTTCATGCATCAGTTAAAACACTCAACTCCAGGTACACGACGCCCAGCTGGAAACACTTCACGCAAGTCGAACTGCCCGAGATTTACAGAATTTATAGAAAATGTTAAATTTTTGTGATTTATATCGTTATCGGACATAGATGTCTTAATATCGGGATATGAGATTTTGGTCATATCGCACAGCCCTATAACCCAGTTTCTTGTCCCTACCTTCTATTGCTATTTATATCTGCATGTTATTTCTTTCTTCTGCAGTGTGTCGGGGAGGAGATCTGGGTGGACAGTCGGACGGTGTATATCGGGCATAAAGAACCCCCTCCAGGAGCTGAGGCGTACATCCCTCAGCGTTATCCCGACAACCGCATTGTGTCCTCCAAGGTGAGCGGTCCTCAGCCCACAAGTCACTGCTGTAACACTTTTTATCATCACGCAATGTTAGTTTTATACTCAGGCAACCAAGTAATCCTGTTTTGTAGCTGTGTTTCTTTTATTTTTAAAGGATGCTTTACTTTTTTTGTCTTTATCATTGTTTTTTGGCACAGGAACTGTTATGATGTTTGCTTTTCTTTTCTTCTAAATGCCTTTCTTCTAAATGTTTGCTGTTACTCTCTTCCACAGTACACCTTCTGGAACTTCATTCCCAAGAACCTGTTTGAGCAGTTCAGAAGAATCGCTAACTTTTACTTTTTGGTCATATTTTTGGTTCAGGTGAGATTTCGGCTTTATTAATGACAATTATTTTTCTCTTTAATCTGCCTACTGTGCGAGCACTGCAGGCACTGCATGTTTGTGCACTCTCTGTAGAATATACTGTATGTTTATGCCAGATTTCTGTCCTTGTAGAATTAGCAAATCATTTTTTTCCAATTTTTTTTTTTTTTTTTTTGGAGGGGGGGTTGGTTTCTTTTTTTTTTAAACACAGCTTCACAAGTTCTTTGGAAACAGTAATAGTGTTCTGTGTCACTCTTTGATTTCCACCCTTAATATGGATCTCTGGTTGTTTTAGAATCTGCTGATTTTACATTTGTCTGGAATTGATTCATAATTGCCAGAAGTCACAGTGGTGCTGTCTCATTATGTGGCTGTGTGCACTGTTTAACCATATGAGTGCTGAAAGCTGTTTAGACACTCCCTTATCGTTCACATATTTCAAAATAAGAGCACTCACTCATCTGAGGCTAATGCAAATTTGCAAAGTCAACATTCTCGAATGGATTGTTGTAGTGCTCTCTCTGTACCTCAGAAGCTTTTCTTCTTCTTCTGAACTGCCACATTGTATCAAATATAGTGGCTGAATAACAATGCAAGGATGGACTAGTGATAATAGTCAGATAGTTAATAGTTCCGGTCTATTAAGGCAATTTCTCTTCCAGCAGTTGCCTTGATAGAGGAGTTTGAAACATGGCCACAGACTGGGTGCATGCATTTATTGATGATGGGGCGTGCTGAGGATGTGTTTGTAATTCATAACATTTTTTAAACTGAAATAATGACATTGCTTGCTGCATTTAATGTGTCTCTGAAACTGTAGGGGTGTATATGCTATCCCAGGAGGTTAATCCTAAAGGAAAAGATCAAATTTGATCCCAAGCTTGAAGTTTTAAAAGCTCTTCACTGATGCACATTGAACAGTGCTGTTTACTTGACATTCTACAGTGGGGCAAAAAAGTATTTAGTCAGCCACCGATTGTGCAAGTTCCCCCACTTAAAATGATGACAAAGGTCAGTAATTTGCACCAGAGGTACACTTCAACTGTGAGAGACAGAATGTGAAAAAAAAAATCCATGAATCCACATGGTAGGATTTGTAAAGAATTTATTCGTAAATCAGGGTGGAAAATAAGTATTTGGTCACCTCAAACAAGGAAAATCTCTGGCTCTCACAAACCTGTAACGTCTTCTGTAAGAAGCTTTTCTGTCCCCCACTCGTTACCTGTATGAATGGCACCTGTTTGAACTCATCATCTGTATAAAAGACACCTGTCCACAGCCTCAAACAGCCAGACTCCAAACTCCGGCATGGCCAAGACCAAAGAGCTTTCGAAGGACACCAGGAAAAGTATTGTAGACCTGCACCAGACTGGGAAAAGTGAATCTACAATAGGCAAGCAGCTTGGTGTGAAAAAATCAACTGTGGGAGCAATCATCAGAAAATGGAAGACATACAAGACCACTGATAATCTCCCTCGATCTGGGGCTCCACGCAAGATCTCATCCCGTGGGGTCAAAATGATCATGAGAACGGTGAGCAAAGATCCCAGAACCACACGGGGGGACCTGGTGAATGACCTGCAGAGAGCTGGGACCAAAGTAACAAAGGTCACCGTCAGTAACACACTACAACGGCAGGGAATCAAATCCCGCAGTGCCAGACGTGTTCCGCTGCTGAAGCCAGTGCATGTCCAGGCCCGTCTGAAGTTTGCCAGAGAGCACATGGATGATACAGCAGAGGATTGGGAGAATGTCATGTGGTCAGATGAAACCAAAGTAGAACTTTTTGGTATAAACTCAACTCATCGTGTTTGGAGGAAGAAGAATACTGAGTTGCATCCCAAGAACACCATACCTACTGTGAAGCATGGGGGTGGAAACATCATGCTATGGGGCTGTTTTCCTGCCAAGGGGACAGGACGACTGATCCGTGTTAAGGACAGAATGAATGGGGCCATGTATCGTGAGATTTTGAGCCAAAACCTTCTTCCATCAGTGAGAACTTTGAAGATGAAACGAGGCTGGGTCTTCCAACATGACAATGATCCAAAACACACCGCCCGGGCAACAAAGGAGTGGCTCCGTAAGAAGCATTTGAAAGTCCTGGAGTGGCCTAGCCAGTCTCCAGACCTCAACCCCATAGAAAATCTGTGGCGGGAGTTGAAAGTCCGTGTTGCTCGGCGACAGCCCCAAAACATCACTGCTCTCGAGAAGATCTGCATGGAGGAATGGGCCAAAATACCAGCTACTGTGTGTGCAAACCTGGTAAAGACCTATAGTAAACGTTTGACCTCTGTTATTGCCAACAAAGGTTATGTTACAAAGTATTGAGTTGTATTTTTGTTATTGACCAAATACTTATTTTCCACCCTGATTTACGAATAAATTCTTTACAAATCCTACCATGTGAATTCATGGATTTTTTTTTTTCACATTCTGTCTCTCATAGTTGAAGTGTACCTCTGGTGCAAATTACTGACCTCTGTCATCATTTTAGGTGGGGGAACTTGCACAATCGGTGGCTGACTAAATACTTTTTTGCCCCACTGTATCTTCTATTTGTGGCCACTTCTTCACCCACACCCCCCCCCCCCCCCCCCCCCACTCTACGTCTTCCTCCTCCTGTTTCTTTCCCTTGCAGCTCATCATCGACACCCCCACCAGCCCAGTCACTAGTGGCCTGCCCCTCTTCTTTGTTATCACGGTCACCGCCATCAAACAGGTAGGATGCACACAAATATGCTTATATGTCCAAGAAAAATTGCCCGTGATTATCCTCTATACGCATCAACTGCTGGCCTCAAATACCCACGCACTCTCCGTTCTCCGTTGCTCTATTATCTGTATATACACATTCCACTCCCAGCAAAGGGGCATGCCATTGAATCTGTCTGCTGATGTGAGAAATATGATCATGAATGGTCTCCTCTGTTAATCACTCGAGCTGAGGATCCCGTGACTCTGGGCGATGCATCCTCTCCGTTCCGTCCCAGTACTGAGGGATGGGGTACTATCAGTGATAGATAGAGCTATTCTCGCTCAGGAAGCCAGAGCTTTACTAGGACATAAATCTAAAACATGACACATTGGCTACAAATCCAGGAAACGGGTCACCAAGCTCAGAAAGTGCGATGCTAATTAATTACTATGTATGACTTTGACCTCGTGCTCTCCTCTCTCTTGATCTGGTGCTGGCCCCGATTCTGCTTGTACAACAGTCTATATTCTTTGTTTCCCCACTGCCAACACACACACACACACACACACACACACACACACACACACACACACACACACACACACACACACACACACACACACACACACACACATATTTATTTCCTCCTTTTTTTTTCCACCTCCCCTTACAATCTCGTTTTCTATCCCTTGCTGCAACCCACTTGCTGCATCTCTCTCAGGGCTACGAGGATTGGCTCAGACACAAAGCTGACTGCTCTATAAACGAGTGTCCGGTGGACGTGGTGCAGCAGGGGAAGGTGGTGAGGACACAGAGTCACAAGCTACGGGTAAGAATGGCCTCATTAGAGCAGCATAGCACCTGAGGCCACAAAGCAACACTGCTGTTCTGCTGCATAGCTCACTTTTTTTTCCCTGTAACTGTCGCTCTCACCAGCCCACCCCTTTCTCTTCCTCTCTGCAGTCCTCTCGAACTTTCTTTACTGCTGCTTTTGCTCTCTCTTCACTTTCCCACCAATTAATTTCCCCGAAGCTGTGATAGATTGTCCCCCGGTGTAGCACGCGAGTCCCTCGGAGGACGAAGACGACTGATGTATTTCACGATTTAGGATATTCCTGTCATCATCCTCTGATGTTCTCTTCTGTCATTCTGATGCAACAGTAAATCTCTGTTTGGTGGTGTAATTCAGTTTGCCATGATTGCAAATGATTTTCATAATTTCACATCCCATCTTTGATCGAACTGGTAGTTTTTTTTTCCATCTTTTCCATCTCAGCTCACGTAGGATTTCACGTTATTCCAGTATTATCTTCTCAGCCCACTATCCGATTCTGTTCACTTTAATGCACAAGTGAACTCTTCTTCTTTTTATAGAGCCATTACACCTCTTTCTGTATGAAAACACACTGGAAATAAGGCTCATTAATTTGCATTTATTAGTGTGGCTTTATTTACAGCAGTGCTGCTCGTGGTACCAAATGCAGGGGCGAATGCCAATATTTCTGTGAAAAATATAAACTAGTGTCACTCAGCTGGCATGCTGCTCTGCAGTAATCTGGCCTGTATCATCCAAGTATGAATGAAAACATCAGACTGCTTAATACTAGCCCATCACCTAAAATGTAGATGCATAGAATAGAGCCTGACCGATATTATGTGTGTGCTAATATCAGTCTGCTGATGAATCTGCATTGGCAGTTATAGCAGCCGATAAATTTTTAATTTATCTGCTAGAAAAACAGGAAAGAAGAGAGCAGAGAAACACGCTTCAACCGTGTAATGGGTGTTACAACTCTAAAACGTACCTGTTGGCGACACAGGAGTGCCTGTAGGTCACGAGGTAGACAGGCTGCTCCAGTCTCCATCAGTGAGATGCTGAACCACCAGTTGCTCTCTAAAGCGTTCATCAGAATATAGAAAACACTTAGAAGAAGCATAAAAACAGTGTTTGTATGAATGGGTGAATGTGGCATGTTGTATAAAGTGCTTTGCCTGCTCAAGTAGAAAATCCCTGTATAAGAACCAGTCCTTTTTCCATTACTGTTTATGTGTTTGGACCGCCACATACACAGCAACCAGCTGATCTGAGTAGGGTAGAACATAAATGAGCAATCGACAACTTGTTGAGACAATAAAATGAGATCATTTTTAAACTGCATTGCGAATTTATTATGGACTCATAAATAACGACACATTCATTCTCGTTTTGAAGCATTGTTTTTTCATAATATGTACTTGGTGCTGGTTACATGTCGTGTCTGCTGCTCTTAAAGTAGAGTTAATGCAGACTATGTGGGAACCTCAGTATATAGTTTGCACAAATCTACCAAGTGAAAGCCCAAATGCACAAATATACTTTTTTTTTTTTTCTTTTTTTTATGTTTCCTGCCTGGCTTTATCTGTCACTGTCTCTTTCCTGTCTTTCTGCCTCTCTCTAGCTGTCTGTGTCTGTCTTCTGGGGATTGTTTTTTCTTTAGTGCTAAGGTTTCTTCCTTCCATAGATCAGAGAGGATTAAAGTGTGAATTGGGAGCAGGAATAATGATGAATACATTAATCATGCAAAATCAGAGAGCGTGTGTCATGTGTATGGTCACCGTGGAGATGGGATTTATCAGAGTTTAAGCTGCTCTGCTCGCATAATCCGTTATGCAATTTCTGATTTTATTTTTTTAATTTTTTTAAAGAGAGATGGTAAAGGATTTCTAACAGGTTTGTCAGTCCCTGTCACTAATTCTGTGTTTATGTATTTATTATTAATGATATCGAAACCACTTTTTGTCCTCTTCCAGGTGGGGGACATCGTTGTGGTGAAGGAAGATGAGACGTTCCCCTGTGACCTCATTCTTCTCTCCTCTAGTCGCTCTGATGGGACCTGCTACGTCACCACCACCAGCTTGGACGGGGAGTCTAGTCACAAGGTGCCACAACTAGTGAAACTGTTTGAATCAGTCTGTTCTCAACTTGTCTTTATAGCCATCCATCCATCTTCATCCGCTTTATCTGGGGCCGGGTCGCGGGGGCAGCAGCTTAAGCAGAGAAGCCCAGACCTCCCTCTTCCCAGCCACCTCCTCCAGTTTATTCGGGGGAACACCAAGGCGTTCCCAGGCCAGCCGAGAGATATAATCTCTCCAGCGTGTCCTGGGTCTGCCCCGGGGCCTCCTCCCGGTGGGACGTGCCCGGAACACCAACCCCAGGAGGCGCCAAGGAGGCGCCCAGGAGGCATCCTTGTCAGATGCCCGAACCACCTCAGCTGGCTCCTTTCGATGTGAAGGAGCAGCGGCTCTACTCTGAGCCCCTCCCTGATGGCCGAATTTCTCACCCTATCTCTAAGGGAGAGGCCAGCCACCCTTCGGAGGAAGCTCATTTCTGCTGCTTGTATCCGCAATCACGTTCTTTCAGTCACTACCCACAGCTCGGGGCCATAGGTGAGGGTAGGGACGTAGATCGACCGGTAAATTGAGAGCTTCACTTTTACACTCAGCTCTCTCTTCACCACAACGGACCGGTGCAGCGTCCGCATCACTGCAGCCACCGCACCAATCCGTCTGTCGATCTCCCTTCTCCCATCACTCGTGAACAAGACCCCGAGATACTTGAACTCCTCCACTTGGGGCAGGAGCTCATCCCCGACCCGGAGTGGGCACTCCACCCTTTTCCGGCTGATTGTCTTTATATTTCCTGTCAAAAAAGAAGTTTACATAGGTCCTTAAATTAATCAGAGTTAAGGCCTTCTGAAGCACCAAATCACCACAAATATAAGTCTTTTATGAAATCAAACAATGCCTGTCTGCTCACAAAGAACAACAGTTGTTATGTAACAGTGTAGTATTATCCAATGCTATTATTCTCTCCCTAAACTGTTTTAGTCTCCCTAACAAAAAATGAAAGCATCATTGTTTCCAGGCATACGGAGAAAAGATTATTGTATGTTTAATGAAAAAAAAAAATCTCACATCCATGAGTTTGCATTGTCAGGACTATTGATTATTATAATATTGATTAAGAAAAAATGCAGGAAGCTAACGCAACCATGTTCATCATTCTAGTAAATATGTAATCTCAACACTATTCTGCGGTGTTTTACTGTAAATCTATAAACCTTATGGTTTATAATTTGGGAGTTTTTAATTACCTGGAGTATGAAAAGTCTTATGTGTTACAGATTTTAAATTGTGTGAATATTGCCTGTAATTATTACTAGTTATCTGCTGCAGTGCACTATTTAAGCTGCTTGACCCTGCTCACAGTTGCTGGGCTCGTGCAAGCTGCTTTACAACCCTGCTTTTCGGCTGTTTGACTAAAGGTTAATTTATTACATATTTATTACGCTATTTTCCAGCTCCCTGACTCTGCCAGTATTTAAAAGATTCATTTATTTTAAACTGTGCCAATCATTTGGCTCCCTTCTCTTAACTTAGGGGGAGTTAAACTTTTAACTTTCCTCTGACCCCACAAATAGAAGATTTGAACAACAGGTGGGCGGGCCTGCTATGCTCACAGGCAGAGCTGTGTGGCCGAGAGGAACATATTAAGGATATCTTCTCTTTTTGACATCATGAAGATCTAAACGTTTAAAAAAGAAAAGGTTGAAGTGTTTGGAGCAGTCCCAAGTCTGAGGTTTTGGCTCACAGGGATAAAATTATGCCCGTGTTTATTATGAACGCCAGTGTAAACGAAGGAAAAACAGAAATGCCATAATGACCTTTCATTGGATGACACTGCCACTGGAACACAGCAGCGAACATTCAGATGAATGAAGTATGATTGTATTAATGATTTATTGTCATTTCATACATTCTGCAAGTAGCGACCATGTAACGATGAATTTAATTGATTCACGTGCCACTTTAGGGTAAAAATCCAGTTGTCTAATGTACATATTTGTTGCTAATAATAGCAACGAATAATAATAGGACAAATATCTTTTTGGTTGGTCTGAAAAACGGAGCAGTTTAAGAAGGCACCCTTAAGGTTTAACGGGAGTGTGAGGTTTCCATTTATTCTACTTTCTCATGTTTTCTGTCAGTGATTATTCACAAAAGATAATCAGCAGATTTACTCAATAATCAGAACATTAACTGGCTGCAGCCCTGCACTTTTCAGGCAGCATGCACCTACTCATAAATTCATAATGATCGAGGTGACACACTGGCCCACCTGCATAGGTGATCACTGGTGTCACTCACATGATCTTATGCATGGATGATCATATGCATACACAAACACACACACACACGTATTACCCACAGTATAGAACAGACTACTGAACTCATCTTCCTCATACATGCCCTCGGGGCAGCCCTCTGATGTGTTCACCATCCCAGCATGCTGTCCCCTGGTGACCCCAAGAGCGCCCGACTCATCTTGCTGCCTTTTTTTTTTTTTCCCCCTCAGTCATTTAGTGAACCGGCTGAGGCTCTTCTCATTAGCGACTGTGGGTGACATTTTCCTCTTGCTGTCTTCTTCATCCCCCTCTCCGGCACCTTTTCTGTCTCAGACCTATTATGCTATACCAGATACCATGGCCTTTAGAACAGAGCAGGAGGTGGATTCGCTACATGCCACTATTGAATGTGAACAACCGCAGCCTGACCTCTACAAGTGAGTGGGAAGCATGCTCACTGATGTAGCTTTATATGCAAACCTGTTACAAGATACGTCCTCGTCACTGTGTGGGTCTTGTTTTGACATCGCACTGACTTCTTTACAGATTTGTGGGACGTATCAATATTTACAAGGACAAAGAAGAGCCTGTGGCGAGGTTTGTGTTCACTGTGTGAGTGTGTGAGTGTGTTTCAAGGGTTTAATGCCAACGGCCTTCAATTGTTTTCTCTGTAATAACACCAGCATCTTAATTGTATTGTTTCAGACCACTTGGAGCTGAGAATTTGCTCCTTAGAGGAGCCACGCTGAAGAACACACAGCATATTTACGGTATTGATGTGGATTCACTTTGCTTAATGACTCCTGAATGTTTTACAACAGTTGAAGAAATGCTGGTATCATTTCTGCATTTGTAACTCACTGTTGTCTGTGCCTTCAGCTGTTGCAGTCTACACTGGCATGGAGACCAAGATGGCACTTAATTACCAGTCTAAATCTCAGAAGCGCTCTGCTGTGGAAAAGTATGATGAATCTCCCAGCTCATTTCACTGCATGATTGAAAGTCGTTCTTTGAACTGGTTAATTGAAATGCACCCTTCTTTATGCATACTCTCTCTCCTTCTCCTTCTGCAGGTCGATGAATGCCTTCCTCATAGTGTACTTGTGCATCTTGATCAGTAAAGCGGTGATCAACACTGTTCTGAAGTACGCTTGGCAGTGGTCGCCCGATCGGGATGAGCCCTGGTACAACCACAGGACTGAGCACGAGCGTCAGCGCCATGTGGTCCGTTCATAAGTCCTCTACGTTTTTAAAAGTAACCACTTAAACCAAGCGTCTGGTGTCACTTAAAACTTCATAGCTGTTTGTCTCCCTCCCCCAACTCAGGTGATCCGAGCCTTCACAGACTTCCTGGCCTTCATGGTTTTGTTTAATTACATCATCCCCGTGTCCATGTATGTAACGGTGGAGATGCAGAAATTTCTTGGCTCCTATTTCATCAGCTGGGACGAGGAGATGTTTGACGAGGAGCTGGGAGAAGGCGCTCAGGTGAACACCTCGGACCTGAATGAAGAGCTGGGACAGGTACACGCGCACGCCCAGATGCGGACTGTCGGATGCAATCTAAACTCTGTTGAGGCATGCCTCTACTGTACCCTTCTCCTTTCTCCCTCCTAGGTGGAATATGTGTTTACTGATAAGACGGGCACTCTAACTGAGAACAACATGGAGTTTATCGAATGCTGCGTTGATGGGAACGTCTATATCCCACACGCGATCTGCAACGGCCAAATCCTCAGCGCTGCGTCAAGTATAGACATGATTGATTCCTCACCTGGTGGCTACAGGAGAGTAAGTGTGTTTTGCTAAACAAACAAGGGGAAGCTAACCTCAGTTATAAGGCTGGAGGATTTTGATATATCCTATACCCAATACATATAAATTTTAACACTTTCGTTGTATAGTGTATACTTTGTCTTATATTGGGGGTGAAAAAAAAGTCCTCTGGTACACGGAAAAGTGATGAGCATTGCACTTATGGTAGTGGCAACAAAGATTAGTTTAGATTTAATAAAAGAAAACTTGTGTAGTCAGCATAAGCAGCAGTAGCTGCCACAGATGACTAGAGCGCGCGAGAGAGAGGACGAAGGGTGCTCACTGCCAAAAAGTGCTGAAAAGATTTCCTGCTTTATTGCTGGGGGAGGGGGGGGGGGTTGTTTTGTTTTTTTGATATATAGCACAGAAATGTCACGCTATCGACTAAACAGAATCAATTGTGTAAAAAACAAAAAGAGGATTCGTTCTTCACTCTTGTTGTAATTATGCACCTTCTAACTCGGCCTGTTGCCTCCATAAGAAATGATTACGATATGTAGCTGTGCCTTTTGTCTGTCGCTGCAGGAATACGAGGATTTGTTTTTTCGGGCGCTGTGTCTGTGCCACACGGTGCAGGTGAAGGAGGAGGAGACGGTGGATGGCATCAAGAGGGGCATCCACCAGGGCAGGCCCACCTCCTTCTACATCTCTTCCTCACCAGATGAGGTAGCTTTGGTCGAGGGAATGAAAAGGTAAATGCGCTAAAACCACACAAAGTCCCCTAAAATCTTTATAGGTTCAAGTTACATTAAACTTTATTAGTGCGTATTTTATATTTTGGTTGAAAATGTATTTCGGTCAATTACCGTCCAGAACTTTTACTTTTGCCTTCAGGCTGCTCTTCCAACACGGACTCAGCCAGTAAACAGGAATCTGCTGTTTATTTCACAACGGATTAGGGGTTTGGCCGATTCATCAGTTTTATCTAGAAAGGCTTCAGTAAGGGAAACCTGACCTGGAAGTGTCTGTGTGGTAGCCATAACAGGAGCTGGTTCAATTCTCTAAATATTAAGGGAAAGTGCTTCCTTGGTTCCTTTGTTACCTCCTGTAGCAGAGGATACACAGGATAAAATAAGATATTACAGTTTGTTTTATTTTATAGGCTGTTTGTATTATTTAAAATCTCAACCTTTTAATGAATATGTTGCACCAGTATTTTATTTTTATTTAATCTGGCCTGTATGAAACGACATGGTGAGAACACATTGGTGCATTTTGGAATCCATCCTCTGGATTTTGTAGTTTCAGTATGGCAGACAGTTACTAGTCTAATGTAAGTATAATCAGTCTTTGGAAATTCTCCTTCACACCTTTTTAGTCATCTTTTCTTTCATTACTGTGTTTCACTGAAGTAAAGTAAAGGAGATCAATGTTCTTTTTTTTAAATATTTGACCTTCTTTGTACCGCAAGTACCAAAAACTGCAGTTCCACAAATGACCACTTGAGGCTGTCTCCCTGTTAGAGCCCAAATAAACAGTTTAGGTTTTCATGGTGAATTGCCTCCTTCATGATAGCTGCTTAGGTGTGAATGCTTATTAAACTGACACATTTAATTTGTATTATAATTTAAAGTAATGTGTGACACGTAGGTGCTGATACAGTCTGCTCGCTGTCCCTTCTGTTAAGTTATGACTCTGAGCTCCTCTAGATTATGTTTGTGGCAGCTTTTGGGACATTTTAATAAAATTGTCTGAAAAATATTATAACTGTGATAACTTCCTGTACAGTTGATTGTAGTAACAGCTTGTTTTCAAAGACATATCCTCCTTACCACTTGCAGTGAGTCCACTATGTTGGCAGAGGGAGGGTGCAGGGTCACCCTCTCCAACAAAATGGTCTTGGCTCAATTTTTCCTGAAGTACTATCTGGCAGTGCAAATTGTTGGTCGGTCAAGAACAATTTAAAGCCTTGATGGCACAGAGGATGATGCAGACAGGCTGCTGTGAAGTTTTCAGACTTGTATTATCCTTGATTAACTTGTGCTGTGTTTTACTGTCTGATTACTGTTGAATTACTCAAACTGGACCCCAAGAAGCACCAAGTCCACGCCAACACAGAGAACCTTTTCATTTTTTTTGTGTGTGCTATTTTAATAGTATAGTGTAGGACACGTCAACCATGCACCATCAGGGAATGCTGCTGTCTTATATAGCTTTCACAGATGTGCTCTGTCTTCGGCGTATGTGTGAGCTCAGGTTACGCAGAATGCATCAGAGCACCTTTAGCCTTTCCAAGTGGGGCATAAGCGAGTATTGGTGTACATGGTTGCTTTTTGTTGGGCTTTAATGCATCTTTTTCCTTTCACTCTTGTTGCTAGGCTCGGTTACACATATCTAAGACTGAAGGACAACTACATGGAGATCCTCAACAAAGATGACGAGATTGAAAGGTCGGTGTGCTAAGAGACTGGTGCGGTTACTCCACAGGAGATAAAATGAGATTAATTCACTTGATGGAGTTGTGGTCACACATAAGCCGTCATACAACAGCCCTCAGCTTGTGTCTCATGTTCACCCGAGGTTACAAAAAAACTACAACCACCAAAGAGCAGGCAGAGGGTTGCTTTTTACGGAACTACTCAATCGAATCAAAACGTTCCAGCTGATCAGAAAAAACAGAAGCCGAACGAGTTTCCATTAGAGAGTGGTTTTGTGGCAAGTGTTTAATGTTTTGATCCGTGGGATGTGTTTGTGTAACCGCTTTCCCTCGCTATCACTCTCTGCAGTGGCCTGTCAATAGTGAGCTATTTTAAGGAAGCAGGGGAGCTCAGGAAGGGAGGGTGGTGCAGTGGGCAGCGGTGAAGACTTTAGCGGCAATGTGAAAGAAAAAGGTTTTACAGCTTTCTTGCATTTTGTGCTTTTACCCTTTTTAAGGGATCCAAGACCACTCGAGCCAAAAATAGAATTAATTTAAGCCTCGGCCATCAATCTGCATTGTGGTCTGTTTTACAGCTTGCTAATCAGGAAGTTAAAGGATGTAATGAAACTGTAAGAGGGGATAATGTGAGTTGTTTATCTTACAAATTATTGGAAACTAAATTGAATGGAGGAAAAAAATGCAAAAATGAGTGTGTGCACTTATCAGAACTGTTGAGTGTTGGACAATTTGTAGATAATATGCAGCACTCTGGGGGAAAAAAAAAGCCACAAACAAATATCTTTGCAAATAAGAAAATTAACAAAACAATAACCGCGTCTTTGCCAATGCCGTCTCTCCATCAGGTTTGAATTGCTCCATGTGCTGAACTTTGACTCTGTCAGGAGGCGAATGAGCGTTATAGTCAAGTCGAGCTCAGGTAAGATATCGTCTAACACGGGGCTGTTTATCGGATGCAGTTCTTGCAGTTGGCTTTACGGATATTTGTTTTGCGTGCTCCCAGGAGACTACCTGCTGTTCTGTAAGGGTGCTGACTCATCCATTTTTCCACGAGTGGTCTCGGGAAAGGTGGAACAAGTTAAAGCCCGGGTGGAACAAAATGCAGTGGTAAGTGGACAGTTTAACCAGCACTGGTTATATAAGGGGATTGATGATACACTGCATCAGGTCAGTTTTAGATATCATTCAGAAATCTTTCATAGCTTCATGCTATAAACTTAAATTTTAATGTTACATTTGAACAAGAGGTTTAAAGAAAATTAATATTTCCTTTAAAAACATGAAAAGAGTACCTCTGTGTGGCATTTTTATTTTTTCATCTTTTAGCATACTAGTTTTTTGTGTGTGTGTTTTTTGTTGTTGTTGTTGTTGTTTTTTTACTGCCCTTCTTTGACGCCTTGCACCTTAATGAGTCTTACTTTTAGCTAAAGCAGTCCACTGTTCCAGCCAACAAAAAAATCTCTAAATGGTACCGATCCAGCACTCAAATTATTAGAAGACAAAGTTAGCAACTACTTAGACAGGATAGTTGAGCGTGTAGCAGTTAAAGAGCCATACATTTCCCTCAGGGGGGGTTTTTGGAGCCCAGCTAAAAAGTGAAGATTGCACCTACCTTGAAATGACAGATACAAATGTAACTACAAATAAATGCTAGTGCACTTATAACTCTGCTAGATGTGAATGAAAACACATTTTATTCTAAAGCACGTATGGCTCTAATGTGGATGAGATTGGAACACTTGCGATCAGCATTTGAATTTGTTCATTTTTCTCCATCGCTCACTTCGCTGTAACACCAGGAAGGGCTGCGAACTCTGTGCGTCGCCTATCGAAGGCTCTCACAGTCTGAATACCAGGAGGCGTGTCATCACCTGATGGAAGCCAAACTTGCCCTGCAGGACAGGGAGCAGAGGCTGGCTCAGGCCTATGACATCATCGAGAGAGACTTTGTTCTTCTGGGTGCCACAGCAGTGGAGGACAGGTTGGTCAGAAAGAGGGGAACGGAGAGATTTAAAAACAGTGCAGCAGCGGGGGGGCAGAAGGACAGAAGGGAAGATTAATGAATCATTAAGCCGCCCTTAAAGGATTGTCTTCAGAGCGTTCTCATGACTCATGAGTGCAAGAAGAATATTGTGTCAGAGCTCTGATAGGTGACTTACTATTAATACTGCTGTTTCTTTTCCACTGAGAGAATAAATATGCAAGATGTTTTTACGCTCGGAAATAGCAGACCACAGCATTGACCCCAACTTGATTGATCGCAAGCACGACAGTTTAATTTCCTAACAGATAAGCTGCTGATGGGCAGGGACAGGGGTGGCCATGCATTGATAAGTTATCACCAGTCTGTAATGGATTGATTGAAGCTTTGATGAATGCTTTAGTTCTGCATAGCTGAGTGGAGGCTGCATCACTTATTGACTTATCGATGCGCAGGCTCCAGGAGAAAGCAGCAGACACTATTGAGTCACTGCACAAGGCTGGGATGAAAGTTTGGGTCCTGACCGGGGACAAGATGGAGACGGCGGCAGCTACTTGCTACGCCAGCAAGCTGTTCCGTCGCACCACCCAAATCCTGGAGCTCACCAAGAAACGCACGGAAGAGCAGAGCCTTCACGATGTGTTGTTTGAACTCAACAGGACTGTTCTCAGACAGCGCTCCATCTCTGGGTATATGCTCATGTGGGCAATCTGCGTTATGTGTGCAACTGCCTCTTGGTCAAATCAGTAGATCTTTTAGTCCTTCTGATGTGTACATGGATTTCCCTGTTGATTAGTCTGTGACGCATTGTTTTTTTTTTTTTTCTCAGCTTGTCCGTAGACTGCCTCGACTTTGGCCTCATTATCGACGGGGCCACTCTTTCTGCAGTATTGAAGCCCAACCAGGAGGGTGCAGGCCACGGCAACTACAGAGAGATCTTTCTAGAGATCTGTCGTAACTGTAGCGCCGTACTCTGCTGTCGCATGGCACCTCTGCAAAAAGCACAGGTAAAGGAAGTATGCGTGAAGTAAATATGCCACCTCCAAAGTGGCACATTCACAGTGGTACTGATTGGAATGGGATGGGCTTTTCGCAGATTGTGAAGCTGATTAAAGCCTCCAAGGAGCACCCCATAACCCTCGCTATTGGCGATGGAGCCAACGATGTCAGCATGATCTTGGAAGCACATGTGGGAATTGGTGAGTGCATTTAAGCACCATAATTATCAGCTAATTTGCTAAATCATCCATTTAATATTTAACCCAATGCTGATCATGATATTTGATAGCAGAGCTTTAGGTTAACCTAAAGTAAACCTTTGTTTTTGACAATAATCTATCAATTTAGGTGATCACATGTGGCATAATTGTAGTAATTGCAGGATATTTGCAAGTAAAATGCTAAAGGCAGTAACTGCAGCAATAAACATGCGATTAGACTCGTGATCAGGCTGCATTTAACCCTCTTTTCATTTCTTTAGGCATCATGGGTAAAGAAGGTAGACAAGCAGCAAGAAATAGTGACTACGCCATCCCGAAGTTCAAACACCTGAAGAAGATGCTTCTGGTCCATGGCCATTACTACTACATCCGAATTGCTGAGCTCGTTCAGTACTTCTTCTACAAGGTACTAGACGGGCGCCTCATGCGCTCAAGTGGCTCATACGTTTTAATCACTTTATCGTAATTCCCAGTGAAACACAGCCACAATGAACCAGATTTTGCAGCTACTCTGACAGATTACTGGATTCATGAATCCGTGGTGCAACCTATTCCCGGATTCATGCCCATGATGATCAGTGTGGGCGGCTTCCACAGCAAACAGTGCCCTGCCAACTGATTCATTTTTTTTCCCTTTTTGGCAGGCCAGCTGCTTACGGCCCACTCAGTGAGCTTATAGCACACAATTTCTGCATAAACAGAAATGTGTAGATAGTAGCATTTTTAGAGTCTTTAATTTTTTTCATTCGTACTTGTCACAAGCTTATCACTTTCTTTGCTTGTTGTGTTGTTTTTTTTCTTCTCCCCCCCCCCCCCCCCCCTCTTAAATCTTTCCAGAATGTATGCTTCATCTTCCCTCAGTTCCTCTATCAATTCTTCTGTGGATTCTCCCAGCAGGTAAGTACTTTATACGGTGTCAGAGTTATCATTGAGAAGCACGCAGTCATATTTGCATTGGTCACATATTCTCACAGGAGCTTCAAATAGTAACTATTTCTGTATCTATCACTGATGATGAGAGAGGTTTTGCTCACGCCGTGTGCTGGCATGTCATCCTTCTTCCCTCACTTGTATCTCTTCTTTGATTCTTAACTCCTCCCACTGATGTAGGAGAGAGGGGCAAGAGAGGAGACATGACCTAATCCTTATCCAAAAGGTTCTCTTGAGGTGTCTTGAAGTGAATTTAAGTGATTATAAGAACTTCAGCAATGCTGGACAAGGAATAATTTATAGATGGAGGGGAGAGGAAGTGATAGTTCACAAGTTATTATAATGAAAAGCACCCATAGACGCCACATTTTCTCTCAGTGCTGTGTTCTCTCCAGCTCTGGGGATCTATCAACCATAGTAACAGAAAACAACATTACATGCACAACAGTATTTATATGGCAGATGAAGTCACTAATCGTCTGGCAAACTTAGCGAAGCATATAGCAGTTGAGACCAATTTAAAACCGATAGAATAAATTAGACATACACTCACAGGCCAGTTCATTAGGTACACATGTTTAACAGCTTGTTAATGCAGTTAACATGGCAGCAGCCCAGTTCGTTGAGGCATGTAGGCGTATTCAAGATGACTTGTAAGAACTCAAACTGAGCATCAGAGTGAGGAGGGAAGGGGTTGTTTCATGTCGCTTCATCAAAAGCCATCACACATTAGCCATTGTGCTTGTTTTGTTGGTGTAAAAGTTGTTTGTGCACCTAAAGGGTTTCAACGGACACCGTTAAGAGAACCACAGTAACGTTCCTAGCTCTAATAAGTCAAATATGTCAGTATGTAAATGGTTTCAGATCACTGATGCCGTCTGTTTCCTCTGCAGCCTCTGTACGACACGGCGTATTTGACGCTTTACAACATCAGCTTCACCTCCCTCCCCATTCTGCTGTACAGCCTGGTTGAGCAGCACGTCAGCATGGACACATTGAAGAGAGAGCCCTCCTTGTACAGGTGAGCTCAGAAGAAATCCGATCCCCAAATATTCTCTTTGTGCATGTAATAGCTGTTGTTCCTAATGTACGTTGTCACTCTGTGTTTTTCTCAGGGACATTGCGAAGAACTCCCTCCTCCGCTGGCCTGTCTTTCTCTACTGGACATGCCTGGGTGTGTTTGATGCTGTTGTCTTCTTCTTCGGTGCCTACTTCCTGTTTGACAACACCACCTTCACCAGCAACGGCCAGGTAAGCCTCTGTCTCCCTGTCGGCAAAAGGCGGTGATAACGGCCAGTACGCGAACAGAGCGGAAACTGAAGACTTAAGGGGTGTTTGTGGTGTTTGAGGCATCTTTTAGGGGATTAGAGGGAATAAATGGATGTAAAGTAAGTGCTCTCATTATAAACGCTCACTCGATGGGGTCTCGTTAAAGAGGAGCTTAGGTGTAGCGGTTTGACTTTGCGGTCCTGGCATTGTGGATCTGTAGTAGTAACGTGTCTGTCCTGGGTCCCCATAGGTCAGCTACATTGGATCTCCATTCATATTGACAATAGCATCTTTCTCTGTATTGTTAATTTGTATCATGTCAACTGTTTTTGATCGGTCCTGTTTTTTAAGTTGAGACATCCTGAAATTCATTTTGCCCTTTGTCCTGATTCTTTTCTCTTTTCTCCCCTCCCCCTCCTTCTCCCTGCTTCCTCTCTCTTTATTTTGCTCCTCTTTCTTCTTCTTCTTCTTCTTCTCCCTCTCCTCCTTCAGCTTATGACCACCAACACACAGATGGTAAGCCTGTCTCCCTCCCTGTCAGCTCTCTCTGTCTCTCATACCCTTTTTCGTTCCTGTCGTATTGTTTACGCCTTCAGTTTGACCGTCTCATACCGCTCCATCCTTTCTCACGTCACCGCCATCCATGCACTTCCGTTTGAATGTGTAGTTTTCTAGCGCTCCATTATTCCCCTAATCTATGTAAAGCCCTGAATCCTTGCACAGTATCCTGATCTTAACTGACATGGTAGAAATCTTAGATGCTTCCTCACATTATCCTTGTGTTTCCTTCTGGTAGTAAACAAATGAATACTAGTATCGCTGTGGCTCGAGATCCAACATCTGTTTGTTTTGTTTGTTTTCTGTCGACCTTGTTTGTGCATTTGTGTGTATTTGTACGTCCATGTAATTTCACTGATGTGGGAGGTTTATAAAGGGGGGGGACCGTACTATTTCTGCAGTTTATAAAGGAAAGAAGTAATGGACACTGGTATCAACAGACAGCTGGTTTCTTTGCCTTGATCTTCCTATCCTGTCACGATCCTCCCTCTTTCATCTTCTCATCCCATCTGTTCACCCCCGATGTCTCCTTAAACCTTTCTAGGATTTCATCAGGTAGAAATATTTGCACACTGAGATATGAAGTGAAAAAGCCTCCAGTTCAGTGCCCACAATATCCCTTTCTCTCACCTTTTATCACAGCAGATATGATGTAAGAGTGTCTGTTCCCTCCTCGGTTTACTTGCTGGAGGGGCGGGCGGGTATCGTAGGGTGTTAAGTAATCCGTGGATGCAGGGAGAACAGCTTGTGCGATTGATGTTGCCTCTAACTCTCTTCTTCCTCTCTTATCCCTGCAGATGTTTGGGAACTGGACGTTTGGGACTCTCATCTTTACTGTTCTGGTGTTCACTGTAACACTAAAGGTGTGTTTGGAAATCCACTGAGGGGAAAATATTTAAGTAAAGCTAATATCAACTACCTTTACATAAATGATATCTTAGTTTGTACCCAGCTAGCTCCTTTTCACTATGTCTATGTTCTGTTTGTTTCAGCTTGCCTTGGACACGCACCACTGGACCTGGATTAATCACTTTGTCATCTGGGGGTCGCTACTTTTCTATGTTATCTTCTCTCTTCTCTGGGGTGGGATCATTTGGTAAGATGTGCTATGATTTTACTTGAATCAGTAAAGTTTATGCTGATCAGTGTATTTCAGGAAAGTCATTGATTTTTTTTTTTCTTTCTGCCTTTTATTTCGCTGCTCAGGCCCTTCCTGAACTACCAGAGGATGTACTACGTGTTCATGCAGATGCTGTCCAGCGGTCCGGCCTGGCTCAGCATCATCCTCCTCATTACAGTCAGCTTGCTGCCAGATGTCATCAAGAAGGTCCTCTGCAGGGCCATGTGTCCCACAGCCACTGAACGCGCACAGGTACAATGTTGGCACCACCTCCACATGAAGCTGGAGGTTTGAATTGTCTCGTGTCTGAAATTAGGCTGTAGATATTTTTTCACTGTAGTGATTTCTGATAGTGTTCACTAAATGCTAACCAGTGACTAATTAACGCTTTCCCCCTTTTCACTACTCAAAATCTGAGCTCATACTACACATCTCAGTACCCTAGTGGTGTGCCATAAATCTGTTGACTGTATTATGAAAGGAGGCCATTCAGATCCTTAGTTTATTTGAATATCAGCTGGATTTACTGACTTCCCGTTCCCTGTGGCTTAGCCTTACGTTGCCGTGAAACAAGCTTCACCGTGAGTGGAAAAGCGAGTGAAAGGTCTGACAGATTTCTTCCTCTTGTGCTTTTTTCCCCCTCCTCTTCTCTTCTTTCTCACTGCACCCTAATGGATCACCGTAATCAAAATCCACACCACCTCTCATTGAGCCTTTCTCTCCTTTCCTTTCTTTTTGCCTTGTTATGCCTTATCTTCACTACTTCCATCCTCCTCTTTATTCTTTTTTTCTTCCTCCCTCCTCATTAATGTCTCCTCTCTCGCCCTCCTTTGTTTTGTCCCCCCACTCACTCACGCGCTCTTTCATGGTAACTACAGTCCACCCGCCCGTGCCTTACTGTGGAACCGTCCACCATCTTCATGCTTTCACAGTCCTCCAGCAGAATGAGTTTCTGATTGGGCCAGAGAGACGAGAGAGGAGCGGGAAGAGGAGGTGACCCTCTCTTTTAAGCCCTCATCTCTGTTTGCATGGTGGCATGCCCCTGTATAAACCACAAAGCACCATCTCTACTAATGTGAAACTAACTACTAGCTGCTAATGACGACACAGCACCCGGTTTGTAAGGTTGCATTTGTAGTATCCTTTTGCTGCCATTTTCATTACATATTTCATTGCGTTTAGTTTCCCTTGGTATGTTTGACATGTATTTTGTTGTCACCGTTCCAGCCAGTCTCATCTATATGTTGTTAAAATGATGATGTGTCGTTGTTGGTAGGACTTTTGTCATATTAGGTTTTACCTGAAACAGTTGAATTTTACAGAAATTTGCACACTGTTTCCTCTAGAAAATACCAGTTTAGCTTTCCTTATTTATTTGTAGCTGGTTTATTAGTCAAAAAGTGAATCAATTATTAGCTGTTCGGTTTAAAAATTCAAAACGACCTTTGGTTCTAGCTGCTCCAGTATGAGTAACTTTCATGTCACTTTAAGCAAGTATTCTTGGGGTTTTTTTAATTGTTTTTGATCCATTTTTAGATGTTTGTTGCCTTGGCCAACAATTCTAAAATTGAATTTAATGACAAATAGTGTAGCAGTTTATACATTTGCCTAACAAGCTAAAAATCCCCAGGTCAATCCCAGGAGGAGACACAAATCCACAAATCCGTTTGGGGGGGGGGTCTGGAAGGGCATGCAGTGTAAAAATCTGCATATCAAATATGCAAAGCCATCCACTGTGGTTCACCCCTTGTGAATAAGGGAGCAGCCAAGAGTAGCTGTATATTTAATGACAAATAGTCCTGGAGTTTTTCAAACATCACCAAACCATAGCAGCCTTACATGATAGCACAAATCTGATTTATGGAAAATATTTGCAATCCCAGACCACGTCTGGGAATTGGACAGCTGTTAAAGGGACCGTTCACCCCAAAATTAAATATCCATATTTCTTTTAAATCAGCTTAAAGTATTGAAGCATTACTAGACAAAAGACGAAAGGTTGAGCAGATTCCTTCATCAACCCCTGTCCTTTAACATCATCCACAGAGGGTAAGTTCTGTGCAGGTTCTGGAGGACAGCGTGGCTCCTGGCTCTGCTGGTGGAGGTGGAGGCCGTGAAAGGGACCCACTCCACCCTGAGAGGACCTGTGAAGGAGACAGTGGAAAAAAAGCTGCTAGAAGCTCTGACTCCTTGGTACCACATAGTCACAGCACCCTACTCAGCAAACCCTAGAGTACCCACAACAAGGGGGCTAGGGTCACCATGGTAACGGCACACAAAGGGCGTGGATAGTGGGGTGTTGGGCTCTTAATGCTGATGCCATGATGCTTCCTGCTGCTTTGCACTGCATGCGGCATGCAATTGTGCTGTGGCTCAGAGTGACGGGGGTGCAGTGCTGCTTCATGAAGAATTTCCTTCTGCCAAAGCTACTTTCAGGAATCACAATCCCCAATTAAGTCAGCAGCGCTAGTTTCACCCAGAGAGGCTACAGGTTTAATACAGATTTGATAAGTGCAGTCTGTAACTAAGGCTATATTTTATTAGGAAAGGCCCCAAGTAGGTTACTTCCAGCACTCATGTTTACAAATTAAACTCAGGGGTGACATTTAGTTTGTCTCTGGCAATTTGGCAAACCAGGTTGTGCGTCAGTGTCTGTAATAAGTGTACACTGGCGCCATCTGGTGCTGAAACATAGAATTGCAAGTGAGTTTTGTCTTCATTACACAAGCATGCTTAATCGAACATGATTGCTAATCATGATGGGTTGTTTTCAGAAGGTTTATTGTTATTGAGTATGTTCTTTTCAGCATTTAAAGTAGAGTCAAGGTTACTTTTCACATTTAAAAAATAAATAAATAAATATGCAGACCACCAAATAACTATGTTAAACCTTCTGAAAATAATTCTGCCTTTCGTGTGCATGTGTCAGATTTTCTCGCAAATTCTATAATTTCACCTGCATGTTTCTTTTCCTCCAGTTTCCTCTTCTATCGCTTGAAATGTCTTATGACGGTGGATTCTCTGTTTTTGTGCAGGATCATCAGAAGCTGTTGCCGGGTAGCGTGGCGGCCGTGACTCCACTGTCCTTCTGTCGATCCTGCAAAGGCACGAGCGCGGACTCCTCTCACCTCCACCTTGGCACCGCAGAGTCACTGTCGCTCTGCAGGTCTGACCCTCTACCCCAGAAACTCCTGGCCCATTTGGCAGAGAGCCGAGGGACAGAATTGTGTCCTCTCAGCCCTTACATGCTCCGTCTCTCTGGGGCAGGGTTCGCCTACTACGCTCCTGGGCCGGAAACCTCAGTGTGAACACAGATGCAGACTCTGAAGCTTCTGCATCTCAGAGATCCGTGAATTACACAACGCAGACATGTTCAAACACATCTGAAGCATGGACACTCCATGCTAAGTTCACCATGTGCATTTTTGGGCTACACCTGAGTGAAAAACCCTTTAGATAGTATTGCCCTTACTCCTAATTCACATACTTGTCTCATTTTTTTTTTCTTTTTTTTTTTTGGTTTGATTCAGCAAATTCCCTGCTCAGACTCTTACTTGAAAAAGTTTATGAGCAAAAGGAGAACCATGTGCGAAAATGCTTCTCGCACTGTGGAGCTGTGCCGTTTGAACTGTTGAACCTTTTTGTATTTCCTCGTCTCATTTTCAGTCTGACACTCTTGCCTGGTCCTCCACTTTTGCGTCCCCTTTTTTCGCTTCTTTGTAAATGTTTGTCGGAAACATTTATGTACATTTTGTGGTCTGGCCAAGTAAGGGGGATAGCCTTCAAGCTCAGCCCTTTAGGTGTGCGTGCGTGTGCATGAGCGTGAGTACGCATGAATTTTGCCTGTTTATTGTATGTTTGTATGTGACACACCTTTGCCTTACAGGTAACAACACAGCAGCAGGCTAGGAGCCAAAGGAGAAAGGTGTTTAGATTTAGAAAAACTGGAAAAAAAGAAGCATAAGTGATGTTTTTACAAAGCCTTACACACAACCATCAGCTGAAGGAGAGAGGCGGGGGAAATCTGAAGAGGGATGTGCAGTATTTTAGCCACCCTGCCTTAATTCATAGATGCCCTTTTTTTCCCTTTTAAACTGATTATATGTGGTCACTTTAAACACATTTGTGAGAGTACAAGGAGGTTCAAAGAGCATAGATATAAATATATACAGTACAATGAGTCTATTATTCCTCCTACTTTCTTTTACCCTCACAATTGTGTCGAGCTTTGTTTCCCTTATCTGTCAGCGTAGCATGTCAGATCTCTCTCTGCATGCTGATTTATTCTTCTCTCAGTTGTTCCACATCCCTCTTTGTCCCAGACATCATTCATCACCAAACCTTTCATGGCACTTGTGTTTTTTTTTTTTTCCTTTTCCCTGAACAGTTAGCAAAACTGCACCCTCTCCTGCCACCACGTGGTTGTGCAGGGTAACAGCAGCAGCCTGGGACTTGTTTGCGTGTTTGTGGATGTCCTAAATGACTTGCTACTCCTCCCTGTTGCATTGTGCTCGTGTGTTTGCTGCTGTGCTCCGTGTTATGCAAAAGTTAACGTAAGAATGCTAATGTTGTCACGTTATAAGGGGCTGTCTCTGTGTCACATAATTCCATGAGGCTTTTTTTTTTTTTTTCTTTTTTTGTACTGTTCGAAAATTATTGATGTCAGTCACTATTGATGTGTGGATGTAAATTTAAAAAAACAATATTGATCTATATTGTGGTGAGAAGGGGTGTTGGATAGATTTCATTTCTTGTAAGAAGGTGGGAGACTTGAATCGGCGATGTCACAATCAAATCAATGAGAATGTTGAAGTGATTTGTCCATCACGTCCTCCAGCTGAAGATTGTAGCTCATTTTCGGTGAACCTCTTTTTCTGCATTTCTAAAAATCTGAATTTTGTTGGGTTACATAGCAAGTTACTGACTCTGGAAGTCATGAATGTGAGATTTTCTTCTTCTTTTTTTTTTTTATACATTTATACAGTTTCATACACATCACCATTTGCCAATATGTATAAAATCATTAATCTGGACTCTTCCTTTCAGTTTTCACTCCACAAGCCTCCACAGGTGTGGAGGGGCTCAACATCCCGACCTCAGCGATAAAAGGAACGTACTTGGTGCTTGTAACACAGTGTCCCACCTCACTGTGCCGTTGCCATACCGTATCGAGACATAGTCTAAATGTCATATTCTACAATAATAATGTAACTTTTGTGATATGACGGGGAAGCATTTGTTGTAATTCAGACATGTTTAGTAGCAAATTCCTCCACATTTCAAATTTTCACCACTTAGTCAATTTTTGTGTTGTCCATTGTGTATATTTTTTTTGCTACTTTTGTATCTCAGAGAGAAGACTATATTTTAACTCTATGCTAGAGTATGTGGTCGAGTTTGTAACCAAAACGAGAGGAAAAAACTAAGATTCATTAGATTTACCAATAGTTATACACAGTGCACTTTGTTTTACAACAGATCTGTTTGACCATTCAAAACCAGGTCTTGTCTTGTCAGCTGGGGTTTATGGTTCACTCTTCCTCACAAGTTATTTTTCTAACAAGATTGTATTGGGTGAGAAGGGGAGGGGAAAAAAAGAAGTGACCAAATAACTTGACTAGGAATGAACTGTCTGTATGTGTCAGCTCTGTCGCAATGGATTTATCACACCAGCCTTCTACTGCTGATCAGAATGTCAAACTGCTTTTTTCTAAGTCCATCAGCACAACAGCAGGTGCTCATCTTGTCACTCCTGAGCTTGGCAAAGGTCTGATATGTCGACTTCTGTGCTCTGAGCAGCACACTTCATATCATACCTTTTTAGTACGGCACTGTTTGTATTACTAAACAGGTTTTGAGAAATTACTTTTTTTCCGTTTTGGATAAAAGATTTTAAAAGTTCACCTGTTGACTTTTTGCCAGCCTGTCTGTAGCAAATGAGGGCAAAGCACTGTATTGTCATTCTGCTTGTAATAAAGAGTGAAAACACTTGTCCTGCCATGGTTTGTGTTATAAACTATATCGCCAAAAGTATTTGCTCATCTGCCATCACACGTAGATGCAACTGAGTAACATTTCATTCTTGATCGATAGGATTGAACATGTCGGCCCAGCCTTTGTAGCTACAACAGCGTCAACTCATCTGGGAAGGCTTTCTGCAAGAGCCGAGCCCGACTCCTGAAAAACAGCCCTGTAGCATAATTCCCCCTCCACCTAACTTTTGGGGGGGAGGAGTTGTCCCAACTTACACTTGGTACAATGCAGTCACACAAGCACCGTTCTGGGAATTGCCGGACAGAGAAGTGTGATTCATCACTCCAAAGGACATGTTTCCGCTCCTCTAGAGTCCAGTAGTGGTGTGCTTTACACCACTGCATTCAGTGCGTTGCACTTGCTGATGTAATGCTTGGATGGCAGCTGCTTTGTAGAGGAAGCAAAAGTACAGAAATTTTATGAAAGTTAAAGTATTGATTCAACTTCATTACTCAAGTAAAAGTGAAAAAGTACGGGCTCTGAAACGTACTCAAAGTAGCTCTTTTGAAGATGTTTCTACCAGCTATTTCTGTGGAAAGCTAGTTGAACCTTATGTTATATTCATGTAATTAAAATCACATTAACATAGTGTGGGAATACAAATGGGAATGCAAACTTTATTTCAGTCTAATGAGTCCTTATGAATCTACACTGCTTGAATCAGTTATGGAAAAAAGGGGAGTGTTAAAGTGAAACTTGGCAGGTGGGGGAACCCTAAAATTGGTCGTAGTAGCACAGCATTGGGTAAAGAATCACAGCTGAAAATTTTTATTGTGAGCTCCAGTGGGGTTTCTTAGTGTATAGGCTGTGATCAGCCGATCTGGCCTACTGCTGCTACTATTAGGTTTACTGCTCTGTGTGGATTTGCACGACTGAATTCAACTAGATGTAAGCAGATGTTTCATGAATGGTCTTGGCTGATTTCCATCTTATACACTGACAATATTTTGTTTATACTAGATGGTATAAAGTAGCTATGAAGGTTAATTTCAGTGAATGCCACTCAGCTAAATTCATTTTTATCTCTGCTATCCTTTATGTAACCCAGCTCCACCCAGCACACTGTCCATCACACTTCAGCAAACTAACAAACTAACTAGTAAGAATTCTGAATTTAATCTCAGAATTCTTTTTTTTCCCCCAGTGGCCCTATCGTATCTCAGAATCCAGTATTCTGAGAATAAAGTCGGAATCCTGAGAAAAATGTCAGAATTCTGACTTTTTTCACAGAATTCTGAGATTTTAGTCAGAATTCTGACTTTTTTCTCAGGGTTCTGGGATTAAAGTCAGCATTCTGACTCAGAATTCTGAGATTAAAGTTATAATTCTAACTCAGAATTCCGAGATTAAAGTTAGAATTCTGAGATTATAGCCAGAATTGAGAAAAAAGTTATAATTCTAACTCAGAATTCCGAGATTAAAGTTAGAATTCTGAGATTATAGCCAGAATTGAGAAAAAAGTCAGAATTCTGACTCAAAATTCCGAGATTAAAGTTAGAATTCAGACTCAGTATTCTCAGATTAAAGTTAGAATTCTGAAGAAAAAAAAAGTCAGAATTCTGACTCAGAATTCTGAGATTAAAATTAGAATTCTGAGATTATAGTCAGATTTCTGAGAAAAAAGTCAGAATTCTCACTCAGAATTCTGAGATTAAAGTTAGTTTTCTCACTCAGACTTCTGACTCAGAATTCTGAGATTAAGGTCAGAATTCCGACTCAGAATTCTAAAAAAAAAAAAAACAAGTCAGAATCCAGAGTCAGAATTCTGAGACTAAAGTCAGAATTCTCACGTTTTTCTCAGAGTTCTGAGATTATAGTAAGAATTCTGACATTTTTCTCAGAATCCTGAGTTAGATTTCTCACTCAGAATTCTGAAATTACACTCAGACTTCTGACTCAGAATTCTGAGATTAAATTTAGAATTCTCACTCAGGATTCTGATATTAAGGCCAGAATTCCAACTCAGAATTCTAAAAAAAAAAAAAAAAAAAAAAGAAGTCAGAATCCAGAGTCAGAATTCTGAGATTAAAGTCAGAATGCTCACGTTTTTCTCAGAATTCTGAGATTATAGTAAGAATTCTGACATTTTTCTCAGAATCCTGAGATTAAAGTCAGCATTCTGACTCAGATTTCTGAGATTAAAGTTATAATTCTAACTCAGAATTCCGAGATTAAAGTTAGAATTCTGAGATTATAGCCAGAATTCTGAGAAAAAGTCAGAATTCTGACTCAAAATTCCGAGATTAAAGTTAGAATTCAGACTCAGTATTCTCAGATTAAAGTTAGAATTCTGAAGAAAAAAAAAGTCAGAATTCTGACTCAGAATTCTGAGATTAAAATAAGCATTCTGACTTTTTTCTCAGAAATTAAAGTTAGAATTCTGATTCAGAATTCTGAGATTAAAATAAGCATTCTGACATTTTCTCAGAATTCCGACTCAGAATTCTGAGATTAAAGTTAGAATTCAGACTCAGTATTCTCAGATTAAAGTTAGAATTCTGAAGAAAAAAAAAGTCAGAATTCTGACTCAGAATTCTGAGATTAAAATTAGAATTCACACTCAGAATTCTGAGATTAAAATAAGCATTCTGACATTTTCTCAGAATTCCGACTCAGAATTCTGAGATTAAAATAAGCATTCTGACTTTTTTCTCAGAAATTAAAGTTAGAATTCTGATTCAGAATTCTGAGATTAAAATAAGCATTCTGACATTTTCTCAGAATTCCGACTCAGAATTCTGAGATTAAAGTTAGAATTCTGATTCAGAATTCTGAGAAAAAAGTCAGAATTCTGAGAAAGAGAATTCTGAAAAAATGTTTAGAAATCTGACTCAGAATTCTGAGAAAATGTCAGAATGCTTATTTTAATCTCAGAATTTTGACTTTTCTCTCAGAATTCTAACTAGTCAGAATTCTAACTAGTTAGAATTCTGACTAGTTAGAATTCTGACATCAATCTCAGAATCCTTTCCCCCCCCCCCCCCCCCCCCCCCCCCCCCCAGTGGCCCTAATCCCCTCCCGTAGAGTTAGCACACTGTAGTTTGTTTTACAGGATGTCTCTCAATTTAGAATAACATAAATTCACATCAAATACATATCCAAAATCTGATTTAACAATTGAGAACTTGCATATATTTCCAGTTTATTAAATACCACTGAGCAGTCCTTACCTTTAACTAGGTATTCCTGTCCTGACCTGTCTTTCTTTCTCCATCTCTGAGTGAAGTTAGCTGGACATTAGCTAGCTAGCAGACAAGTTGCACACATAGCCATGGAAGTGATTGAATTCAATGACTTGACTTCAATGGGTGAGTGAATATTTTCAGCAATATAGTATGTCACAGTTCATCAAAACTTCACCAAAATGCTCCACCCACAAGTTGGCGCTAGCTCTACGCAGTCACTGGGCTGCATCTCCATCCTGCCTGTAGAACTTTGTATTTGGCCACACACATAGCAACTCAAGAACAGATGAGAAACAAAGTCATCTACCAGTCTGGAAATGGTTAAAAACCATTTCCCAGACTTTGGGACTCCAGTGAATCACAGTGAGAGCCATTATTCACTAATAGAGACAATTTGGAACAGTGGTGAACCTTCCCAAGAGTGGCCAGCTTGCCAAAATCACTCCAGAAGTACACTCACAAGTCATCCAGGAGGCCACAAAAGAAACCAGAAAAACATCAAAAGAACTGCAGGCCTCACTTATTTCAGTTAAAGTCGGAGTTCATGATTCAACAATAAGAAAGCAACTGGGCAAAAATGGCATCCATTGGAGACTTGGCGAAAACCACTCCTGACCAAAAAAAACACACAGAGTCTTTTAGGTAAAAATTCTGTGGACTACAAGACTAAAGTTGGACTTTTTGGAAAGTTTAAGTTCTGTTACATTTTACATAAAACTAACACAGCATTTCATAGAAAGAGCATTAAAGCAACAATCAAACATGTTGGTGATAGTGTGATGGTCAGAGGCTGCTTTGCCACTTCAGGACCTGGCCAATTTGCCGTAATTGATGAATGTTCTGTTTTCTACCAGAAAATCCTAAAAGAGGATTTCCACCAGTTTGTGTCCTAAAGCTCAAGCTCACTTGGTTTATGCAGTGGGACAATGATCCGAAACATACAGGCAAGTCCATCTCTGAATGGCTCACAAAACAAACGGTAGGTTTTGGAGTGAAAAAAGTCTGAACTGAGTCCAATTGACATGTTTTGGCATGAAGTTAAACAAGCCATTTATGCTTGAAAACTGCAATGCAATTTGCAAATTCTGTAAAGAAGAGTGGGGCAAAATTCTTCCACAACAATTTGAAAGACTCGCCAGACTTGCCAGTTATCATAAATGTTTGCAGTTCTGGGTTAGGGCAGTTAGGGTTAGTCCTCATGATATAAACGAGAAGAAAGTTCATCATGCAATGTCACAGATTTCTCTCTAGACTAACTGACAATACCACTTCTATCTTGAGGTGTCAACCAGTCAAGCCAGAATGTGCCCATCTTATTGTCAATAAGTAAGGCTGGAGTTATTCGACTGTTCAATGAATTCAGACATACCAGTGACATCGCGTCACCCCCGTCAACGAACACCTTAGTGGCTTCAGCCTCTACAGATGGCAAGAACATCCCTGCCGTACAACTATGGCAGTGTAAGAAAATGAGTGAACATCTGACATAACTGGAGTAGAGCAATGACAGATAAACAACAATAAACCTCTTGTTCTACATTAGTGCTAAAAAATATAAGGTCACTGGGGTCAGAGTCCCCAGAAGAGACCTAGTGTCACCTGAATGGAAAAGTACACAATAATGATGGTCCTCACTTAAGAGGTCTGTCTGCTAACTTATGGATTAAATGCTGTATTGCTATTGTCTGAGTGACATTTTCTTTGAATTTCCCTGGATTATCTTGTATTTTCAGCTTTTGAGTCTACACAAGACATCGCTAAAACATTAGAAACTAGATAAGCAGCAACCAGCACCCACAATGAATACAGATTTATGAAATTCATCCCTCATTTTATTGAGCGTCTTACCTAGCTGTGTCAAGGATGCATGTAATTAAAGCTCTTATATATGCAGTCTGTGAAGTTTGTTTACACATGGAATTTGCAAAGAGGGTTACCGAAGATGATCCTACTGTATTTTGTCATAACCATGTGCCGTCACATGGTGGCAATGCAGCATAATCAATGATGCATGGCCGGCATTGGTACCATTGCCGTCTCTGTTTCTGCAGATAAGAATGTTTCATGACAAAGCTGTTGTCCCTTTCCTTTACGCTGGATGTCACTATTGGATCAGCTGTTTGTGCAAAACTGTTATGCTGACCTTCACATCCCCTCCCCCAATCTGCCTGCCAGGTCTGCACCATCATGTGTGCTGAGGCAGAAGCATGCATGTGTGAATGAGGCTGTCTGCTGCTCCACCTCCTCCCCGTCTCCCTCCTTCACCATCCTTTGCGCTGCATTTTCCTGCAGGAGACTCGTCACTGTGGCTGAGGCTGTCACAGCCATAACAGCTTCAGCATCAGCATCATTTCCTCATCTGTCTCAGCAGCATCCACTCCATCCTGGAGAGCATTCATTTTTCACAAGCGCACACACCCTTTTACCTCTCTTTCCTCTAGATTTTTAACTCACATCCTAGGTTCGTTTACCCTGTCGCATCTCCCTCTTCCCTTCTGCTCAACTCAACAGTCTCCCTCACCACCATCCACTCTTCCATAGCACCGCTCAGCAAAAAGCAGGCAAGCTGTCTCTTCTTCCTACAAAAGCGTCTCTTAGCTGGACAGCTGGTCTTCCACTGTCCCTCTGGAGGATGATCCTGTGGATGAAGACAGAGGAGATGGCCCTCGGTGAGCTGCTAGTGAGACTGAGGACCGTCACCCAAAGCATAGGTGGGTGGCAACGACACAATCGGAAGCAGCTCTTGTCTCTGGTCATTGTATTTTTTGCTTGCTGAGGATGTTGCATGTTGATCTTAAACATAGACATAGGTGAAAATACTATTACTAAAATGCAGGCACAGTAAGAGACATATTATTCCTTTGCCTTGATGGAATCAAGTCCAAATGGACATCAAAACAAAAGCAGTTTACAAAGCCAATGCAGGATCACAATGTCGAAGCGTGTTGTACAGGAAACCACACAAGCTTGAATGTGCTGCTGTTCATGATCATTCTGCCTCAAGACATGCAGGTGCTTAGTCGGAATACGATTTTATCCTCTGAAATAAAATCTGGTTCATGCTGACATTAAAGAGATATTAAAGTATTTACAATGCGGATAAACAGAAATACTATTGCATGAAAAGCTGTCTCATTTTTTTACAGAAACGCAGGCTGTACACAGGGTGGTTTGTGTTGTGATACACTACCTCACTAACCCCAATTGTAGTACTCCACCCTAGAAAACTATAGTGTGTGGAATATGTCTGATTAGCAAAAGTGTTTTTAAAAAATGAGACACAATGACCTTCCTCTGTAACCGTAGAATGATTATTTAACATAACCTTTTCATTTCCGAATATTCGCACGGTTTCTTTTACTGATTTTGCTGTTAGGTCTGCCTTCCTGAGCTCCCCTCATGGTGTTTTTGTGGTTAGACGGCTTTTTTTCTACTCTATATATGACGTTCTCCTGCTTTTGCAGCTTCTTGATTTATCGCCACCAAATCAAGGACAGACGTTTCTCCTGTGCTAAATTAATGCCACTGATGTGATTTGTGATCTTTGCTTCTGGTCCCTTTTGATCCATTTATAGAGATCTCCCCTAATCCACTCACTGCCAGCACACAACCACTCTAATAAGCATGAACGCACACATGCACAGCCTGCACAGCCTGCACAGACAACCTGCCAAACACTTGGGTGTGTTAATATTTTATTTAATGTTTGTAAAACCTTACTTAGAAAAGCCTACCCTAAAGAGTTATAGCTTTCAGACCCTCATTTCATTTTGCACCTGTACATGTCAAGCTAAAGTGAGAGGAAATAATGTTTTACTAAGTGCATTTACTGGTTTCCCCTTTGCATGGTTTCATTTTTAAGATGATGAAAGCATGGCAGTAGTGAGTGGGTGGACTTGACTAAGGAGGGGGGACTTGGCTATGCCCAGGCTAGAGGAATGAAAATGCAAAGACTCTAAAGGCAAATCAAGAATTGCATCACTCTACTTAGCTAAAAATCAAAATGAAAATAAGGTCATATTGTTCCTGGGGTTTTTTAAGTTTGCAATACTATCCTAAAACTGTACATTAATCCAGTCCCTGGTAGCTGTTTATAAAGAAGTGTGACAGGAATTCGCTGTGGCAGGAGAATGAGAGCAGCAATCGGCTCAGAGAGGAGAGTAACGCTGATCACAGAAGACAGCAGAGAGGAAGGGAGAGTGAGGAAAAGGGAGATTCGGGGAATTGAGTCAGCTAAGGATGCATAGGATTTAGCATCATCTAACTTGAAGAACTGTTTTTTTCTTCTTGTTTTTCTCTGATCCATTCTCTGATGGATGTTGCATTGTACACTGTAGAAAGCTGAAGTATTAATTGCTTTTTTTTTTTGTCCCTTGGGGAATACTGCACTCCTGTCTGTTTCAACTTCTGGCTGCTGGCTGTCTTTGCAGCGCCATTAGCATGAGTGCAACACAACGTGATATAAACCAAAAACATCTATTTGGATCATAACCTGTAGCTGAGTGCATTTTCCTTTTTTGGTAAAGATGATGGGTGATCCAGTTCATTCGTCAATGTAGTAAGCTGTGGGTGGACAAGAGTCGTTTTTTACAGCTTATTCAAGGGAGAGAGAAAATAAAATATTGGGTAAATGGTAGCTTTTCCTAAATGCAATTAAATAAAGCTAACGGATTTTGATCAGATTGTTGCGAATTACACTTATACAGGTAATAAACCAAAATATTAGACACATCAAAACTTTGACCTGATGATGGTGCTAGAATACAGGTTAAAGGATCACCACGGTAATCATTCTAAGGGACGTGTGCGTGGGTCTTTGTGTAGGTGTGTGAGCCTTTATGGCAGTTTATTAAATACTTAGATGTTCACTCACAAAATCACAATTAAAGACACCTGTTGTTTTCGTACAGGAAGTCATGGGATCACTAGCTTCATGTGTAAACCATGAAATTTCATGGCAGTCCTTTTAACAATTGTGGAGGTTTTCTAGTACAATAACACTGATGAACCAATCCACAGCACCATGCTCAGTAATTTAATTGGCAGAACCATTAGTCAGTTAACTGAAAGGAAAACAGTAGGTTAACTACGAATATAATACTTAGAGCCATAATCACTGGAAACCTCTTTCTGACTTTCTAACTGGGCATTTGACCTACTTCCAGCTGATTTAAAAGGACACATCTAGTTCACTGAGTCACAGGTGTCGGCTTTTCCAGCAGGAATGTGTTCTTCTGCAGCTGGTGAAGCTTAGGGGGGCTGTTTCTTTATTTTTTATTTATCGTGCAGCACACGCATGCAAGCCAAGTGGAAGAGGCTTATTATATATTGCGTGGGGGAGTTTATGGCTTGGAAGGAGCTGACTCTCATGAACCTTTGCTTGAAAGCAGTCCATCTATCCCATGAGTATGGTTACATTTTGATAATGGTCATTTGTAACTGAGCAGATTTTTCACTGTTTCATTGATGGAACATTAACTCAACAAGGAGGTGTATAAATCAAATACTATATTGTGTCAGGTTCCTTTTTAAGCTAAAGGTCAATGGTTCATTCTGCCCTAAGTGGGCTATGCTGTTCATCCTTAAAGGCAGAGCAGGTGTATAACCAGATGGATCCAGCAGGCAACTATCAGCTTCCAGCTAGCCAGCCATGCTCAGAGAGATATAGTACCTAGGGATAGCAAGAGTGGTAGTAAAAGCATTCTAAATTTGTCTTTTGCTAGTTACAATTACTGTTTCATGTAAAACAAAATCTAATGTATCACTATATATATCCACCACTTTTATTACATTAGTCTTGATACAGCCTCTGCCACCACATCAGATCAATTGCTCTGGGCTCCTTTGATCAGCTCCATCACCTAGTGGGGGTGGGGGGTCATAGTTTGGTCCCGCCTTCACTGTTGTGATTGGTGTGGGGGTAGGGACAGGCTTAGGGCGTCGGGGGGTTCCCCGGAGGCATCTTCCTTGGGGGGCTCAACCCGGGGTAGCGGTCATGTCCGGTTAGGGGCTCTGTTGGCTCTCAGGTGACTGTTTCCTCGCGGCTGCGTGCAGCGGGGCTAGGGGAGGGTCTGTGCTGACGGACGTGGGTTACTGACCTGGTAGCCTGGCTGCCCCTGGGTGGGTCCGGGATGGGCGTGAGGTTCTGGGGGTGCTCTGTCTCTGGGCTGGGACCCGGACCGGGCCTCGGGGGCTTGGGTCCTGGTTGGTGTGTTGCCGGGGTTGTGGGCAGGTGGGTGCATGGGGGCCCAGCCCTGGAGCAGGGTGCCGCCGGTGCATCGAGCCACCTGGGGGGCTCTTCAACTGGTGGGGGAGATTGTCACATCTTGCAGGAGCTTTCCTCTCCTCAGGAGCTCCCTCTGCAGGAGGGGGAGATACAGGAGAGGTGGAGGAAGATCTCAGCCTGGGTGTTTATTGTCTTATGTAGTCTGGAAGATGAGTGGATGGTGGGGTGGGTGCAGTTTTCTCTGTGGTGGGGTTGGGTGGACTGTCCCGGGCTCTGTGGGGCCGGGCGGCGCTGCTGCACTGGGCCCCGGTCTGGATGGGCCTGGGCCCCCTTTCCCTGGCGGGTCGCGGAGTGTGGGGGTGCCTACTGGGGTCAGCGGGGGAGCTGGCCCCAGGGAGGGGTCACTTGCCCCTCCCTTCCTTCCCTCCCCATCTCCAGCTGCCTCCCTCTTCCCGCTCCACCACAACCACCCACACATGCAGGGCCTTGGAGTAGGGGTATGTCACCAGGGTGCAGAGGAGGCTACCCCCCCCCCCCCCCCCCCTCTGTCCCCTTCTGGCTGCCTCTGCCTCAATTTTATCCCACAACTTAGACATTCACATTACTCACACTCTCATTACACATACATATAGGATCTTGGGGGTGGGCACGATACACGGAGTCCAAAGTACCATCAGGGTGTACACCCCACCCCTGGCATCGTTGCCCACCTCTCAATTTTAAATACACGTAGACATTGAGGGCTAGCAGGAGGGACCATGCGCTTACCTGCTGCTCTCTGGCAGGTAGCTCCAAGCCCTCCTGGGTTTTAAATGCACCTTAAAACACACATGCATCAACACTACAATGAGCGGCTGGAGGGAGGTTTGGAGTCTTCTCTCACCCCCATTCTCTGCGACCTGCTGGAGCAGGGGGGCTAGGAGGAGGAGTTGGCCGTCCGACTGCGGTCTGGAGTGTGGAGCCTTCCTGCTGCTGCGGAGTCGGGGCGGTCTGCCTCCCCCCACCGCAGGGAAAAGGGAAACACCACCTGGGTCTGGGTGCAGTTCCCCCCTCCAGAGGCGGGGGCACCTAGACCCGGTTTGTAGAGTACGCTTGGGGAGTGTGATCGTGTGTACAACGTCTCTTTATGTCTGTCTCCACGTTGGTTGAGTGTGGAGTAAGTGCATATGAGAGCATGAGGGTGGGAATGGATGTTTGTATCTGTGTGTGCCTGTATGTCTGTGTCTATATGTCAGGTTGGGTGTCAGGCGCCACCTCTCTGGGGACATCTCAGGACCTCCAAGGTTTGGAGGCCTATCTCCCCCTACCACCACTTCCCCTGCCAGTGGCAGACCCCCTCAGACATCGGTGCGTTGGTGGTTCTTTGTGTCCGGGGATGGGCGTCCAGGTACACACCGGCTCACTCCTTGGCGGCCGCTTATCGGGGCCTGGAGCCTGGGGCTCGCTCGGGCCACTTCGGAGGTGGGGTGCCCCCGGCCTCTCGGCCTGGGGCTCGGTCACTCAGGCGCAGCTGGCTGCCGGCGGAGCTCACGGGCGCGTCACTGCAACTCCCCCTGGCTTCTGCTCCGCGGCTGCTGAGTGAGCCCTCATCTGGGACTCTCCTCAGCTCTTTCCGGGACAGTGGCGCAGCTGCCCCTCTGTTGGTCTTCCTTGGTCTCTTGTGTTCTGGGGGCCTCTGGATGTCTGGAGTTTTGATCTCCTCCACACCTGCTTCATGCCCTGGAGGACGGGGCTGTGGCCCCCCCACACCCTCTAGCAGATTATTACATGAAGGAACCTTTTAAAAAAAACAACAACAAGCGCGTCCATGCTCACAGGTGTACACACGGGTGATCACACCCACAAACTACACCCGTTTTGGCTCCTACCTCAAAGCACACTGTGTTCTGTTGATCTTATGTGCTGCACAATAATGTTTAACATTTAGTATTTACTGTCATATTCCCATATATCATTGTGATGTTGTTTATTCTATTACTCTTGTTCTCTTCTGCTTGCTTTCTTTTTTCTTTCTCAGCAGGTGACCCAGGTGATTGATATGTGCATTTTTTTTTCTCTGCCCGTTCTGTTGGTTTTTGTCTTTTGCCCTTCTCCCCCGTCCCTCTTCTCAGCTGTTTCTCTTTCCCTCTTTCTTTCTCCCCTTCTTTCCCCCAGTCAAGTCTGTCCCGTATTCAGTAAGTGAAAATAAAATAAACAATAAAAGGTGAATCAAATGGACCATTACGGCAAGGCTGGGATGGTCAGTTTGGTAAAGTAAATCCGTTGGGCATCTTTCTTTGCCTTTAGACAACAATTCTGAGGGCAAAAGAGCCAAACGGGACAGGCCAAAAAAAAAATAATAATAAATATATATATATATACACATATATACACACATATACACACATACACACACACACACACTCAACAAAAATATAAATGCAACACCTTTGTTACTGCTCCCATTCCCCATGGGATGGACGTAGAGACCTAAAATTCATTCCAGATACACAATATAACCATCCCTCCCAAACAGTGGTCACAAATCAGTCCAAATGTGTGGTAGTGGGCACATCTGCTATATTGAGATAATCCATCCCACCTCACAGGTGTGCCACATCAGGATGCTGATCTGACATCATGAGTAGTGCACAGGTGTACCTCAGACTGCCCACAACAAAAGGCCACCCTGGAATGTGCAGTTTTTGTCACGGCGGGGTGCGCCGATGTGTGTGGAAACAGGACCCAAAAGCAGATGATGACGAGTAGTTGAAAGTTTGAGCAGAAAAGTGATCCTTTATTAGATGACGGCAGGAGTAAACCAGGAAACCAAAGTAAACTGACAAAACACTAAGAAACAAAACACTAAACGGTACTGAGACCAAAACCTAAACTATGACTGTGATGGAAAATAACCAGCAAATACTATGACTAAGACTAATGATGAATAACAGATGAAAACCATAACTAAGACCGAGGTCAAAATAAACAGAACCAGGCTAGAACTAGGGCAGAATAAACAGACGACCCGACAATGGCATGAAGAAAACAAAAGGCTTAAATACAGACATGAGGTGATCAGGGGAAGTGGAAACATATGGGGAAACAGCTGACAGCCATAAACCTAATGACAGGACCAGGAGAGAAAAGCTAAATACAATTAACAGAGAACACATGACATTGTCAGAATAAAACAGGAAATACTAAAACTAAACATGACAACACAACTTAACAGACCTAATACGTGATGAATAAATACCAAACCCCAAAACATAGAAAACCCAGGAACAATAACCAATAACTGCCTAAACTAAAGGCAAAATAGGAAATAACACAAAAACTAATAACATATCAAAAAATACAAAGAAAACTCAGAGTGCTGGGTCGGAGACCCAGCCTGTGACAGTTTTTTGCGCTATTGGGGGTCTGGGGACCCAGAACCGGTCAGTATCTGGTGTGACCACCATTTGCCTCATGCAGTGCAACACATCGTCGCATGGAGTCTATCAGATTGTCAATTGTGGCCTGTGGAATGTTGGTCCACTCCACTTCAATGGCTGTGCGAGGTTGTTGGATATTCGTGGGAACTGGTACACGCTGTCGTATACGCCAGTCAAGCACATCCCGAACATGCTCAATGGGTGACATGTCCGGTGAGTATGCTGGCCATGCAAGAACTGGGACATTCTCAGCTGCCATCTGCCCTGAACAATGTGAACCATGATTCATCCGTGAAGCGCACACCTCTCCAACGTGCCAGACGCCATCGAATGTGAGCATTTGCCCACACAAGTCTGTTACGGCGACGAGCTGGAGTCAGGTCAAGACCCCGATGAGGACGACGGGCATGCAGTTGAGCGTCCCTGAGACGGTTTCTGACAGTTTGTGCAGAAATTGTTTTGTTGTGCAAACCAATTGTTCCAGCAGCTGTCTGGGTGGCTGGTCTCAGACGATCTTGGAGGTGAACCTGCTGGATGTGGAGGTCCTGGGCTGGTGTGGTTACACGAGGTCTGCGGTTGTGAGGCCGGTTGGATGTGCTGCCATATTCTCTGAAACGCCTGTGGAGACGGCTTATGGTTGAGAAATGAACATTCAATGCACGGGCGACAGATCTGGTTGACATTCCTGCTGTCAGCATGCCAATTGCACGCTCCCTCATTGCTTGTGGCATCTGTGGCATTTTGTTGTGAGACAAAACTGCACATTCCAGGGTGGCCTTTTGTTGTGGGCAGTCTGAGGTACACCTGAGCACTACTCATGATGTCAGATCAGCATCCTGATGTGGCACACCTGTGAGGTGGGATGGATTATCTCAATATAGCAGATGTGCCCACTACCACACATTTGGACTGATTTGTGACCACTGTTTGGGAGGGATGGTTATATTGTGTATCTGGAATGAATTTTAGGTCTCTACGTCCATCCCATGGGGAATGGGAGCAGTAACAAAGGTGTTGCGTTTATATTTTTGTTGAGTGTATATATATATATATATCCACCACTTTGGGATACACTGAAACATTTACTAAATGAGACCATTTTGAACAAAAGTTTCAGTCTGGACGACTGTAGTGTAGAGAAGATTTCAATCTGCAGTGGTTTATATTTAGCAGTGTGGCTGTGTCCTGTGACCTTCCTCTAATGTACATGAAACCCCAGAGGCAGGGACAGAAGCAGTAAGACCTTGACAAAGAATAGAGCATCAGTATAACTTTGATTAAATAGAGAAGAAATCATGAAAGGTGGACCTGAGGTGAAGATGGTGATATGCTGCAACTGCAGTCAGACTTAAAAAGTAGGCCCTATATAGGATTTGTCATTTGTGTAGAAGGGTATCAGCTAAGCCATCAGCTGATCAGCTTGGACTGCAGCTGAGCTTGACTTTGAGAAAATGCAATGCTCGATTTGAGGTCCCCAGACGATGAATCCTAATGGCTTTGGTGATCCCCGGTCAAAGTGTGTGGAGCACAGAAGAAAGCACCATTATTAATAAGTGTGCATTTGTGGTTTTTAGTTAAATGCCCTGACAACTTTTGGAGTTTTTTTCATGACTGTAGACTCTTTACTTATTTGTGCTCTTTGCAGGTTTTACCACATTGGGTTATTGCTTTGGTCTGTATGAAGGAGAGGAAATTTAAGTTGTCAGTTCATCAGTTCATTCCCTGAAGCTCAAGCACACTTGGGTTATCTTTGTCTGATATTAAAATGTATTTAATCTAAAATATGTTAACTGTGAGAAATAAAAAAATAAAAAATAAAAAAACAGGAAGAGAGAGAAAATAAGTTTTCACAGCACTGTATGTAAGTATGTGCCCAAACACCAAAAGGGTAATAGAAAGTTAAGTATAGGAGGTGGAATATGTCATAAATGGGGGATAAGACATGATTAATAAGAAGACAGGGATGGAGGGATGAGGTGGAGATTAGGGCTGAATGTCTGTGATGGCCAAACCCTTGTCCACACTCTGAAGTCAGTAACTCTTGTATTTTCATTTCTTCATTTGAACATAGTAACACACTTTAGTTTCCAATAACTTTATTGATTGGTTTGGATACATCTGTTCTATTTGTGAGCGCGCACATTTAGTTTACTTATGTATTCATATCACTTCATTACTTTGATTTTTGACTAACCTTTTTCTTTTTATTTCTTACCTGCCATCATCCCTGGGAGTTCCTGGACAAAAGATGGTAGCCAGGGTTTGAAACCACTAAATGCAAAAAGGGATAATTGGACCACACCGCCACTTCCTACTGAAGGGGAGAATGTGTGTTTTCTTTCATTTAAAAACAAAGTGTTTGTATTAAATTAAATATTTGAGTTTAGGGTTTAATGGTTTTGATTTTCTTCTTTAGTGTTTAGTTTATTAACAAACTAGATTGTACTGCATTGTGTTGTGATTTATGATTGTGTTTGTTTGTTACCCCCTCAGTCATTTGGTTTGTTGTTTGCAGTCGTTGCCTGAGTTCAGTTTTGTTTCTTTGACCTCTTTTATGAGCTCAACATTTATTACTTTTGTAAATATAATTTTGGGGGGTTAAATAAATGAAAACCATATTTTTTTAATAATTCCTGGGACGACTCCTGTTTTTCAACTCGGTCCATCACAATGTCACTGAATAGCAAGCTGAAGTTGTGTGTCCCATCCGCTGTAGGTGCCTCATTGGTATGTGAGAGAGTGCATCTCCCCTCTCATCTCTATTCTAAGCCTATAAAGTGCAAGCTGCCTTTTTGCTTGCCAGCCAAACACTCACACAAAACCCACAAATAAACCCAAGCCTGCCAATAAGCAACCTCCTCTCCACTGGGTTTGCTCCTCCTCGGTTTCAGGCAACATAGTAACAAGAAACTTTTTAACTGTTGCCATAAAGTTTATGGGGTTTTTTCTTGTTTTTTTTGCTGGGTTTTTTGTTTTTTAAGTCTTACAGGTGATTGGCTTTAGCGCAGTAGTTTTTTGCACTGTGAATTTAATGCATGGAGGAATCCTGTGAGATAGAGGGAAAGAAAGGGTAGATTAGTTCAGGAGCAGAGGAGTATAATTAGCCTAAACAGCAGAAGGGGATTTATGCTCTGCCGGCTGCCCTCTGCTTCTGCTGCCTTCCACCCTCCTCCCCTCTTGTCCTTCCTTGGAAAGCATTGCTTCTCTCAGTTGTCAATAGTTCCACTGACGATGTGTGTGTGTACTAGGGGTCTGTGTGCGAATGTGTGTGAAGGGACCTGGGCTTGTTCTCACCTCTAGTGTGAGCAGTGTTTGTTTCAGAGTTTATGCAGACAGTGACTCAGCTGTTTGTGATTCTGCAAGCTTTGCACTGCGCTTGCCTTGAGTCCTCAATGTGGCTCTGCAGAGGACAGTAGGCTTATCTTATATGTAGCCACTGCAAACATCTACGCACAGGAACACGTGTGAGAGCATCTCTTTGTAATCCTGAGTAACCTGGCACATTAAAAGAAGGATCCTTCCCATGTCAGCATTTGGGAATTATGCTTTGGAGTCTGTCAAAGCTTTAAAAAGTGCAGCGAGGGGTCTCTCTCTCTGGATGACAAAGTTTGTTTTAGAGGGGTGAGACCAGCAGCCAGCTCTAATGTCTCTCCATGAGTTTCTTCGGGAGGGCGGTGAGGCATCGTTCCGGATCATGAACCGCCTCAGTCATCTTATGCAGAACTTGGAATTCTCTGGACTGGGCTCGGCTTTCCCTTTCAGCCCTGCCAGCCGCAAGAACTCCTGGAGAGCCTGGGATGGTAGGACTGAGAAAAAAGAGTGTATTCTGTGTGAGAGTGAGTGTGCATGTGTGCACGTATACTCGCAACTTTTTGTGCCTGTGTGTGTATTTGCGCATAATATATTTTTCATTGAAGCTCTGGCTAGAGTATGTAGGGCATCGCGCCCAGAGACTCACATACAGTGTTTCCTGTGGGCTTCCCTTGCCCCCACCCCCTCTGCTGGGCTGTTTCTGTGTCTTGATGTGTATAACATTTTGTGTGTGAGTGCATGACTGCGCAGCTTAATCAGCTGCTTCAGTATCCAACATGCACATCTCGGCAGCTGCACTGACATTTTTCCATAGAAGCAGTGAAAAATTCTTCAGCAGATGCAGAAACTGCAGCACAGAGCAGCAGAAGAGCTGGTGCAAAGGAATGCTGATTAAAGCTGCTGAGCTAACAGTTTGGTGTCGTCTCAGCCAGATTGTTGCCACTTTTACTAACACACAGCAAGAAAAGAAATGGTGAAGAAAACCAAGAAGAGTGTTTCTCAGTGGGATAGTGGGATGCCAATGGTCCCGCTTAAGCCATGTGAGTCAGGGGTCTTTTTTCAGCGTTTTTCTTTATCTGGGACATATAGAAAGCAGCTGTTTTCAGCGATTCTCCTGCTGACTGTCTATATAAATATTTTAAAACCTTTTGTAGTCTTCATATTCTTGTTTCTCATGTTTCTCTTTGTGATTTTGTTAGATATTCATGCAGTGCTTGCTGTAGGTTTTACTTCTACATATACAATTTGTGCATATACTTTATGCACAATGTGCATGATCTGAACACACAGTATGTGCATTTTTGTCTGTACCTGAAGCTATGAGATTTCGGAGGAAGGTTTTCATTTCCTGTCCTCCCAGCTCTGTTTAAGTCATTAGCCATGAGGAGAATTTGAGAGAGGGATTTCTGTTTTTTAGATGTTATGTTTTGTAGACTGAGACTATTAACTCTGACACCATGGAAAATTCTCAGGAGAAAAGATTAGCAAATATTTTGGTGTAGTAGTTTTGTGTGATTTCTTGCATTTGCAAGTAACTCATAGTCTTCCAGTTCTTCGCTCTTCTTGTTGATCAAAGTGATTTTTGCACAGTTGTCGCAGCCTTTATAATAACATTTGTAGACAGTGAAACTGTATAAAGAAGTATGCTAATCGGCCACTTTATAAGAACTGCTCATTGATGCAAATATTTAATCTATGTGCCTACATGTGCAGAGTTGGCAGCATTTAGACATGTAGACTTGATCAAGATGACCTGCTAAAATTCAAACTGAGCATTAGAATACATACACCAGTTAGTTTACATCAGAATGAAATTTCAATGCATTTACTCGCCATCACATTGCACAATCTCAATAATAAATTAATCTAAAGGTATAAAATATAAAAATATAATCTAGGATATGTGCACATAATAATATAAGAGAAATGAGTCCATATACATTATTATTGGTAAAACTTTACAGAATATTAACAATGGAGCAGAAAACCAGAGTAAATCATTATTCCAGGCTGTCATGATCCAAGCAGCCAGGAACACACAGGCACAAATATAATCTTCAAAAAATGGGTTTATTATACCCCCAAAAAGGACAAGATGATTACAAAAATTCAAAATAACAAAAAATAAAGTTTTTAAGAACCAAGTGGGCCCATAAAAGAGGTTAACTTAACAGACTGCTACTCAAAACTCACTTAACAAAAACATAACTCAACAAACTGACCTGCCCAAATGAGAAACAGCTCCAGTTATATAGCAAATGAATAAACCATTATATACACCAAAGGTGAAAACTAAAGAGATAACAGATAACCATCATTCAAGAAGAACCCCATTCCCCCTGCATGATCACAATAGATGGTCCAGTCCACTTTATTGGCTTCTGCATTTAAACCAGCTCCACCCTCAGCCTCCTCTTTCAGCCAAACCAGGAAGGACTGGAGCGGAGGTCAGGTAACTCAGAAAGAGTAGAAATATAATCAATATAACATACCTATATAAAATAACAAACAATGCAAAGCAAAGTCTATGCCAACATTTGGGCTATAGCTTAGTGCTGTCATGCATTACAGGTAAACTCAAAATATCAAATTAGTTAACTTATGATCACAGAAACTTTAGAGCATAACGTAAACATAAGACAAAAGACCAAATGAATATTACCTAAGTATCTCAGTTGTGTGGTTGCATGCATCCATCACACAGGCATTAAATTGCCCTGTTCTAAATATACAGATGTGAAACGTTTAAAGAAATTTGCCTTGTGCAAAAAATAAGGAAGAAAGTAGCCAAAAAGGCTGGTCCAAGTGTTTCAGAAACTACTGATTTACTGGGATTCTTCCATAAAATCATCTCTAGGGAATGATCCAAAAGAAAGGAAATATGCAGAGAGCAGCAGTTCTCTGTGTGAAAATGCTGTGTTGATCTCAGAAGAGCATCTCTGAACATGTCAAACCTTAATGCAGATGGACTACAACAGAAGACCACGCTAGGGGCTATTCCTCTCAGCTAAGAACAGGAAGCCGAGGTTACAGTCTGCATGGGCTCACAAAAAGTTGAGCCTTTTTCGAGCAGAAAGGAGGGGAGAGAGAGCAAGGAAGGACATGCAAAGGGCCACATCTTCTGATGGCTGCTCCCAGAAGGTTAACCTACTATCTCACAAATCATCTCAAACTGCTTCCTTGAACATGACAGTGAGTTCAGTTTACTCAAGGGGTATCCACAGTCACCAGATCTCAGCCCAGTAGAACACCTGTGTGATGTGGTGGAAACAAAGATTTACCCAAAATGGGGGTTGTGTGTGTGTGTGTGTGTGTGTGTTAACCATTTTATGCAGCGTGTTTTCATTTATTCGACTGACTCTGTAAGCTGATTTGATGGACTGTGCCTTGTTTGACTATCTTGCTCACTTTAAGCTGCATAGTTTTCCAGTCTAGTGGCTTTAGCTTTGAACTTATAAAGTTTATGGCACTGATAACCTGCATGCCCTTGGTCATAAAGCAAATGCCCACGTTAAACACACAAACACACCGATGCAGAGGCAAGCTGCACACACTTTACACAGGTATATGTTCCCCAAGCCATTTAGCACTACTGCATCTTCGTTTAATAGATATTGGCTGAATTAGGAGACAAAGAATCAAGTCTATTAGCCTTTTTTTAACTGAAATGTATCTTTTGAACAACTCACTGTAATGGAATCTAAATTGCCACTTTGTATTAAGAGACAGCGTCTTTCTTTGAGAGGTCTCCTTAGAATTAAGTCTTTCAGTAAGTTTGTAAGAATGGGGTCTTTTGAGCGGAGTAAACAAGAATAGAGGCTTTGAATGGATCGAGTCAGTGAATGGTTAAATGGGGATGTCTTTGAATGGGTTGGTCAGAATGGAGGCTTTGTATTTTTAGTCCACATTTCCTGAGATAAGGCAGACGCGGATCGCGAGTTTTGTTGCCATAGGTAAATGAGCAGTGGAAGCTGCAGTACCTTTAATAACCAAAGTGACGCACAGCAGCTTAATGTAGAACCTATTTCCCTATTCTTGATTAGTCATGAAGAGGCATGACTACTTCCTTTTTATTGGTCAGACTGTCAGCTATGTAAAGTTGGAGGCTTTTTAGCTAGTTAGATAACTGTCCTCTTAGGGGAGGTATAAAGGTAGTTGGACCAGGAGAGAGGGTGGGGTCTAGCAGTACACTGTAGCTTTTGTATACAGGGAAGGTAACCTGAGGTTGCAATAGGAAGTCCTCTCAGTTACTGCGTCTGTGGGCTGTAGAGCACCTGCAGCCTGACCAAGAGGTTAAATGTAGTGTCTGGCGAAAGGTAGAGTCAGGATGAGAGGGAAATTGTTGTTGTGATATTGTTTGTGAAGTTACATGGAAGAAATGCTGGAGAAAAGAAGTGAAGGAGACATAGACTGGGACAGGAAGATGGGAAGAGAGGAGATAGCAGATTTGGGCTCCTTGATGGATGCAGACATCGAGGTTGAGCTAGATCCTGGGTTTTGCTTGGAAATGGACTCAGAGGTGACTCTAGCTGGACAGGTGAGTCCAGGCTCACAGGAGTGCTCTGACAGTGAGGAAGTGGACTGGTGTGTAATTAAAGGACACACAGATTCTCTGGTTGTGGTTGAAGACATGAAAGAGGGAAGGGCAGCTGAGATTGAGGCGTATTACACGTCAAAGGAGATTGGAGAGACTGATGAAAATGCAAACATAGATATGGAAGATCAGAGGAGCAAAGAGGAAATGGTAGAGGAAGTATTGGATGCATTTTTGGGGCCAAGGGAGGAAATTGGGGTTCATGTCCGGCTCACTATTGAGGAGGTGGAAAGTTACTACAGATTTTCTTGCCGTTGCAACTGGTTATGTGGTAAGTTATACCTATTCATTCTTCATCCTCTTTCTTTTTTATTGTTGTATTACATTAACAGCAGTTTAAGTAATGGCTCTCATATCTTCAAGGGGGTATCTTGTAATCATTAAGACATGATATTTTCATTCTTGAACTTTCAAATAATTCTTATTTTTCTTATACTGTGTGTTTGTGCAGGCCTCAGTTCATCCATGGTCTGAGAAAGTAGTTCCTCTCCCTTCTTTTTCTTCTGGAGTGTCACCTTTGATAAGAAAAGAAAGGCTAATATTTAGTTCTCTCTAAAAAAAAAAATACCAGAGGTTCAGAGAGCATGACAGCACTGAATTTGGACAAGGGCCAGAAATGACTGACATCACAATGTAAACCCAGTAAATCATTTGACCAAAGAAATCGCGATTAGGTGCTGAGCCACCACAAGCAGCAACAGTGCAAGCTGACAGAGATATTTGAAGATTCTGTAAATCTTCTGAAGGGATTGAACCATACTACTATTCAATTTTCTATGCATCCAGCTTTCTGCCATTTATGTCCAGACACCACTTCAAACTAACCAGTTTGCATATGCCCACAAAAAAAGTCGTTTTGGAGTAAACGGGAGCCCAAATCACATCACCTGGCTGCTTTTGAAGTGGAGGAACGACAGCTTTTCATCCTTTTTCTAAGACCTTCAGCTGAAGCTCTGTTGCTACTATCATTTTCTTTTGTTCACTACCTACATAGCCAAGGGCGAGGGTAGGAACATAGATCGACCAGTAGATTGACAGCGTAGCTTTCACATTCAGGTCTCTCTTCTCCACATCAGACCAGGTGCAGCTTCTGCATCACTGCAGACGCTGCACCAATCCATCTGTCAGTCTCCTGTTCCACTCTTTCCTTGCTTATGAACAAAATCCGATATACTCAAAGAGCAATTTATTTGCTTTTTTATACTAATAAACTTAGTGACCTCTTGTATCTTATTAATGGGAATGCTGTATAGGAACCCAAACCCAGTAGGATGGAAATGCTTCATTCTAACATGAAGTCTCAGTTTGCAGTGAATTGCAGCAAACATTTCTCCAGTGGGGACAAGTGAGCCTATATCAGCAAAACTATAACAGCAAAATGTTCCAAAAAACCATCAAGTCCCTTCACTGTAAGTCACAATGAGATAAGATAGGGGTTTTTTGTTTTGTTCTTTTTCCAGGGGTAAATATCACCCCTTGCATTCCTCCAACCATTTGCTTTATCTCTGCTACTCCTCCTCCTTCATGACCCCTTAAGCACCTTATTCCCTCTTGTTGCCCACCCAGACCCCCACTGCTCCGCTTCCTGCCCCTTCCTGATCCCAACTGTTAATTATTTAAATGTTATATTTCTTGAGTACATTACTATAAGATCACATTGAGGGAGTGGGTCAAGTAAACAGCTCTGGTGAATGAAGCAATTTCTTAACCATATAAATTAACAAGAAAATAGGCAGTTTGTTTTGTTGCATGTGCGTGTGTGTGTCAGTCACGTGGGCCTGTCAATCCAGGATTTCTTTCCTCTCGTCTACTCCTGCTTAATCTGTGTCAGTAGTGGCAGGCAGTCCAGGTGTGTCACTGTGACCCACTAAAGTTTGACCAGTTGCCCACAAACGTGTACGTGAGTGGTCGCTAATCCCAGTCGTTAAGCTTTCTAAAGAACATTAGCGCCTCACCCAGCAGGTGGTATGTGATTGTGTGTCTGTATGTGAGTATACAGGGAATGTTGAAATTGCTTGAAAATTATTTAGAGGGAATATTTTTTGTAACAGACATAGTTACTGTATCACTAAAGATCAGAATGCTCTAATAATAGCATCTCGGTCATCTTAATGTAAAGAGTGCTCTTTTACACGTACATCTTTGTCTCGCTTTAGGTTGTTTTGACACCACAGATACTCTGAGGAGAGAAAATACAAAGAAAGACAGACTGGAAAAAAAAAAAGTCATAGTTTCAGTGTCTTGTAGTATCTGATACTGTTTCAATTCACAGCCAGAGGGGCTTTTAGCATTGTGCATGTGGCAATAGTTTATGCAAGCATGTGAGAAAATTACGATTTGTAGAGTAAGGGCTATAGGAGATACAATTGGTGTGAAGACTCTAATAAAAATGTGTAATAATAATAATGCATAATAGAAAGTAACCATGCATAAGGTTATGTTAACAAATCAAAACAAAAAAGCTGTTAAAAAGGAGCCAGATCGGATATTCAGGGGGAGACTTTTCGGTAACCGAATAGCCCCTTTCTCTAAACAGTGCAGCTATTGCTGGCCTGGGTCGGGGCCGGCGTTTGATTTGATCTGCGTGGGAGATTCTGGGTGCAAGGTGTGGTTGGGCAGGTCAGAAAGTGGAAACTCTTGGAGGTTTCTGTGTGAACTTGAGCACATTAGAAGCTTGCGAGCACCTGTGAGAGCTTTCCAGATGGCTAGCCTCATGCAGCTTTGTGTCCAATGACCTCAGGCACTGCTGGCCATTATCGACGTAACACTGCTTTACCAAGTTACGAACATCAGATATGGTCATTTATCTGAGCCTATATCCACTTGCTTGGTTTCTTTTATTAAAAAGCCATTTGTGGGCGACACCCTTGCTTGAGGTTAATTTGAGAGAAAAGAGGAAAAGAGTTTTTGTTCCGATTAACATCTGTAGGGGTCAGTCAGTAGAGAACCTTTATTATCGCTTGGCCTTAAAAGCGTTGAAGGGACAAAACTAAGTCAGTTCAAAGAAAAGAGGATTTTTACTAAAACAAACTGAGGTTCAATCAGTCAGTATGTGATCAGTATGGTCTGCACACCTACATTTAGGAGGGTAATGTACAATAAATTTGTCCAAGCTTAGTGCTACAGAAACATGTAGTGAAGGAGATTATGAGTCCGATTATTTGACTGATGATGGGGACTGGGTCAGGTTTTTGCTTTTGAAATGTACACTTTACTGAACTTCGGACACATGCGTCAGTCTGGATGTGGCAGATTAGTGTAATCTTGGAGTCCACCTCAGAGGTCTCCAGCTGTCATGCAAGATTTAAAACCACCTGCTACAGTAAACAGAGGCTGTACAGGACCACGTGTGATAGGCTTCACAGAGGTCATGCCATTGAGGTGCACTCCCTTTATTGCTAATTTGGTTTCTTACACATAAGGTGGCTATAAAAACAATGCTGAAAGCCTATTTTCTTGGCCGCTTTGTTACTGATTGATTTCTTAAATGACTTTTTTTCGAGTTTGTTTAATGCTGCTTTCTCCTAACTCCTCTTAACAGCTTGGAAGAAGGCCAGTGTGTATCAAAAATCTTAACATCTGAAAATTACTGACGGCATTGATATGTTTACTTTTTGCTAGATCACAGTTATAGTCAAACACAATATGATTAAGCCAATATCACTCTACGCAATCATTCATAGTACAAAACATTTTGAAAATCTGGTGAAGAGCAGTTCTTGGTGTTTGAAATGTCACATTATCTTTCATTGTTGGGCTGTTTTAAACTGACCACGTGTTCTTTTCTTGGCTTGCATGTGCCTTGCATTTTTAGTTTATACACAGAACTTTAAAAAGATGCATGCACTGTGACCCTTTAGTGGGTCACAGTGACACATCAGTTCTATCCCTGTGTTAAAAATTTACATCAACAGCCCATTATAACATAGGTGTTCGTAACTAGAACCCAGGATTTTAATGTACTGTTGTGGCTGTGTCTGTGACCCAGAATTTTGTTTATTTTTGCATTTGTGATTTATTATGTTATATTGAAAGGATGTTAAGATCTAGGATTATCATGTGTTTGCCTTGAGTTTCGTTTCGTTTATGTTTCTCCTAAGTCTTCTGTGTTACTCTCATGAATTTCTTGTCTGTGTGCTTCATGTTGTCTAGCCGGTGTTATGTCACATGTTTCACGTTTTGTTTTTTCCTGTTTGTCTTGTGTTTCTTTGTTCAGTGTGTTTAATTTTACTCCTCCCTGTAACGTCACTATGTTCATTTGTGTCAGCTGTTTCCCCATGTGTTTCCACTTCCCCTGATCACCTCCTGGATGTATTTAAGTCCACTGTCTTTCTTTGTTCAGCGTCAAGTCGTCGGTGTTAATTCCTTCTGCGTCACGTCAGGTTAAGAGTTTTTCATGATTCTGCTCAGTTCATGTTTTTTCATCATAGTTATTTGCATGTTCCTGCTCAGAGTCATGTTCCTGTCTGTAGTCATAGTTATTATAGTTTAATCATAATAACCACAGTGTAGTTTCCCGAGTTTAGGTTTTAGTTCAGTTTTTGCCCTTATTTGCCTTTTGTATTCAGGTTTAATCAGCCTGAATAAACGGCTCGCTTTTTGTTTGAAATGCAGTTTCATCTCTTTTTCACGCTACACGCCGTCGGCTCCCCCTGGCTGTGACAATCTTTTGGGGGCAATTGTAACAGTTTATTGTTATTGTTTTCTTTAAAAGGACATATTCCACTACACTATGAAAAAGCATATTTTGTGTAAAATAGTGGGGGGGGGTTTAATGTGTTACATGTCTTACATATGGACAGGAGAAAAAGAAAGCAACAGTTTGCAGGTATATTCATGACATATACAGGTGAAGCATGTGAGAAATAAATAAATACATGTCATCCATTTATTTCGGGTGCTTTTAAACTAATATATCAACATGTTTACATGATCTTATTATGTTATTTTATCAAGATCTGTTATGCCATCTGCCATATCTGTTGTCAATACTAACATGAAATACGTTAGAAACTTGTTTCATCAAAGCATTATCATACATTTAAGTCACCTGTACTTGTATTTAGTATGTTGACTTAAAATCGAATTACCATTAGAATAGCTTCCAGGTTTTTCAAGTCTTTGTAGGCTTTGGCACATCCTGCAGTACCCAACATTTAAACAAATTTTAAAGTATTTAAGCTATATCATTAGATACAATTGCAGCAATGTGATTACCTGAAAGATTGCTTCTTTTTGAGATATAGTGGCATGATGACTTTTTATATAATAATAATGGATTGCATTTATATAGCGCTTTACAAGTCCACTATTCATTCACACACTGGTGGAGGCAAGCCACAGCTGCCCTGGGGCAGACTGACAGAAGCAAGGTTGCCATATCGCGCCATCGGCCCCTCTGGCCGTCACCAGTAGGTGAAGTGTCTTGCCCAGGGACACAACGACCGAGACTGTCCGAGCCGGGGCTCGAACCGGCAACCTTCCGATCACAAGATAAACTCCCAACTCTTGAGCCACGATCGCACCGATCATGTTTGTACACACCAAGGGAGCCATTTATAACAGTCTGACTTCCTGGATTAAAAAGAATATTGCAGTCTTGTCCTTATTAGTAAAAAAGGAAACACCTATTGTACTGCTAGTTAGTGTACATATATATGTTCCTTTTCTCAATAAATGTTACAATAGTCCTCGGGCTTCCCTGCCAACAGCTGGGAGCAAAACAGATTCAAAGGACAGACGAAGACTGCACATTTAAATGAGTCTTATCACTAAACAGTGTATGTGTGTGTGTTGCTTTGTTTGAAAAGGGAAGAGAGTGACATGTTTTTGTTTCCCACTACACTAACTCTCTGATAATGATGGTGGTAATACCCAAAGGCCAAGTAACCTGATATGACCTGTTGTCAAACAAAGAGTGACACTAAGACTTTGGTTTGTTTAAGCTACACTAAGACAAGTGTTTGCATAAAGGGAGGGTGTTAGTCACCTAAAATGCACAGCAAAGAAGGGAACACTATGGTTAACAATGAGGATTACTGTATGATGGACTGAAAGCACCAGGTCATATCTTGTCTATGCTTTGTTCTGGCGAATATCATGGACACAGGTATGGTTCTGGGGACAGACTCTATTCGTCTGACTTTTCTGTATATTTCTCTATACATTGGGTTTCTTCTGAATGTTTCGTGTGTGCATGTAGAGTCTAGAGTCTAATGTTTGTCAGCTTACCAAGTCTTGAGTTTGCTAGGATGAGCTTAACAAACCATTTAATTTACCGTTATGTTGTCTCTCTTAAGTTCTAATAATTTCCATGCGTATATTTTTTAGGCACCCCCTTCCTTATGTATGTTTATGGATGGACTCTTGCTATAGATATCAAAAGAAGCATAACAGCTTGCAGTATAGCCACAACATTAAAACCAATGATCGATTGCAGATATAGCGCATCAGACCAGTGGCAGTCTCCAGTCAGGACACTGCCACATCACAAAATAAAGAAGAGCCTGGGCTTGCAGACTTTACAGATCCCAACGCAGTCAAGCAACCAGGAGGTGTGCCAGAGCAAGCCCGATCCACAGAGGCCCCACTAATGTCCTTTTCAAAGAAAAGATCATAATGATGAGGGAATAAAATAATACTTTTGATACAGTGAAACAATAACATGTGAATCCAGTGTGAATTATGTGCTTTAGGAAAATGAAGCAAACAAAGTCAGACTGATACCAAAAGTCAATATTGCTCTTCAGTCTTATCTTAAGCAGTATGTCTGTGTTCACATCCATATTTACAGGAAACTCCCCTCCTAGAAACTTGATGGCACAAATAAATGTTCTTTCTCTCTTTTGGCTCAATATAATACAGATTTCTGTTCCTGGATAGCTTGGTGAACATGAATGTTTCTGTAGGAACTAAATAGAGTGGTGCTTCAGATTTGCCCATGTTCTGTTTTTAAATTAAATTATTAGGTCTCATTATGGACCTTAAATCCATGGCTCAAAAGAACCTGATGTAAAAGATGCCAGAACGCTGCTGCAAGAGAAAGAAAACCCAGAAACAACCACACATCTGATTCAAGCTTCTTCCCCAAATTAATCGAACCACAACTGAAAAAAGGATTGCCACTAACTTTCTACTCAACTCATAATTAATAAATAATAAACACAACTGCAAAAGTAACACAGGAATAATGCCTGTGCTGATGGAGGTGAGGGAGCAGAAGCTCCAGCTTCTTGGGTTTTATATGAGCGAAGGTGAAACTTCTGCAGCCAATCAGCACTAGGAATAAATCTGAAGCTTAAATGTAACTGTAGAAAGTTAATGACAGGATGACAGATGTACTGGTACACTGGGGCAAGTGTAACACTTATATTATTGAGCTCGTCACATAAAACACATCTCAGCATAAATAATTAAATACCAAACTGTAATAGCAAATGGCACAGAGTTCATTACAGCAGTGCCACATTTTCTCTGCTTGTTTTCCCTGCTCAAAACCAATAAAAAACTTTTTTTAAATAAAACACAACAAAGCTCACAGAGCTTGTTTAGATCTTTGATATAGAAACATGTGAATGATATGTATGGATTACAGTAGAGTACTGCTTTTTTATGGATGCTGTGGAGGTGGCTTAGTTTACATGTCTTAACAGTGGGAGTGAGTGATGTTCATTTTTTTTATTGTATGTATATAATGTATGACTATCAGTTTCAAGTTGAGCTCTGGGCAGTTGTTATTGTATAGTTTCCATTGCATATAAAATACCAGGCAGTCATAACCCCTACAGCATTCACCGCAGTAGTCCAAATCAGCTGTGAGTGTTGCTAGAGTTTTGCCCTCTTCATCACAGCAGCCTGTGCCAACATCAGTAAGTGACCCTGCCACTTCAGCCAGAGTCTTAATTCATGATTGCCCAGTCCTAACTGGTGCACCAAAGTAAGTTTCCCTGTTGAGCCCCTTCTGCTTCAAATCATTGAGAAGTGTTGAAAAGAACACCGAAACTCTTATGTGATGCAACCAGAATAGTTCAGCAGAAAGTAACATGTTAATTTAAGAGTTGATTACTCAAACTGTAGTGAGAGGCCAACCGAGGACATAAAGTATGTTTTTAGTCCCTTTTAATACATATTCATGAGGGTTAAAAGCTCAGAAACTGGAATCTGTAAAGCTTTTTCAATATGTATTTAATCTGTTTCTCTGTGCTTTGTGGTGAAGATTATTTTGGAAAGTTGTCTGTTGCGTGATTAAAATCTCCTTCCACTTCTGCATATTATGTTACAGCTTGTCTAGCCTACAAGGCTCCCTAACCTCTAGTTTGATCCCCAGTATAATTACAATCTCTATCTCCAACTGGGGGAATGACCTTTAATCTGATTAATTTAATCTGTATGAGGCGAGCACATGGGCAGATCAAGAACTGTTGACAAAGCCTGTTAACATATCAGTACTGTTTGTTTACAGCAAAAGTAACCTGCGTTTTGGTGAAATGAAGTATATATGAAAATGCACCACAATATACTGTTTTATTAATGAATTATGTGTAGAGATGGTAGACATATTTTTAGAACCATGACAGTCTAAACAATCCTCAAATTAATCTGTCAGACTTTGCTAAACTTTGTGTATTCGGTTCAGATGTATTGCTACTTATAATTTTGTAACTTTTTTTTCTCCAGATGAGATCATGCAGCTGGACAGCTGTCCTCTCCGCGCTGCTGACATCACTCCTGACCTGCAAAAGAAGTTTGCCTTCCTTTCAGGTCAAATTGCCATGTCTTTTTTTTTGTCTTCCTTTTTGTTTTGTCTGTCTGCTTCACCGGATCTGGGTTCTTTGTCATTTTGTTTGCTATTTTTCAATGATCAGCACTCCTCTTAAATTTTTCATAATTCAGCTGAACAGGACAGCTTTAATTTGCCATTCAAATTTCCCCTCTATCGGTTTCCTCTTCACGGTTTATCACGTTACGGCCCATGCTTCATTGATACTGTTACCTGGAATTTTTGGACTTACCGCCTCTGCATGTTAGATGTTTTCACCTCCAAAAAAGTGTATTTTTAGCATCATTTTAAAGACATTTCAAGCTACAGCAAGTCCTACAGTGACAAAAATCCTGTCCAAGAGGCGACCTTGTGGCTGTGGCAGAATTGAGAAAACATTTTGCAGACAAAGATCTAAGCAGACGTTGAAACCATGACCATGCACTTGCTGTTGCTATAGTGATGAGGGAAGGAAAAGGCAGAGATTTATATTCTAGTCATGAGTGCTGACAGAGCAGCTGTTTCACACAGGGACAGGCATGCGCGTGCGTGCGTGCGTGCGCGTGGTGAGACTGTTGTTGTCAACGTTATTCACTGTGTGCAAACACTGAAGCATCCCTCTGTCTCATATCATTTTATTATTTTACTATCCTTCCATCTTTAATTGTTATATAATCTTTTGTCATCATCTTATTGAGAGTGAGAACACTCGAATATTTCTTTTTTGTCATTATTTCATGTAAATGATCTCTGAGTCTCAAAGTCTCAAACCTGAGGCAACATTTAAATCATGTGCTGGAGATCAGTATTGGAGAAAACATGTATTTACATGAAACCAGTGGCTTTTTGCCGATTGTCTGTTGAAGAGAACGAGAGCCTACAAGACTATATTTTTTATGTGAATATATAGTATTTTTTTCTGTCCAGTCTCCAGTATCACAATCTAGTCTTCACATCAGTGCCCCCTTGTGACTGCATTTTTCGTTCTATTCTTATGTCCTATTAAACAAAAAGCATTCTTACAGAACCCCCTATTTTATCTGGAAAGTTTCAGTGTATCTTGTTTTCCTTTTCTTAGGAGGAAGAGGAGATAATGGCAGCCCCATCATTGTGTTCCCAGAATTCCCTGCATTTGGGGAGATCACAGACAAGGAGTTTCACAACGTGTTGACCTACCTGACAAGCGTCCCAAGGTAAAGTCTGAACTTTTTCACCTCTAATTAAAGTCTCATCTCGCTCACCCTGTGTCACCTTTCCCTTGGTTTCTCTACGGTCATTGCAACAAAGTACTGCTGATGAACATATCCAGGTTTATGGATAAACCATGTGGCCCAGACAGTATCAGATATTATGTAATAAAATAGAAAGGCTTTGAAAGTGGCTCAAACTAGGGAAGTTTTCATGCTGATCACCTGAACTGAAACTAGAGGAAGGATAGTGATGTACTGGAAGGAGTGTATGAAGTCTGCCAGTAGATGGCAGTAGTTAACTTATTACAGCCTCACTCTAGAATTGCTCAAAGAGGAAGACTCAATTACCTCATAGCTTTGTATAAAAGAAGAGGGCCAGTTGGGATTCCTGCGGACACTTTATTTTATAAGTGTTCTTCAGTTCAGTCTTTGTCCACATGGGCAGAGCAGATGTCAAGAGAAGAGGAAAAAATTTGCAGGAGCAACCGTTTCTCCAAATTTCTTTTATAATCAATACCTGGCTCTTTAAATCATGATATTTTTTTATGTTTTTTGATTTAGCTTATCATCTTGTATGTCCTGCTTTCCCTTCATTCTGCCTGAAATTTCTCATTGTGTATAAATAGAAACCAGCAGTGATTCTAGCGGGTTGAACCTGAATAATGCATACAGCTAACCAGAGGGGTGTGTGTGTGTGTGTGTGTGTGTGTGTGTGTGTGTGTGTGTGTGTGAGACATGGCCACTTGCTCACTGAGGCATGTCTCTGTATCCATCCATGTGCCTTTAGTCACAGCACAGCTTTTCTTCCGTTAACAGTGGAGCTTTAATCACTTGAAGTAAATACAGAGTTAGTTGGCCAATGTTTGGCTAACTTTATTTCAGTATGGGCTTAATTTTCCTAACTGGATACAATTTAGGTAATGCACTTACTTGTTGGTCACTCTGTCAAGTGAGTGAGGGTCAGCCACAGGGTGAGATGGTGCTGAGCCAGCCTCAAGCTGTTCTGAATGCACAGACAGATGGCTGGAGATACCTGAGGGACTGACACCACGAATGAGGCACACAGAATCCAGGGACAAATGTCTGTTCTGACCTTGGACAGCTGCTGCTTGTTTGAAATTAATACCACAGGATCGATATTAATTGTAGACATAATTTCTTATGTTGATACTCTCATACATACGTACGTGTGCATGCTTGACTGGCTGGTTGCTGGGATGTGTTGACTACTAAACTAATTTGGGTCTTGTCTTGTGAATGAAGGAATCTAATTAATTGACTCTATTCTTTGCATCCACCAACACTCAGTAAATGAACCCGTAAATGGTTTGTGTATCTTGGGGAATACAGTCAGCAGACAGACTGTGGGGGGAGGGGCATTAAGCTGGTGCACTCTTAAAGTGGACATGAAACACTACGTATGAAGGTTAAGACCATGGAGCTCTACTCTTAAAAGAATTGTGATAGATTTAACAGTCTGTGACTGTGAAGTGTTTAAAGCTACAGGCTTTAGCAAATGCATTGCAACATCTTGTGCCAGTACAGAATGTGATGTCACAGGGTTGGTGGGTTGGTTGCTGCTAATAGACTTAGATTAGTTTATGTAAAATAACTAGTGAAAGAAGCGATAACTCAGTGGAAAGCAAGGAAGCTAAAACTAAAAAGCAGTTTATGGTGGCTACTTTATTTTTACTGTCTTTTTCACTTTCTGCGTCTTTTTCACTAACTGATTCTTTATCGTTGGCTAGCTGCACTGAAACAGGAGAATCCACTTGTTAGCCGTAATGTTAGGGTTTGCAGAGTACTTTATAAATAACGACTGCATGGAGGAAATCCAGTTTACAGCATATAACATTTACTACATGCACATCACAACACAAGCATAACTACGTTTTTTTACCAAAGCACAACTGGGAATGCCAATCTCCATCAGAAGGTCCGCAGCAAGGTCCAGATATAAATGAGGTCACTTACATTTGGACCTTGTTTTTCCTCACTACTTGTATGAATTTCTAATATGGCACATCCAGTGTCTGCAGTGGTTCCACTACATAGGGGACCTACCAATGCTTGCCAAAATGAAAAAATGCCTATATAACAGCAAATATGATCTTGGATTTAAGCTCATTTTGGGTTTAAACCCAGTAAATAAACACCATGTCCAGCTTTCACTGAAATCTGCTAATATTTCTAAGTAGAACAGCAGTTCTTGTGCCTTATAGAGGGATGGATGAACAGATACGTTGCCATCACATAACTTCATCAGTCCTTCAGCCAGATCTCGTTACACTATGTTGACACAGACAATTTGAATACAAGTTATTGTTTTGCATCGTGTTAAATAAACCAGTATTAAGCATCAAATAATTATAGTTTGTAATTCTTCAAAAACCATGCAAGGACCTTGAGAACTGGCCTGAGGAAATTGAACTCTCACCTTTAGAATGAGATAATCAGTGAACAGAACATTCTACATTCGTTATATTACTATAGTAAGTACGGAAGTAATTATATATGACTTTTAATGTCTTCCTCATATCACACTTTGCAGACTGATGCCGAAAATAAAATGAAACCTCAGTACTTCCACAGACAGTTTCACTCTAATGTGACCATTCAAATAGTTAAATGTCTAACGTTACATGTGAGAATGTTCAATACTTCAATTTTCTTGAAACAGGAGCTTTACTGACCTCTTGAAATTCCTCATAAAATGTTGTTCACTGTTTTAAATGTCAACTACCACTCATGTGTTCAGCTGCTAGTGAGGGGAGGGGCTCTGTGCCTGCTCTATCCACAACTGGTGGACCCAAAGATCGCACTGTTGGTTTTGGTAATATTTTGATTGAGTATCTAATTTTGTAGTCATTTTTAGTAGCGATTAGCATCCGGATATCAATTTTTGTGACAATACTAATGGAATGCTCCCTCAGACACATTAGCCAGGTGCCTATAAGCAGGTCAGCTATGTTTTGGCAGTAGGTCTCAAAATTGGTGTGATTGGTTTTGTCTGAACATACACAGATTGTGTGATATTCCAACAAAGACACAACTACAATTGTTAGTGTGTACAATCAAATTGTAAGCTTTTTGTTGATAATGAAAGACCAAAGAAAGAAAGAGAGGCCCAAATGACTTCTCTGAAATCACACCGTCTCTGATCTAAGTCTATATTAATTTGGTCTTTGCTAGAGAAAATCATTTCAACTTCATAATACATTAAATTAACATGGATACAATCACTGCGAGAAAATCCCCCTTAGAAGTCAGGCGAATGGTCTTGTTTTCATAAGCATAATCCAAATTAAAGTTTATTTTAATTTATTTTGTTTCTTATAGATTCACAAATTAACAATTTGATTGCTTCTTATTTATTATATAACACAGATGCACATTTCTTTGCCCTGTTAAAAGACAAGAGGAGGCCAGAGCTGTACCATGCGTGTTATGTGTTGCATATCCACTAAACCAGGAGACTCATCCCATCACTGCAGTGGCTTTGGGCAAAAGCTTTTTCACAGCTCGACTCACAGCTCGAGGTGCTTCTGTACCCTTTGTCATAAGAAATCCAATTATTAGAAGGACACTCATGGATGCGCTGCCCCCAAAGCACCAGAAAATATCTATGAATATTTAAATGAGTAGTGTTTGCAAAAAAATTTATAGCTACACAAAAAACTGTACATCCACTTATTCACATTTACCTTCAAATTTCTGCTAATACTTTACTTTAAAGTTGTGCTACTACTTGATAGGCCAAATGATTAAATTTCCCATCCCCTGGCAGTGGATGTTCAGCATAAACCACCCTCTTATTTTACGAGTCATAAATGTCTGAAAGGATGAAAAGCTCTTGTCTCACTTTACCTCTGCACATGAGTTGTAAAGCAATGACTGTGTGAAACTGCAGGGGTGAAAAGTGAGGATGATAGAGGAGGAGAAAAAGGAAAAGATGAAAGGGGAAGGAAGTGTCATGAGTAATTTAATGTAAATGATACAGTAAGTAACAGCATTAACTAGAGAGGCAGACATGAATAGATTTACTAATACTGCAAGCTTTGGGTGCACACTGTAAATGCTCTTCAGAACCTCACATCTGTTTTGATCCGTTGATTGGCTAATAAAGCTGCCCATTGCTATGCACCCTTGGTTTGGTTGGCTCTTATTCCAGCAGCTCTCAGCTCTCATTGGTTAGCGCACAGATGCAGTGAAGGGGGTGCAGAGTCTGGATCCTGGAATGGTCTTAAACATTTGGCTGCCTCTGCTTCAAACAGCACAACACACTGGGATCTGCATCTACTGTGTTTTCATTTTGCCTTCATTGTTACACGGACCGCTCTTTTTTTAACTGCTGCCACCTTGTCTACGCAGTCAATAGTTGCAGAATGAAAGATGTGAAAACAAATACTTGAAGCTTACTGGAATATTTCTGCTTGAAAGGTAATGACGGTGCTTTACCACTACCTGAAACAGGATGCACATGTTTCAGGTAGTGTAGATAGGATTCTGCTGGTAAACTGCACGTGCGGCCGTCAGTAGTTGTTGTCAGTGTTTACCCATCCCCTCCCCATTTCTACTGGGACCACAAAGGAGAGCAGGGGAATGGGGGAAGTGAGGGCTGGGGGCTGGTGGCCAAGAAATCTGGAGGCGCTTCACAGTATCTCCTTTTATTGATGGCGCCAGCTGTCTAAGAAGATAAAGAGCAGCACAACAAAACTGAAATCTGTGAACAGGCACTTGGCTTCACTTCTGTGCCATAGAGGATTTTTTCCCACCTCTTAAAGCTCTTGTGTTTAAAGAATTCCCTACTTGTCTGTCGTTTGGTTGTAGTACAGGCTGTTTCCATGTAAAACAAACAAACAAACTGATATGACATCCTCCACATTCACTGTGCTGCTAACTTTCTCACCCTTGAACCATCAAGCTGGTCACAACAGATCTGTTTAGTTTGTGCTGAAAATGTTTCCTCCTTGTGTGTTCCAGCTTGTCGTCAACAGGCGTGGGGTTCATCCTGGTGATTGATCGCCGGCAAGACCGATGGGCAGCTGTAAAGGGGACCCTGCTTCGTATTGCAGTAAGTTTGTCTTTGCCTCTGCAGATCTGAGCATGCACTTGCCTTCTGCATGAGTCTCACTGGGACAGAAACAGATATTTCATCAGCTGTGAGAGTGAGGGGACCGAGGTTTGACAGGAACTGTCCGTACACCATCACCCATGGGAGGATGAAGCTTATTAGGCCTCAGAGAGATGTTGTAACTTCCTCTACTTAACAGCTCCACCACTAATATATGAGAAAGCACAGCCATAAGCTCTCGACCATTACCATCACAGCCAGTGTTTTCACAGCTATGGGGAAAAATAAGCTGAAAATACAGCAGAATGTGTTTGTTTTGTTCACACATTCGTTTAAATCTTTCACTCATCATCTTGGCTTTACATTGATTGATATTTGGGCCTCTATTATAAACAATTGAGTAAATTAGTATAAATGAGTCACTTAAATGCTGCTCACAGTGGCTTAAAGGACTCCTGCACAACCTACTAAGCAAAGTAGCCTTTTGTATGTTTTTCAGCTGCTGCATGATACATCAGGATAGAGGGAACTTCTGATATAATCTCTTCCATTGCTCATTAATCCTGCTTCTTTTTAGATGGAAAACTGACACTAACAGAATAAGGAGAATGTTATTTTGGAGCATGTTTCATTTGTCCCAGGCTTTACTTGTGCACAGTGAGCCAGAGTGTCTATATGATCATCCATGTTTCAGGCTTTCTGTAGGGAGTTGATGAAGCACTGGCAGCGCTCCATAGTGTATATAGATGGGGGTGGGAATCACCCTCTTACACAATCTCTCAGTATTGTTTAACTGGAGCTAAACCAATGGACTGCTGACAAGCACCATGATTCATATACTAATGAAAGAAGGCCAGTTTTCTTTGGCTTAGTAGCTTCTTTATGTAACAAAAATGAGCTACTGTGTTGATCTCCAGTATCATAGAATTGCTCCACTGGAATCAAAAGAATCTCAGGATTTTTCAGACACGGCAGATGACAAAGATGGTGTGTAGGACAGTTTTCCTTAAGGAAATCTACATAGAACAGCATTTTTTGTGTGAAGCAGATCCTCACGTGTCTATTGAAAACACTGAAGGAGGCAGATGTATAAAAAGATGAAATGCCTGAGTGGGAGAGCAAATGATGGCTATTACCACCCACTGTCTCCAGAGATATGGGAGACCCACTCAGTCATTTCAAATTAAATCAAGCTTTATTAATCCCACAAGGCAGACTTTTACAGGTTGACAGGCTGGTAATAAGGGGCCATTCAGTCAGCCCTGTACTAATACTCTGCTTGAAGTGATTCCACCAGGCTGTTAAATACGTGGTGATGAAAAGTGGCGCTATCTGTAGAGTGGAGGTTCTTCCGTCTGTGTGTTGGTCTGTGTCTGTGAGAAAATAAGGCGGCTGAGGAGTGATGCTCTTTGTCTTTTGCTGTGCATGTGCATGTCTATGTAGATGTGTGTACTCGTGCATATGTGGGCTTGTGGGCCTGAATGTGGGTCAGTGTGTTTTTGAGGACAGCTGAGCTGAGTCTTATGAGAGAAAGTGTTTGTAGACTGGTCTTAATTAAGTCTGTCACTACCTAAAGCTTGTCATTTATCAGGCTCCTCCTGAGGCGTGTGTGTGTCAGCCATTGTCAAAGAGCAAGTAGTGCATGACTGCCAGAGACAACAGATCCAAGCAACATGGATGAATGCTTGGAAGCTAAGACTGGATATATAATATAGTGTCAGCTCCCAAAACTGTCTGTAGCCTTTAGCCTATGAGAACTTTAATTTAAAGAAGATAACCTGCTGCACATGAATATATAGTTATATTTCTAAAAATATATATTTTTAATTCCTGCGACTGTTTTAGAAAACACACTGTGTTAGTTGGACTATATTTAGCTAGTGCACTAGGACTCACAGCAGTGCCTTTGTTCAATGTATTCTCTGAAGGTTTAACAATACATTACATTAAAGTTCCTAACAGCTATTCTGGATTCTTACCAGGAATCGGATATATCAGGCTTTGCTACACACAGGCTCAGATATTAATTTGCATATATATTTCTTAGGATTTTGGTTTTTTGATGGTGATAAAATATAGAATCTTACCAGATTTACCATTTACTCGTTTCAGATTTGTTTCTGCACAAGACTTCCAGATCCATTAATCATAAAATAATTAATAACAGGCCTGTTTTGTGATAACACCTACCACTAACGAACAGAGCCATATGTTCTGCAGATTGCATGATTCATCTCTGCAGATGGTGAATGACCATTTTAACCAGTTATCTTCCTTCTTCCAGCAGGTCAGTAAGGACAAACAATGGATTGATTTATTAATCCCATTAATAATGCTGCTCCCAAGAGGATTTCTTTTATGAACAATGTATTCGCTCTCACTTCTGCTTGGACCAGCATTCCCCAACTCACTCGAGGAGGATGGCCAATCAGACAAACCATCCATTTAGGTCATTAGCTAATTAAAGCTGCATTATCTATTGTATTGCCTGAAGAAGGGAGATCAGCTTGTGCCCTCCATGCTGTCAGTGGGTGTCAATCATGACATTTTAATTAGCTTTTATTGGGTCTGTTGGCTGAGAGTGTGTGGTAGATGGACAGAAAGATACATATGAAAAGGATTTATGTGGATGTTCTGAACACATGAAGCAAAACTGTTTTGCTTAGTGAAATCTGTTTTTGTGCTGAGTATGTTGTTTGAAGCAACTGTCTTTGTTTTCTTTTTGCAAAGAAATAATCAAGTTAATTATAGACGTGTCCCCTAGTGTTTATACTGTGCAGCCAAGCTGTGAAAAGGGCTAAAAAAATACTCCTCAGATACAGGGATAAGATGTGAAATAGATGTGTCTAAAAAGGAGATAAATTGATAACTTCCTTGTCACCAAACAACTCAAAACTATGCCAGTTCAGCTTGACAATGTCAACTGAGTAAGGGGAAACCCTGATTGAATGTGCCTCCACACATGTGTGAATACGCCGTCTGCCTCATTATTCATGCAGAAGCATCTCAGAGACATGAAGATTAATGTCCCTGGCATGCGATGGCGCCCTGCACCCTCCACATTTTCTTCATTCTCTGGTAGTCTACTAGCTTCTTCACATCGGTGTTATCACGTGGGAGATGGAAGGAGAGACAAAGGGGGAGAGTAATATATGAGAAGTCCATGCTGTCAGCAGGAAAACAAAAGAAGAAAAAAACAGAACATGTACAACTGAAGTGTGATGACTTGCTTGCCTTACTACATACTCGGTCTCCTTTCCTATGTCAGGGCTCCTTCCCAGGGAACCTCCAGCTGGTTCTGGTTCTGAGGCCCACTACCCTTCTGCAACGCACACTCTCCGACATCCTCTTCAAGTTCAACAAGGATGAGTTCAAGATGAAGGTGCCGGTGCGTGCGCTTTGGGTCTCCTGTGCAAAAACACACTTGTGTCTATTCCATGAGTGACTTGTGTTCTCCTCTCAAATAGGAAAAAAAATGAAGAAGAAATATAGTTGCTCAAAGATGTTGATGTTTGTCTCTCTCAGGTGATTATGTTGAGCTCTATAACTGAGCTGCACTCTTATATTGATCGCACCCAACTGACCCAGGAGCTCGGGGGAACACAGGAGTACTGCCATGAGAAGTGGATCTCTCACCGCACAGTATGTACTGTTCAGTACTATCCATTTAGGTCATTTAATAAGACAATTTTTAAAAAAAAAACCTTTTTCTGCATGCCTGTAAGCAAGGGTTAAAGTGGGTTTTGGTAGAAGGGAGAACTCTAGTATTCAATGCAGCTGTAAGGATTAGGGGCGGGATCATTTAAAAATAATACTTTAAGATCTAATTTAAACTGAAATGTGCTACCCTTGACATAACCACTTACAATGAACACCACAACCTGCACTGCTTAGTCTGTGTGCCACAGTGCTGTAAACTAACCACTACAGCCTGCACTAAAATCCCCAGCATTTTCATCCAGCACATATATACAGTATGTACCATGTACAGGTCCAACATCTGATGACCAAAGAATAAGCATGGTTACATAAGCTTTAAATTTCCAGTTTATCAGATGCCTTTGAAAATAATTTCTCATCTTCCTCTCCTGTCCTCTTTGTCTTATACCTTTCTCCATCTCTTTGAGGGAACTTGCTATACCACACACAATTGGCTCGCAGCCACACTGTGGTCCAAACGGTACAGAAATAGTTTGTATTTGCTGATATTTGCTAAACTTTTTGAAGCATTTGAAATTACCTGAAGGTTATAAGTGTTACTCTGTTTATCCATGAACACCTTACTTGTGTTTAACGTGGAAGCTGGCTTGTAAGTTGGCTGCAGCACATGAAAAATAAATTTTTCGGTTCTATTAGATATTAAACTGCTGATAAGATTTGATCACTTATTAGCTAAAAGTGCCAGAACTGGATCCATCCAGTCTACTTTAACCTCCGCCTATACAGTAAGATCAAAATGTAAAGTGATATTTGCAAATTGAGTACTGACTATATTGTCATAAAGTATTCTACTTACAGACTGCAATTCGGAACTAGCCAATCCCCTCAAAAGTGCACTTTATGATTTGTTTTACATGTTACAAGAACCCAGTGCATTTTATCAGCATCACCTGAGAATGAAAATTTGGCATTTTCTCGATGAAAATCTCTGTTGTGTCTCCCGTGACTCAGGCTATTGAAGGCTTTGCACTGATGGTAAAGAAAACGGCACAGACTCTGCAGTCATTTGGGACTGAGCTGGCAGAAACTGAACTCCCAAATGAAATACAGGCCACAACCATCCTTCTGAGCACACACACCAGCAAGAAAGAAAGAATGAAGGTAATACCTTCAAATATAAAAATGCATTCTTTGAAATTACAAGAGTAATATGATATGCATTAATTGCTTCATTGGTCTGTTCAGATAATGCATGCTTGCCCCATCTGTCTCTGTATTTCTAGGAGGATTTACTGGTGGCTCTGGGTCAGGGCAGCAGGCTGTTGGAGAGCATCAATGAGCCTGTAGTGCGAGACCCCGACCACAACATGAACCAGGATGAACTGGAGAATCTGGCTACAGTTCAAAGGTTGGAACCAGTTACGCCAGTGGCACAGCTGCGGGACGGTGACTGAAAACTAAAAAACTTCCAGTCATGGCACATTAGGAGATATTAGAGGAGCACTTTTTTCTTTGCTGATTGAGACAGAACTTTTAACTTTTTGTGGGATGAATATTTGTTTGAAATTCATAAATAATGATTCCCTAGATTTTTTCGGACATGCTTTGAACTAAGTTAAAATTAAGAGCTAAGCATATCAGGCCAGCACTGAATTATAAAGGCATTTCACATCCTGATGTATTTACGTAACAAAAATTAAAGCCTTTTTTAAAATGCAAGATATTTTTTCCTGGCCTGTTTCATCTCTTTTCGCTATTTTAGGAATATTGTTTCAAGTCAGTATGCTTTGAGGTCACACGGTATTTTAAGGCACATTGAGAGAACCGATCTCCACAATAATCATAATAGTTATTGCCACTAAATAGCATAAAAACATGCAAACACAATAAACCAAGAGGATCTGAAAACCTCAGTCAGCATTCTCTGCTTCATTAATTTTCCCCCTACGGCTTTAGCTCGATTTAACGCTGGCTCTTTCCTCTCCGTCTTTCTCGCCTTGCCTGGCAGATTGCTGTCTCAGCTGGACGAGACAGAACGAGCTTTTGATGAGTTCTGGGTGAGACATCAAACCAAACTAGAGCAGTGTCTTCAACTGCGCCACTTTGAGCATAACTACCGAGAGGTGAGCAGGACTTTTTTTATATATTGAAATCCCGCATACTGGATCTCTTCAAAACTTGTGTTTCTGGTGCAGGTGAGGGCTCTGCTGGATCAGGTGTCTGAGAAACTTGCAACCTTCTCTGAGGTTGGGATCAGTCCAGCCCATGCTGACCACATCTTCATTGAGCTCACGACCTACGAGGAGAAAGTCTGTGTAAGTCACACCTGAATCATCACAATTAAAGCTTTGTGTAATCATGACCCAAACAGCTGCATAAGATGCTTTATAATATGGATGGGGGTGGAGGGGAGGTGTTCTGCTTTCTTTTTTGTCATTTCGAAATTACATTACACTCCAAAAACAAATCACCGGCTGTGTTTTAGCAGATGATTGAAATTAAATGATATTTAAATAAACTTTCATGTAAGAAAATTTAAAAAACGGAGATGTGCTTCATTTTGTTCAAAATGACTAATTTGTTTGCGATTTTATGTAGTAAGGTTGATAGAACAGATAATAGTGATCATCATCATCATGAAATGTGATTAAACATCTTTATATTTCATATTCATGTGTAAAATGTCTAAAGTGCAGCAATTTTCTCAAGTTTTCTTATTTCATAATGTGCGTTTATCTAATAAAGTACTGCACAGAGGACGCAGGGATCACTAAAAAAGTCCAACTTAAGGACATCAAACTAGATGAGTTTCTCCCAAACTGTGAGAATAATTAAAGTCCATAAAGATAAAGATAATAAGGAAAACCAAAGCTTAAGGAAGGTTAGCAAGGAGCAAGGGAACTCAGATGACATCAAGGGTGGAAAAAGAACAAGGTTGTGTCTAAAAATACAACAATCTACACAAAAAATTAAACAAATTTAAAGTAAAAGCGTAAGTAATTCAAATTGAAACATGCTATGCACTGACCAACAGAACCACATACTAAGCAAGAAAGACCTAAATAAAAAAGTAGTGCAATCAGCTTTAAATCAAGAACCAAAACTACATCAGCAGCTTCATCTGGACAAAATCCCATTACACTCTGCAGGAACTCTTAAATATGAGCTTTTAGGCTTATATTTCCTAAAATTCGTGTCACAGCTGCACAGTGCATTCAAAGCACAATACCTGTGTGCACAACAACCCCATATATTTTTGACTCACTCAGTGTCTATAACCCAACTGGACCTCTCAGGTCATCTCAGTGTGCTTTCAATAACTGTGGTCCTGTTCTTTGGAACAAACTGTCCGCTGAGCTGAGGTCAGAACTGAACTGTTGCACTACACTGGTCCTCAGGAGGTTCTGGTCAGAACTGCAGCCTTGTCCCAGGAGGGTGATGAACTGATCCAGAAGTCCCACTACGCTGAGGACTCCATTCAGCCCAAATGCAGTGAGCTTAGAACAATCAGTGAAACTGTGAACAACAATCTGAGAGCCAAGAAGGACCATCTCCTCAAAGCCAGGGAGCTACACCACCGGCTGGAGCGGGTGAGAAGACAACTGCATACATGCCCCCATTAGTCCCTTTGTCTTGTGTTGTTTCTGGTTTTTCCACTTTCATCCTCCTCTGCTCTCCTCTGCAGGCATCAAAGTGGGTTGATGATGGCATATACCTGCTGGCTTCTCAGCCGGTTGATAAATGTCAGTCACATGAGGGCGCAGAGTTGGCCCTGCAGGAGCTGGAACGTTACCTGGATAATGCAGGCGAGAATCAGCTGACAGACCTCAGCACCATCTGGAAAGACTACGAGGCCGTGCTGAACCAGCAGTTTAGGGTAAGAGGACTGACATGAGAGGAGAACACACGTGTTGCATTCAAACGTCACATCGCTGAGGTTTTCGCCAACAAAAATGACAACATTAGTGCTAATGTCTAACATTGCATAATATCTCATCTCAGATTATTGTGTTACGACTTTACTGATGTTGGCATACATCAATAACACATTTAATGGTGACACTTTTCCGGTGGCTTCCTGTGCATCAGGACCAAGTGGAGAAAGTTTTCCAGAAGCAGGCGTCCATGCAGGAGATGTTTGACAAGAGGAGAGTCAGCCTCAAGAAGCTAGCAGCTAAACAAACCAGGCCTGTGCAGCCAGTAGCCCCGAGACCCGAAGCCTTCATCAAATCCCCTCTCAGCTCACCTGGTCAGTCTTCACACGGCCGTACATTACACTCGTCATGCAGTGCAGAGCCTTTTCAGACTTTCTCAGGTTTTTGTGCTCTTCAGTCTTAGCATTACTTGAAGCCTGTTGATGCTGTCTCTAGCTCTTATGTGTGCAATACCTGAGACCATGCATTAACAGTCCATTTTCCACTGTTCAAACACAATAAGGATACATAACTTATTGCAGAACAACCTTGTAGAAGGAAATAAAAAAAATCTTATATTTTTAGCTTGAAATCACTATTTTCACGACAAAAAAAATGTATACATTTTCTTTATTTATCCTGCATCCTACACATTTACATACAAGGGCCTTTACACACTCTCCAGTTAATTTATAGTTTTTCACAGCTATTCTATTAGTCAGTATATTGAAGCATTGACAGTAATAGAAACCACATAACCTCTTTGTATTAATTGTACAAAATTGCCACACAATGTATAATATACATGTTGCAAAAAGGATGTTTCAAGCTGCAAGCATTACTGAGCTGAAACCAGCTTCTTACAATAATAAAGTATTTGGAAACCTTGAATGCAGCTTTTCTAATATCATGCCACATTCCTCATGACCAGCTAAAACGATCAAAGTTATTAATAGTTATTACATAGTTTAATAAGTTGAAAATCATCCCTGTATTTTCACATCCCCAGCACGCAGAGCAAAGCTGGAGAAGAAATGCTCAGAGACAGACTCCGGCAACTGTGAAAAAGTGAGACTCAAGATTCTGTTTGTAAACTGTTGTACAAGTGTTTTCTGAAGACTTTGGAGTCTGTTCCATATCCAATGTTCCCCCCTTTTTTTTAGGGAAATGGCCAACTGAAGAACGAATACAGTAGCAGCAGACATACCTCTCTGTCAGAGGAGGAGGAGAACCTGGCAGTGCTCAGGCGGTGAGGGATCAACACTAACTCTTTCATCTGTAATCAAATTACACAGCAGATGGGCTGTGTGAAAAGGGTTATCTGGGGATCTAAAGCTCCGTGCAGCTATCTGAGTACACCAAACCCCTTACTTGATCTCTCTGCCTTTGCCTTTCTGCAGACATGTTATGAACGAGCTGCTGGAAACTGAGAGGGCTTACGTGGAGGAGCTGCTCTGTGTCTTACAGGTGTAGAATCACTCCACAGAAGGTTTTCTGCGCTCTCTGTTTTTCCTGCTCTGGGTATTTCATATTGTGCTTTTGTTGGTTTGTTTCAGGGATACGCCTCTGAGATGGATAATCCAGCAATGTCTCACCTTATCCCTGCGCCTTTGCAGAACAAAAAGGAGGTTTTGTTTGGCAACATGCCGGAAATTTACCACTTTCACAAAAGGTAACGGAGCGCCATCTGGTGGTCACTGATCATATCTGTCCTGTGTTGGACATCAAGGCCAATAAACACATTCAAAATCTTTTTTCTTTTTTTTTTTGTTTTACCAGAACTTTTCTGAGGGAGTTGGAGCAGTACACAGACTGCCCAGAGTTGGTTGGTAGATGCTTCTTAGAGAGGGTGAGTAAAGGGTGAGATAGCCGAGAGGCACACAACAAATTTTACTGAAGGAAGGGACTGTGCTGTACAAATCTTTTTCATTGCTTTCCCCTCAGATGACAGACCTGCAGATCTATGAGAAGTACTGTCACAACAAACCTCGCTCTGAGAGCCTGTGGAGGCAGTGCTCAGACTGCGCCTTCTTCCAGGTGAACAAATCAGCCGTCAGCACATTTGTGTTAGCCTAACCCATTTAACATTTCATTGCTTGGGGAAATAACAACCTCCCAAAAAATATTTTTAAAAACTCATTTGTATAAATACTTAAATTCAGTTGCCTAGTTACCAAAAATTGCAAACTGATTTTTCCAGCGTCCAGTGGGAAATTAAAAGCTATAATATTTGAAAAACACAGCATTATATAACAACTCAAGTTACCAAGTTAAACACATTTTTCAGTGAGATACAGTAGCTCAAAAGAGATTTACGCTCAGGTGGGCAGAGTAAAAAGGTGTTAATGTTTTATTTGACATCATTTTCTTTTTATTACATCAGGAATGCCAGAAAAAGCTGGAGCATAAACTGGGTTTAGATTCATATCTCCTGAAGCCGGTTCAGAGGATTACCAAGTACCAGCTGCTACTGAAGGTGTGAATCTATCTGTTGGCCAAAAATCAAACAGACTCTACAACTGTTTTTTTCTGTTTTCGTGTGGTTGCTATGAGCTGTTTCTTTGGTTTTTTCTAACTTCAGGAAATGCTGAAGTACAGTAAGGGCTGTGAAGGGGCTGATGACCTGCAGGATGCGCTGACCTCCATCGTGGGGATCCTCAAGGCTGTCAATGACTCCATGCACCTTATCGCCATTACAGGATTTGAGGTGAGACATTAAACAGGCGCAGAGTTTATCAGTCGCCTAACAGATGCTTGGCATCCACTACATGGACTCTCAGAGCCACCATAACCTACAGTTTATAGTTAAATATCTAGAAGGGAAGAAATTTCACAAACTGGCCTGCTGCAAAGGTGCCCAAATATCTGTGAAGGTAGACTGAGACTGCATGGCTAGGTGCTTGATTTTATAGGCTACACCTGTGGCAATGGGACTATTAACACCTGAATTCAAGGAATAACAGTTGCCAGCCAATACTTTAGTGTATGTCACTGACATGTCATGGACGTCAGATAGGTTCTGAGGTGAAATTGTTCTTTTAAATGATATAATAGAGCTTTTTACAATCCATGAAGCAAAACTGAAAGCTCTTTTTTTTAAATCAAAATGTAAAATCAGTTCAAACAAAGACTCGAGTAAGAAAGTCTACATATTTTGTGATATTTAAAACATTAAAGAACTGCACTGCAACAACATATCTGTGGCCCAGATATGCAAATCTGTAACACTCAAAAATAATGTGCAAACTGTGAAAACTGTTGGGAGAAAAGAGCTGACATGATCCTTCGACTTCCTTGATGTCAAAGGATCAAGTGTTAACAGATCATTTGAGATATAAAGGTCCAGAAAGGTGAAACTCCTTTTGAATTCCACTGTTACTTTCATCTAGCAGATGGAAACATGATGATAAGTGACGTGAGAGCTTTGAAATTAGGATAAATTAGACAAGTGTTCTGCTCTTGCGCCTGTTAAAACTTGGCAGCCACTTACAAGTGTATATATAAATTATTTAGAAAGATATATTTGTCATAATCGTGACACTTCAGATAACTCTGGCATACAGCACAAAAGAGAGCTACATTTGGCATAAAGACTGAGGTGTGTGAAAGTCAAACTTGGGCATCTGTAAACTATTTTAGAGCATATCCAGCGTGTTTTTGTTTTTAAATTAAAGTATCTCTTCCCTTCAACCCATTCATTTCTCAGGGTAATCTGAGTGAGCTGGGTAAACTGCTTATGCAAGGGTCATTCAGTGTGTGGACCGAGCACAAGAAAGGCCATGCCAAGGTTAAGGATCTGGCCCGTTTCAAGCCCATGCAGAGACACCTCTTCCTCCACGAGAAGGCCCTGCTCTTCTGCAAGAGGAGAGAGGAGAACGGGGAAGGTTATGAGAAAGCTCCTTCATACAGCTTCAAGCAGTCCTTGAATGTGAGCCCATCTAAGGTTGCAAATTGCATTTGATTCTTTTTTTACTGATGTGGTAACAAAGATGCATATTTCTCTTCACTGTTTATTGAACAGATGAGAGCCGTGGGCATCACTGAGAATGCAAAAGGAGACAACAAAAAGTTTGAAATTTGGTGCAACTCCAGAGAAGAAGTCTATATTGTTCAGGTAAATAAACAAAGACTAATAAAGAACAACTACTGAGCAAATACTCTGATAATGGTTAGATTTTGAGGGGTGTACATCCTTTTTGTCTCAGGCACCAACGGCTGAAGTCAAAACCACTTGGGTAAATGAGATCAGGAAGGTCCTGACGACCCAGCTGGAGGAATGCAGAGGTACATTCATGTATTATGAAAGCCATTATGAAAGTTTTTCTATAACTTATGCCTTAGCTGAAGTGATGTTCCAGCATCGCTGTTTTTCTCTCATTTGTGTCATTCAGAAGCAAGCCAGCAGAGGGCACCAGATCAGGCCACCCATGCTCCACCTGTTCCCACTGGAACCGTAAGTCTCAGGTAAGTCCGAACTCCCCACCTCATTTACTTTCTCTCACTGGTGTTACGAACATTTTCCATGTGATTGCCCTTTGTAAACTTTTAATAATCTGGGCCAGTTCTTTCAGAAATTGTTGAAGCTTCTCATGTTGCTCTCTTCTCCACTTGCAGCCCATTCAAGACAGGCCAGAAGAGCATTAAAAAGGGAGAAGAGAAGAAAGCTGAGTCCTGCAGTCCTGATGTCAATTCCTCCTCTTCTGTAAAGGCTGCAGGGAAAGGTGAGTGAAGAGCGCACGAGGGATACCCGCCTTGTTTCTTGTTAAATTTTAACTGTAACATTTGCAATGCATGTGTTGCATCAACTCTGTTTTACCCTACCTCTGTGCTTTCCCACTTCTTATGATTGGTTCGTGTCTTAACTTCTCATTTCCCAATGAATCAAGTTCCATTTTCCCTCCGTATTGATTCCCTCTTAACCCAACTTACCTTCTTCCTTAATTCTTTTTGTCCGTCTGTCTTGTCTCCTTGCTTTCCGTCTGAGTCAGATGAGGGTGTGACAAGCCCGACCTCAGACAGAGCTGCTGTGGCTAAAAAGCGCTTTACTTTACAGGGCTTCAGTAACCTCAAAGCTCAGAAAGGTAACTGCAAGCCAGAGATTTTCCATTATCCACCTGATATGTCATCTTCTGCATCTGTGAAACAAAAAAAGGATTTTTCCATTTAGTGTGACGCAATACATTTTTGTTTAATCATCTTAAGACACTAATATTACATCAGTTAGAAGCTGGATCACTCTCATGTCTTTAGGACAAGAAATAATCAGGCTCAAGTGAGTTTGCAGGAAGTTATTGCTATAAATCATCATAGATCATATACAATTATGTTTTTAACCTATTTCCTGACTTTGTCACAACTTCTGGGTAAAGCTAACTTCTGACAGCACTCTTTTCACTTTTACCACAAAGACATGAGTGTGTGACTGTTGCTCAGTCTGGAGAAAGTATCTGGGGGATTTTATTAAAGCCTTTTAGTCAGAAATGCTGCATGCTTCCCTCCACAGAGCCCTCAAGTACTGATGACAAAAGTTTTACATTGCCCATGACAGTCTTCCCATCATCAGGTATCGCACAGCTCTAGACCCCAGTTTTATTTCATCCAATGTAATGGCATTTGCACAGTTGACATTTTGACTTTGTTAAGAAAAGCATGTGAATCTGAGCAGGTGTTGAAAGTTATGTCAGGGTAAACAGAATAAATCAGCATGCAGAATATCAGAACCACAGAAGTGCAAAAACCTTACACCTGCATACTGTAACATGTCAAAATGTCTCCCGTGAGCGGCCTCTGTGTTGCTGAAGCACTTTTTCTATGGCAGCAGCTTCTATTCTGAAATCTTGCAGAGTTCAGCTACTTTTTGCAGGTGCTGTTTTAGTTAGAGTTACTTTTCTACCTCTGTATTAGTTGACTTTTGTTTGTTTTATTAGTCTGAGCTGAGAAAGTGCTGTTTTCTATGCCTCCTTTATACCTTTCCTTCATTCCTTTCATGAAAATAGGCCTGTTGAATATTACTTTTTGATAATTATGTCTTTCTTGATTTAACTTTCAACCTCATCTCTTCTTTTTACTTTTTTTCCCCAGGATCTCCCACCAGCCCAGATCACAAGACGAAACGCCAGAGTGATCCCACACCATTTGGCTTTAAAGGTAATGTTCAGCCACTGCATAGCCTCCTTGCTGGGTTAGTTGTTTTCCATAATGCTTGAATACATCCAAGGTCTTACACAGGTTTGGTTGGCTGCAGCTACAGCAGGAAAAGTGACTAGCTGTGTTTCCATTGCCTCCTGTCCCTCAGATGCAGGTCCTCCAGCCCTCCACCTGACCAGAGCCAGGTGGTTCAGCACCTCTAGTCTCTTACAGACAAAGTGGAGAGGTATATTGGCACTAACCTGCCACAGCTGGCTGTGTCAGGGTGTTTCACTGCTATGAACCTTTTAAAGGCAGCGCGTTTGTCTTTTCCACATCCCCTTCAAGTGCAGAGAAAATCATAGAATACCCTCTGACACAGAGGCATGTTTGCCTGCCCACTTTATACCTCTGTTTGAAGAAAGTTTAAAATATGAAGTTGCATGCCAGTCTCCACCATCTTGGAGTTTTTCTGTAGTGCATAGTTGTGGATCTGATTGTGTAATCTGGGATTCCTGATTTTAGCCACTTTTGTTCTAACAATGGGGACCTTATCGTGGTTCTTCCATACTCATCACTCTCCCTTCAGGTCACGTACATGTTTGACAGTAGCTGAGGCTGAATGTTGCTGCAAACTAAGCACCTGTTTTGTTTTGTTTTTTGCCTCTTCTGTTCAGGCTGGAATAAAGCCTCCCTGTCACTCGATGCCTCAGGGGAACATGACGGCTACTCCAGCGCTGAAGATCCTCTTAACTCTGACCCAGAAGATGAAAATGGCAAGAAGCTGGTGAGTCACTGTGTATGACTAACAGATAGCAGGCTTGTAATCACAGTGTTGGTGCTATGGTATCCAGTATTTATATCTAAGGTTACATTCAAAGTTTTCAGACATTTGATATCATTGTTGGTACCATAACACTGCCAGCAGAAATATAATACACTTTTATGTCAGTGTTGCTCATAGCTTCAGACAACAGTGATGGAACGATTCCCAGTATTCGTGCTATATAGGGAGTGCAGAATTATTAGGCAAGTTTTATTTTTGAGGAATAATTTTATTATTGAACAACAACCATGTTCTCAATGAACCCAAAAAACTCATTAATATCAAAGCTGAATGTTTTTGGAAGTAGTTTTTAGTTTGTTTTTAGTTTTAGCTATTTTAGGGGGATATCTGTGTGTTCAGGTGACTATTACTGTGCATAATTATTAGGCAACTTAACAAAAAACAAATATATACCCATTTCAATTATTTATTTTTACCAGTGACACCAATATAACATCTCCACATTCACAAATATACATTTCTGACATTCAAAAACAAAACAAAAACAGCCTCCCAGACACTGTTCAGAGAGGTGTACTGTTTTCCCTCCCTGTAAATCTCACATTTGATGATGGACCACAGGTTCTCAATGGGGTTCAGATCAGGTGAACAAGGAGGCCATGTCATTAGTTTTTCTTCTTTTATACCCTTTCTTGCCAGCCACGCTGTGGAGTACTTGGACGCGTGTGATGGAGCATTGTCCTGCATGAAAATCATGTTTTTCTTGAAGGATGCAGACTTCTTCCTGTACCACTGCTTGAAGAAGGTGTCTTCCAGAAACTGGCAGTAGGACTGGGAGTTGAGCTTGACTCCATCCTCAACCCGAAAAGGCCCCACAAGCTCATCTTTGATGATACCAGCCCAAACCAGTACTCCACCTCCACCTTGCTGGCGTCTGAGTCGGACTGGAGCTCTCTGCCCTTTACCAATCCAGCCACGGGCCCATCCATCTGGCCCATCAAGACTCACTCTCATTTCATCAGTCCATAAAACCTTAGAAAAATCCGTCTTGAGATATTTCTTGGCCCAGTCTTGACGTTTCAGCTTGTGTGTCTTGTTCAGTGGTGGTCGTCTTTCAGCCTTTCTTACCTTGGCCATGTCTCTGAGTATTGCACACCTTGTGCTTTTGGGCACTCCAGTGATGTTGCAGCTCTGAAATATGGCCAAACTGGTGGCAAGTGGCATCTTGGCAGCTGCACGCTTGACTTTTCTCAGTTCATGGGCAGTTATTTTGCGCCTTGGTTTTTCCACACGCTTCTTGCGACCCTGTTGACTATTTGAATGAAACGCTTGATTGTTCGATGATCACGCTTCAGAAGCTTTGCAATTTTGAGACTGCTGCATCCCTCTGCAAGATATCTCATTATTTTTGACTTTTCTGAGCCTGTCAAGTCCTTCTTTTGACCCATTTTGCCAAAGGAAAGGAAGTTGCCTAATGATTATGCACACCTGATATAGGGTGTTGATGTCATTAGACCACACCCCTTCTCATTACAGAGATGCACATCACCTAATATGCTTAATTGGTAGTAGGCTTTCGAGCCTATACAGCTTGGAGTAAGACAACATGCATGAAGAGGATGATGTGGACAAAATACTCATTTGCCTAATAATTCTGCACTCCCTGTATTATATAGGCCTTGTAATCAGAAGGTTGCCGGTTCGAGCCCCGGCTTGGACAGTCTCGGTCGTTGTGTCCTTGGGCAAGACACTTCACCCATTGCCTACTGGTGGTGGTCAGAGGGCCCAGTGGCGCCAGTGTCCGGTAGCCTCGCCTCGGTCAGTGCGCCCAGGGTGGCTGTGGCTACAATGTAGCTTGCCATCACCAGTGTGTGAATGTGTGTGTGAATGGGTGGATGACTGCATATGTAGAGCGCTTTGGGGTCCTTAGGGACTATTAAAAGCGCTATATAAATACAGGCCATTTACCATATAATGTGTGCAAGTCTTTCTGCCATTGTAGAAAAGTATTGCTGTACACTTTAGTTAATAGTAACAGTTTAAAACTGTAACTTTATAAGTACTTGATAAAGTTGCCACTGTTGTGCTCGTAGGAGGATGCTGCTGCTTTCCAATACTGATAAATTCAGAAGAAAGACTTCCACAAACAGCTGAAAGCTTAAAGCTGATTTCAACTCTTGCTAACCTTTTGTCAAAACTCTGATATCAATTACTGCTGAGTCTTATTAATCTGAGCTGTCACAGAATGACTTCAGAACTGTCATAAAGCCATTACTTTCTAATAGATCTAAAACTGTAGTGTAAAGTGAAGAAGAGACAATTCAACACGCATGAAACATGATTTTGGAGGTTTGGAAGAGCCTATGGTAACTGAAGGCATGCAATTGTTTTTTGTATTGTGTGACATTAATGGAAATCCATTTATGGAATTATCTTAACGTGTTACTCATGATCTGGAAAGATTGCTGAATTTCTCTTGAATCCGTCTCTTATCTTGACTATGAACAGTGTGCTGGAAAATACACCGTCACGGCTGAGTATGAGATCGGTGGCGCTCAAGAGCTCTCTGTGAAGAGCGGAGATGTAGTGCAGCTGGTCAAGGAGGGGGACGATGGACAGTGGTGAGGTTACAACCTTATATTATCTATGTGAACTAATAAAAAAATCTATAATTTAGAAGCATTGGTTTAACTATACTTTTGTGTCTAGGCTTGTGCGTAACTTAAACACATCTAAGGAGGGTTGGATTCCTGCTGCTAATCTTATCAACCTCATTGGAAAATCAAAGTCTTGTCAGTCTCTCACCAGCTCAGGTATTCTAAGAAACAGTCCCAAATAAATCATGTCAAAATCCAACATGCATTTGTTACACATGCATTAACTCCTCAATGTGGCTGTGTTTCAAACAGAAGGCAGTGGCTCTGGGAACCTCAGCACATCATCTAGCTGCAGTGAGACCTACACAAGCTTCTCTGATATCAAACCCTGAAAATACTCTGCACTTTCTTCATCATCAAACTGCCATCATTCCTACATCATGTGGCTATCTGTACCGTTTTGCCAGCATATGTAATCATGAATTTTGTCAATTTTCCACAGAAAACAGAAGTTACAAAGGTAACTATAGTTTTATGAATTCTAGGATCACTGCCGGTGGCAGTAAACAAAATGTCTCCTCATAGTCTGCACGTGTTGAAATCTTATGTAAACAAAATCATATGCATGATGTGTAGGCTACCTGTGCATATGCACTATAAATAACTTGGTAGGCTACATATGAGCTCTATGAAACTTCTCATGCTGAAATTTTCCAAGTGACCAGCATGACTGGCAATCATCTTGGGTTTCACAGAACCACAGTCATCAAACTTCTGTACTGTTTTACTTCTTCCTTACTGCCAGTGGCAGTAAACAAAGTGGATGACTTAAAGCAGCATCAAGAGGAACAGACAACTTCTAGTCAACCAGTGGCTGGTAACGTGAATCCACAGGCTGACAGAACCTCACAAATGTACAGGGTGTTCCCCAAGATGCCGCTGCACAGATTACACAGATGGGACACCCCACATTGCTCTCCAGGAGGTGGCCGCACCCCTGGTTGAGTGACAGACGACACCTGAAGAATGCAGGCACATCTGCTATTCCATATGCCTGTTTCATCATGTTTACAGCTCAGTGGGAATGCCCCAGTATGAACACATCTTTTCTCTTGTTCTTTTCATTATAAGAAATCAAAGACAGGTCCCATGTTGCAGTGCCCCCCATGTCCCAATGTTCAAGGTCCTAGCACACCTGCCATAATAGGAAAAGACCAGCAGAGCTTCAGCTCTTCCAAAAAGCTCTTCTTCTGAGTTGCCAATAGCAAATACAAACCAGCCACACCTTTAAGAGGGCAAAGACTGCACTCTGACAATGACAGTCTGAATGACAACCTCCTACCCCTTACTCCAAGGGATGCTTACCTCCTGAACATAGATTATAGATCATTAATTATCAACCTAAAGAACAATTAACCAAGAAAAAACACCGGGCTGACAGCATGAAAATCAACGGGGCTGGGCTACCAGGGGGTATTTCCATCACATTTTAGCATATAGGATCTCACCCTGTGTGGCATATGAGGAGACATATTTGCTGTGTTTTCCTGCCATTGGCAGTCATGAGTTAATGAAACAAAACTGCATTTTTATTTAATTTTTCTAACCTCTCACATACACTGCACATTCAGAATGTTATACATTTACTGTGAAGGAACAAAACACATGCATATGGTAATTTCACTGTATAGATCTGTCATGGAGACAGAAGATCCACGTGCTGATAATGTAATAGATGTATGAATGGGCCAGCAGGACTGATCTCAGCAAATGCATCTATTTATGCTCACACTAAAAGCGGGGAGAGGTTAGTGGACAACAGCTGTCTTTGTGTTCACATGCACTAATTTCTTCAGGAGTTCATATTTTAACTCTGAATGAGAAAGAGGGCAATGTCCACTTTCTTTAGCTTGAATGAATTTTTCCTGAGAGCCAACTCTCTGTCCACTTTAAAAAAAAAAAAAAAAAGTTTATTTATTTGTATGAAGCACCCACAGATATTCATCCACTCTTTAATTTTATTGTTGTCTGTAAACTCTCCTCCTGTCTGCTGTCAGTCTGTCATTAGAAACCTGTTCTGTCACCAGCTCTCCAGAGTTTGTGTGTGTGAGCTTTTGTCCTTTTGCTTTTGTCTCTGATAGCCTGGTCAAACTCTTTGTGCATTTTCATATATGCTACAGTTTTACAAATGTATCCATGTGAATAATGGGAGATCACTGTATAGGCTAACTTATTCCCAGCAGAGGGAAAATGTTTGGAATGTAGATATTGTTTATTAATATGTGTCTGTCATGTTTGTTAAAGGAGATGCTATATTGTACATTAAGTATGGTGATGTCACTGCTTTGTGACTTGTCCAGTTTTGTTTTGTTTTTTACATAAATGACTTGTGACAATTCACTTACTGTCTCTCTCTCTCTCGGTGCTGAGATGTAATCTGAAGCCTTCTGCTTTTGATTTCTGAGTCATCCTGAAACATTTCTGTAACCAGCTGTTTCTCAAAGAGCTGTGGTCGTAGGCTAACAACAAAAAGCGAGAAACGAAACTGAAACAAATTAACGGGTTGCCAGGTCTTTTCATAGCTTTCCCCCCAATAAATAAATAAATCAAACAAACAAACAAACAATCGTAGTAAGGAACTAACATACCCCTTTCATTGAAATGTGGACTAATATAGGTTGCAATGTAGGTTGCTTTTGCCTCCACTTTTTTCCCCCAGCCAGAGAACATTTTTATTACTAATTTTTTTTTTTTAAAAAACTTTAAAAAATACAAAATATTGTATTATTATCGATTAATATCATAGCTCTATATTCACCGGAAATAATAAGCCGACAATGAATCTTATTTGGTGAGCAGCCAAAGGTTAGTTAGTTTTTTTTTTCTTGTCGGGTATTAAAGTGAAGGTAACCTAAAAATAGTTATCCAAAGAAGATGGATATTAGTCGCAATTTCGCATCAGTTTCTCTCTCCGTCGATTGAAATGCGTTTCCATGCGGTGGTGACTGAAAGGAGGATGTTTCTGATAGAACCTGGCAACCCCAAAGAAATGGGCGGCGAAGTAGATAAGAAATCGTTTTTGAACAGCAGCGCTGATTCAACATGGACGCATGCGAGCAAGCCTGATAGAAAAAGTGGAAGCGGTGTGTTTGTCGGTAAAAAATGAGCAATAGCAGAGTGGCCTGCATACTTTGTCAGCGATCCAAAGAGACGAAGATTACCGGAACCTTGTCGACTAAAGATGAAGTCACGGCTCACCAGAACTGCCTGGTAAATACAAGCACGCTTCTTTTGTTCCTCGTCTTTATTTCGTGTGTAACGACGAGGACTTGATTCACCGCTCAGTGCAGCGGTTAAGTCCACAACGTAACTGTGGACAAGAAGTGTGGAAAAGTTATAAAAATAACGCACACGAGTAATTTTTCCTGACGCCTTTAATTTCCTTATAGGCTACCACCTTTGATAAACGTACAAATTGATTCATGCATATAAACTTTCCAGCAGTTTAAAGATGAGTTCTGTTGCAATTGCTGTAACATTAAAATGCGACGATTAACACTAATCGGCACAGTTTGTGCCGTATATGCTTCTAATGGCATCACAGTGGATACAGATGAAGGTGGTACGTTCTTAAAAAGCAGGAAAACACTGCCATAACTGATTTCCAAGGGTTCCATGTAGTTCTGCTGTCCTCCTGGATCCTCTTAAAGCTATTTTTGTCAGTGTCACTGAGACTTTTTATGTGGACAAATAAAAGATATAGAAAAGTCATTTTGCCAAAAACTGATTGCAGCTTCTACCTTGTGGCTCAAGATGACTTTATATTATTCATGAGGGATACTTTTTTTTTTTTTGGCAAATACTGGAAATCTGTTTTTGGTAGGCAATCGCTTTTTGGCCCAGCAGCATCAAAAGGCCTGAAAGACCACAGAAGACAACTAAAGTGTGTGATCACACAAATTCTTTCTTTGGTTGAGAGAAAAAAAACAACTTGATAACATGTAAACAAGTAAGTTGGCGTAGTATTGTCTAGAGACTCCTTCATGAATGGAGATGCAGACGGTTTACGAGGTGCACACCGCGGTTTACACTCAAGAACATGAAGGTCAGATTAGACTTTGCCAGAAAAAAGTCAGCAAAAGAGCCTTCACATCGTGAGCTGAAGCATACTACATTATCTATGTTTTGTTGTGAGCATGGCCAGCACTAGTGTTTACTGATGATGGGATTGCCGATAGACGCGGCAGGATAAACGGTGAAGAGTACAGAGCTACAGTCTCAGCTCAGATTCAGCCAAATGCTGCCAAAGTGATTGTACAGCCCTTCTCAGAGTGAATGAATAATGACCCAAAGTGTTCTGCCAAAGCAGTATACTTAGTGTCAAGTCAGTCACCTGATCTCAGCCTGAAGACACAGCCACGCACAAGGTGTCTGCACTCAAGGCTTAGCAGAGGATCTTAACCGAGGAAACATGACATTTGGTGGCTAGTTTATGAATTTTAAGTATTGGCTTACTTAGTCTAATAAACCAAATCTATTATTTTAACTGATTATATCGAAGTGTACAGCCATGTTTTTATTACTTTTTTTAAAAAAAAAAAAATACACTTCAAGAGGGGACACGTGCACAAGCACATGCATTTACACATACTTACCTGGATTACCTTAACCTCTTTTGAGTTGCTTTAGGACAAATGCCATATTTATGAACTCACAAGTTTAGGGTAGATGTAGCTCAGGAGGTAGAGCAGGCCATCTACTAATCTGAAGGTTGGTGGTTCAATCCCTGGGTTCAATCGCGGTTCCTCCAGTCCAAGTCCAGGGCCCAATTGCTTCAATGTGTCCCCTGAAGTGTCAATGTTGGATAGAAAGTACTTAAGCATAGAAGAAAAGTGCTTGGGCGAATGAGTCATGCTGCATAAAGTGCTTTGAGTGGTAAGGTGGAGTAGAAAAGCCCTCTATAAGAACCAGTCCATTTACCGTTTTTCTACTTCATGCTCATTTATGTCCTTCACGTGAATTTCGTGTTGTTTGTTATTTCCAGTTATTTTCTGCTGGCATCTTTTGCCGGGATTCACCACAGTTCGATGACCTGTTTGGCTTCTCGGTGGGGGATGTGCTGAATGAGGTGAAACGAGGAAGCAAGCTGGTAAATATATATTAGAAATTGTGTGATTTAAAGTATAGCGCGCACTGGGAGCAATGTTTAAATGTCTTACTCCTTTGTTTGCTTTAGACCTGTAACCACTGTAAGAAAAGGGGAGCCACTGCTGGGTGTGAAGTCAAACGCTGCAAAAAGTCCTACCATTACCCGTGTGCTCTTAAAGAGGGAGCGACGACTATTGAAGATGATGACCATGGGCGCTATGTGTCAGTTTAACAGATCTGCTTAATTGCCTGTCGAAAAAGATATTCAGTTATCCTAAAAATAAAAACTCCTGCTGTGCACTGCTTGGGACAATTGTAGTTGTCTAAAAATGTGTTTTATGTGTTTTTCTAACAGGATATACTGCTCATCTCACTCTGAGCAGCAAACACGTAAGTTTTGAATTTTTATCCTTTATTTATTCAGTGTATGACAGACTTTGATTTTCATTTTTATTTCTCATGACCAGAAAAAAGCGCTTCCACAAATGAGTTTGCCTCTTCCACCAAAAAGCCCAGAACCTCCAAAAAACTCAAAAACTCCCCAAACCCCAACGCACCCGGACCATCTAAGGTTAGATTTATGGATTTACTAAAACAGACTTTTGGGGGGGAGAGGCCCAGTTTTGGGTTTGTTGTTGTTTTTGTGTGTGTGTTTTTTTTTTTTTTTTAGTAATTTCAACAAAAGGCCAAATTTTGCTATGTGAAGCAATGTAGCATGGATCGCAAGAATGCACAGATGGTAGTTGATTGACTAAGATTTGCTAACAATGCACTAACTGATAAACACAGACTCGAACAGTTAATTTCTGTAGTTAACCAAATGGGTCAAAATTAGTAGATCCCATGAGGAATTAAGCAAAATAACAGTGTAAGCGCAGACTTTACACATGCATGTCTGTGCGATTTCCTACATCAGCAGTTGGGGTGCTGAACATACTCGAGTCAGACTCAGTCAAAGACATGACCACAAGTCTGATGATACCATTACAAAATCAATCATCAATTCAGCCTTATTTGTGTATCACCAAAGGACAACAACGTTCACTTTAGAGTATTTTATATTGTAAGGTAAAAGTGTGTACAGTAACACATAAGCAAGCATTTGGTGACGGTGAGAAGGAAAAACTCCCTTTTAACAGGAAGAAACCTCCACCAGTGGAATGGAGCCAGAGATTATCATCATTAACCTGCGAGCTATGTGGTGCATTTGTGTGTGCGTTCTCCTCTGTTATAAATAACCAATCTGTTTTGTTTTCATGAGGTATGTTGCCTAACCTGTGAGAAGAGAGAAGGTAATATCAGCTTGGAAAGTTTGTCTAATAGCATTGTTATGTGAGTATTTACAAACATCTTTTTCCCCCCCTTTTTTGACTTATTTGTCTGTGGTTTAATTTTTCTGTTTTTTTATTTTTATGTATCACATTGTAATTAGCAGATGTGTGTTTTTAGGTCATATTGTGACAAACATGCTCCTGCGTCACTTAAGAAGAACACCGACGGTAAGTGTTGCTCAGAGAGATTGACATTTACTATGAAGTCGTTATTTTTTCCATTGTGCCAAATACTAAATTGCTTTGTAATTGGCAGGAGAAGGTACTGCAGCTGGATCCTCTGTACACAGCTATGACTCCAGCTCATCTAACAGTACAATGTGTAGTTCTTCCAAGGTGTTGTTCACAGTCACTTAAAGTTTTTTAGTTCTATTTTCAAGTTTGCTTGTTATTTTTACAGTTTTTTGTCTTTGCTTTTTAAACAGAGACAGTTGAGTGACTGTGACAAGTAAGTATGGGATGCTCGCTATGTCTTGAACAATAATTTTACGTTCAGAATTTTGGCTAGAATATCACCCTTATATCTAATATGGTAGCTTAAATACTCATTTTAAAAGTCTGTACAGTTCGATCCATCGTTCGTTCTTACTTTAAACAACTTCACACTTAAAACCCCAGTTGTTGTTTTTTTTCACCCACAAAACAAGTCAGGAACTCAAGTGGGTCTATATAGTCTTAAGTCATTGCTCATTTCTTTATATTTTGCTAGGAAATGGGAAATAGGCCCATTTTAGACCCGCAATATTGGATAAGGAAAAGAGAATGAATAGCTGGAAATGTCAATGTATTCTACAGGAATAATTCTCCAGGCTTCTTGCCAATCAGAAACCTTCCAGGTGGTATTGTATGGTGGATGAAAATCTGCCTTTTCTAGATTTATGTTCCATCGTTTTTGGCAAAATCCCCAACGCCACTGGCTGAAATGCAGCCACAAATTATGACCGACCTACACCAGATCAGTGTAGACTGCCCCTCTCTCCTGACCTCCTCCAAACATACTGGACAACATTTTACCAATTTGAATTCATTACTCCATAAGACCTGTTAATTTCCTTCCTGTTTCGCATCATTAATAATGGCTTTTTGATAGCCACACTGAAACTATTTCTGATGACGCTTTAGTGAACAATAGATGGATCATCTGGACCAGATGCATCTCTCAGGTCTTGATGTGACGTGAGATGTTTGCAACAGGCAGCTAGTAACAAAGTGCCTGAAAATACAATTTCAAATGGGTTCACTGGTTTATCCCTTAAGGTAAGTGCACTTTTTAAGCTTGAATGATTCATAGATCAGTGTTAAGGGGTTTAACAAACAAAAGAAACATTCATCTGAAAATGCCCAGGTTTAAGGACTGGACTGGAAACGAGCGATAAAGCAACCAAAACTTTGAAAGACTTCAGAAAGCCTGGAGAGCTATTGCTCAAGATCACTTTAAAAAAATAACAACAAACAACAAAATAACATTTCTGCTTGACAATATAAAGAAATGAGAAGAGCAAATTGTGTCCTGTTGGTTACAATAAAAATGGTGCAAACCTTGCAAACAGCTGTGATGATTCCTTACCTTTGTTACAGGCGGGAGGAGACCCTCTTGAAACCTAAGCTTCGCCGGAAGAGGAGACTCTCCGATTCTTCAAATTCAGGTCAACCCCGTTGCAAGGGAAGAAAATGTAACCTCTGTGGGCTTATCACTCTAGCTAACAAACCCCTTTCTTTTATCTTATATATATAGTTGACAATGACAATAACACTCCAATGGATATATACGCCCCATTAGAGTCTGATATAGATGAAAATGCAAACTCCGTCCCAGAGCTCGAAGTACGCCTAATCATTCATCAATTCTTCAATAACATCACTGTATGCTGAATATGTCTAATAATTTGAAGTCTCATCTTTGTCCTGTCACGTGTTGATTTCTCTTCTCGTGATGGCAGACTGTGCCTGAGGTTATCAGGTAGGTTTTGCTAGTTTTGGAGGGGTTTCTGCAGGGGGGTCTCACTAATATTTGTAATTCTAAATTATATGTATATAAAATTATGAAAAGTTGTCCAGAGTTAACCAGTAAAGCTAATTACCTGCAAGTTTCAGTAAACTGCAGCCTATCAAAGCACCACCAAAAGGCACAAACATGTGTTATGAATGCAATTATCCCCTATGAAAGCTTAGTTTTTCCCCAAAGGGCTTTTGCATACATACTTTTTCTTTTCTTGGTCTGTAAAAAAATGTCAGCAGAGGGTCGTTTTTTGAAATTATATTCTCCACTTTACAGAAGAGACACCAAGAGTCCTGCTGTGTCTTTATCAGGTAAGCAGTTGTTGATTCAGTGTGTATAGTTTGCTAAATATTTTTTTAAAGATATAAATATTTATTTTTTCAAACTCCTCTTGTCTGGTTCTTTTAGGAAATCGCATTGAGGATGAATTTAATGATGAAGACGACACAATCATAGAATCAGTGAGTTCTCTGATATTGTGTTAATCGTTGTCTTTAGCAGCTATAAATGGTCTTTTTTTTGTTATACATTTAATGTTTGGTAATTTAGAACTATGAAGATTTGGTCTTCTATATATATCTCTCGCTCTCTTTATTTATCTCTCTCTCTATCTATGGATAGATATAGATATAGAGAAATATATATAGATTTTGTCACTAAAGGAAATCCCTCTTTTTTGCATGGGATTCATATGAGGTGTGATGAGATGTGTTTTCTTTGTCTTCTGAGGATGCTGAGTCAGAGAGTCTGCTGCTTCCCGTAAAGATCTGCATACAGACCCAGTCACTTACAATGTCAGCTGGTGAACTCTCACCTCAGACTGAATCTGCTCCACCTGAAGATGTTCTGGTTAATGCAGATGTAGAGCCGGTCGTAGATGAACACGAGGGTAAGGTTTCTCCTCCTGGGACTGATCAAATGTTTTATAAGAACAAAGAGCTTTGATAATGATTACACAGCAGTTAGGCAAAACTTTTATCTGACTATAAAGACACCTGCATAGTACGGAAGAGGATTAGGGCCACTGGGGGGGGGGGGGGGGGGAATGGGCACGTCTTTTTTTTTTCCTTTTTTCTTCTTTTCCTGAATTCTGAGAAAAAAGTCAGAATTCTGACTTTTTTCTCAGAATTCTGAAAAAAACATCATTTTGATGAAAAAGTCTGACTTTTTTCTCAGATTTTTTTTTCCCCAGATTTTTTTTTTCCAGTGTCCCTAATCCTCTTCCGTAGTATAGTCTGGGTGGGCTACTATAGGGAACAAGAATTGCCTCTGAAAGTTGATGCATTTGAATTTGAAAAATGGGACGTTTAAGGACTTGATGGCTATGAATTGCAGTTACAACAGCCATAGGCTATATATAAAAGAAGGAAGTAGCTTTGTGGTGTAAAAAGGACTATCCTGATTGCAAAAAAAGAGGAATATAAAATTTGTTTTCTAGAACTTTAAGCACTTCTTGGTGAGTTTATGATCTCAGCAAGTAGTTTAACACAATTGCACATCTATGGGATCTGCTGACAAAATGAGACCCATCCATGAGGCTCTGCCTTGCAGCTTAAACGAGCTGCTACTGTCATATTAGTTCTTGATACCTCAGGAAACCTGCTGAGGGCTTGTGGAATCCCTGCCTTGACAGCTCAAAGGTGTTACTGTGGCACAAAGCAGATCTAATATTAAGGCAGGTGATTTTAATCTTGTGGCTGATTAATCTTTATGATTTTTATGAATGAGAAAGAAGTCGCGCTACGAGAGTATTTCACATTTATAAAACGCAAAGTGAAGGTTATGTGCAAGCTTTGTTTGAAAAAGCACACAATGAAATTATTAAGACACATTCACTGAAAAACGTAGAAAGAAGAAATGTGCCATGTCAAACACTTATCTAGAAAGCTTAGGAAGTTGCTGTTGCATGAAATGTGTAGATTTTTTAAGAATCAGACAGGAGTAAGGGTTTTGAAATGATAAAAAGCTGGGATTACTTATAGAACTAACTCTCTTCTTAGGGTCCAGTCCCAAGCAGAACGCTGTCCAAACCCCGGGTCAACTCACCGGTGGATCCTCTGTCTCACCCCCTCCCTCTCCTGGCCAGTCCAAATCTCCCCCTCCATACTTCACCTCCCTGAAGTCTCATACTTCACCTCCCTGCACTAGCTCGGCCACAGCCCTGGCTCCGCCTGAATGCGCCAGTGTATCCATTAACTCCTCCTCTTCCTCTCCTGTGGCACTTCCCTCAAGTCCAGAGCCCAAAATTGACTCCAGCAGCTTCTGGAAAAGCTGTAATGCAGCAGGATGTACAGAGGCCATCTTCACTGACTTCCTTGATGGGATGAAAAATATCTCCAGCAAAATCCAGTCAGATCAGGCCAGCCAGGAGGGTAAGGGTGCATGACACTTATGAGACTCTGTCTGACCTTTTTTAATGTTTTAAACTGGGGATTGTGAAAATTTTATTTTTTTCTCCACAGAATATGATCTTGCACTGTCGGTGATGGCAGCTTCTGGAAAATTGTCAGAATTTGTGGCTAAGCAGCAAGAAGGTAAAGTACACAGTACTGCTCTAGGGGTGTGGTATTAGTTGGCCGATTAACAGAAGTTAATGTCTGCTTCATTGATAGCATTTCAAGAGGTTTCAACAGATGACCTATAGATACTCATAGCATTTACAATACCATGGAAACTGTGTATTGATATATTCTGTAATTCAATGAGAAAAAAATGAAACAGCAGTGGTCAGTGGAAACCAAAATCTACAACCATATAAGGGCATAATTCAAATATCAAGTTAATAAAGTTAAAAATTGCAATGACAGGCTGATCCAACTTCTGTCCTAATGTGGCTGATTAGACACCATCTGACATCTGGGCACGATTATTAGACACTGGGGTTTGTGTCACTGAGCTCCTGGACACTTTGCAGAGATATATGGCAGGACCAGATGCACCTCTCAAGTCCTTTGCCAGGTCTTTGATTGGGTTTTTTTTCTTAATGATGTGACTTTCAGATACTGTTCATCTTCTGCAGGTTGTTTTTTTCCCCTTAAAGCCTGCAACAGTTTTTGTCCTCCACTAGTCACGTTTCTGCAAATCTATTAAGGACACAGTGCACAGCATTACTGAAATGCCAATTTTCCAGCTAAAAGCTCTTTGGGAACTATTTCAGAAGTTTGGGGGGAAAAAACATACTGTAGAAATAATTGCTATTAAGTCGTTTTACTTTTTGTTGTTTTATTTTTAAAAGATGTTTCTCCTTTTTTATTGTAATCACTAAATGACAGTTCACTGTGGTTACAGAGCTACAGAAAAAACAAATGGAACTGCAGAAGGCAGCGGCAGCGATGAAAGATGTCGTCTCAGCACTGAGAAAATGAGCTGATGAGCAGCTACTGAGTGTTAGCTATTAAAGCTAGGTTCTTTTGTCTGTGATTACATTTTATAAAAAAAATTTATACTTTTATATGGAGTAGGCCTTAATATGAATGATATTTTAGCTGAGTGATTAACTGAAATGATTCAAGTTTTTTTTTGTTTGTTTTGCTGTATTTGAGTTACTAAAAATGTTTGTTTTTTTGGAATTCAAGACTGTTCTTTTTTTTCTATATTATTGTACAATACAAAGATTTATATCAAACTATATCCCACAAGATTCTTAAACTGTAAAAAAAAAAAAAACACTGAAAAAGGTTTACCATATAATGTTTAAGGAATTTCTATGTTCATAGTGTCTGTTTTTTCTTATGTTATTTATCAAAGAGGAGTTTTAAAAAGTAAAATGTTTTAAGACGGTAATGACAGTATGCCAGAGATGTGTTGGATTAATCACTTGAAGTTAAGTTACTTGAGCAGTTTTATATTTTTTTTCCCCATACTCTGATCATTTTATATTTTTCATTTTTGCAGAAAGTGTTAACATGTTCTAGTTTACTGGCACCCCAAAGAAAAACCTGATGTGCTGTTTTTCTGACTTTACTATGATTTAAAAAAACAAAAAAAAACAAAACAGTTTTCTTTCTCCATTTTGTCTCATTGAGAAGTTTACAGATAAGATGATCAAGGTGTTTTTTTATTTATTTGCATAGGTTAGATAATTTAACTGGCACTTTATAACCCTCAGTTTCAAATATCTTTCAAAAATATTCACAGCAGTAGTGCAGAAGTTACAAAAACCACTTTATAAATGCTTATACTGTAAAATTCTCTTTTCAACATACAGACTGAAATCTAAGAAAGGTCACATGCCTTAAACCGGATTCATACGTTTCTGGTTTGTGTGAACTGACAACCAGGCATGTTTAACTGCCTGTAAATATAAATTATGGTGCTTTAGCTGCTTATAATAATTCAATCTAACATATGGAATCTGATAATCAAGAATGAAATGCAAAAAATTGTAAAGATTAAACCCAAGTTCCCATCTTACAATCTAAACAGAAAACTGGAAGCCTTGAAGTTGACCTACACAGATCTAATCAAGCCTTTAAGGCTTAAGGCTCAGTGTCCTGTCTTTAAATACTGTAAGGATTTAAAAAAAAAAGTTTAGATTCTCATACTTCAAACCATTCAATCTAAATGACATCCAAACTATGATGACCTCTTATAGTAAAGAGAAGTAAACTCATCCTGAAAGTACACATGCAAAATCTACAAGTAACTTGGTCACTTAAACAGAATACTAGAAATAGTAAAGCCGTCACAGGCAACTGGCAAGAATAGTTTTAGTTCAAAACAAATAAGTTCAAGCATTGTCATGTCTCTCCATTAATCTGAGCTCCTACTTTACACAATGTGTAAGTTAAAAGTCAGGCACTGTTGGAAACAGCTACTGTAACAGCATTATGGAACAATGCTGCAACCTTACAGCTCTGATTTTAGTAATTTAAGTAATCTGGAAGAAGATGAACCACAAATCTAACAGTGATGGTAAATCTAAGGATTTCTACTGAAATTATGTGCAAATCTCCATCTGATGGTAACGATGTATTAGGCAAAATCCTTCCTGGAGTCCAGCCGTGTGTTTTGCATCAGCCCAAATCTGTACCTTGAGACGTGGTCAATTTTTGAAGGCTCCGCAGCGACTGGCTCGACAAATGAAATCTTTGAGCAGATTACCGTCAATTTGCCAGAAAGCAGCAGTCTGAGTCACCTCAGTCAGGTGATTTACGCAGAATTTGAAGCAGAATTCTTCAAGGTCCTGAGTAACAGAGAAGAGAACAAATAAATAAACTGTTCTTCAACTTGGTCAAACGCTCCAACAACAGACAGTCTGAGTGTCTCGTAGTGCTGACCCAGCTTCCTGCATCCTGGTGATCCTCCCAGTTCCACTGTTCTAAGCCCCAGTTGCTCACACATGGTTTGCTTTTTTCTCATGTAGCACACAGCTGCCAACAGTCTGCATCAGATGTGTTTTATTCACTACATGTAACTTAGTGTTGTTAGGTGAGGGAGACGGAGTGGATGCATGAAGGGTGCAGGAGGAAGGAGGCAGCACACATGATGCCCACTCTGTAGTGGTGGATGCATCAGACTATTAGTAGCCCTGCTGACATGTCAGTACAATATGACATCAAATAGTCTTTGTATTGCTGAGCTGGTGGGTTAAAAGCAGATTAATGTTGAGTCTGACTGTGTCATGCATTCTCACTTCTGTTGGATAAAAGATCAAAGCAGGGCTGCAGTGCATGTGTGAAAATGGCTAAGGAGGCAGCTGCGGATCAGCAGGTGGAGCTGGTCATCCACCAATCAGGACTGCTGGGTGTTTTCATTAGCTGTTTTTTTTTTTTGAAGGTCAATGTTTTAACAAAGTTACTTTATCTTTTCTCTGCTGCCTCAAACAGATTTGTTCTGAAAAAACAAACAAAAAAACAAAAAGTTTTTCACCCCAGCAAGAGCAAAATCTACTTTAAAGGGCTTCAAGAATGAAAGATTTCAATCATTCATGCATGCAGTTATGAAGTCCTTCATAAGAACATGAAGAACTGAGGTATGAAATTAAAAATTCTTCATTTTAATATTGCAGCTTAGTATTTTTGCAAAAACACAAAAGCACAATTGACTCTCTAGGCTCAACAAACGCTTGCTGAAAAAAAAAAATGAATCAAAATTTTAGTGGATTTTATTTGAAATTAAAAAATTTTATTTAACCACAAATACTTAAAAGACAGGACAAATGATTAAGGGGATAGCAATTTAGGTTTTTACTGGAAACAAAGGAACAGTAAGTACACTGTACTTTTCAGGGTGAGGGTCATATTACTGAGTGGCCTAACTTTGTCTAACTTCCAGGTATTTTATTTTCCTCTACACTTCTCTTGAAAGTTTGAACAGTGATTTATAAAAATAATAAGTTAGACTCGGCTGCATTGTTATAAGGTTACACAGGCCTGAAAATTTTGATACATATTTTTTCTGTAAGTTGGTAAGGAAGAACAGTCTTTATGACATTTATATTGGTAAAATAAAACGACAGTTGAATAGCAGAATAGTATAAACTATGAAAAGTGTATAGTAAAATTATACCAAACATGCACTACAAGCAGAGGCAGTTTCACTGTGACTGGCAGTACAGAAAGATTAAACTTTTGGGATGAGCACTAAAGCACAATAAAAGGCTCTGGAGACTCGTTTTTCAACTTTTTGAAAAACTTTGGTTGTAATAGTTTAATAGTTTAACTATACTTAAGAATAATTCATCATTAATCATTACTAACACTGCATTTAACTATGCAGCGTTATTAATTTGTTACATCGATGGATTAAACACAACTTTGAGACAATTTTCTTTTCTTTTTTGGATTTGGTTTTTTTTTGTGTTGAAGAATTTTGTTTTTAAAACAACAACAACAACAACAACAACAACAACAAAACACATTATTGGGGGAAGAAAAAGTGGGTAGTTCAATTCCCACTGACTTTTCCTTGGACAACATACTGCAAATTGCAACAAAGCAATGTATATAAAGAATTAGCTTGATAACAATGTGTGTGTGAATGGTTAATAATGTGGCTTGTAGTATAAAATTCTTTTGAGAGGTCAGTAAGCCTAAGAAAGTGCTTTAAATACCAGCCCAAATACATTCATTGTCTATATTTATCCACCACTTTTTCCCCCCACTGTTTAAGCTTGCTAGCATCACTACCTAATGTGAATCACTGCCTGATTTGAGTCATTTTCCTGCACATAAGGTTCACCTGCCTGTGGTGTCTGTCAGGTTCACATATGTGTGACTCACAGTGACGGTGACAGCTACTGTTGGAAAACCAGATGCTTTAGCATTTATGTTCTGTCTAATTTGTAGCCTAACTGATTAAAGAAGTGTGGGAGCATTTTCAGGATTTCATATTAATGCTAATGTAAATGTAATTAACAGCACACAAGTCATAATAAAATGAATTTCAGACTTTATTGGTAGGTCCTATTAAAAGTTCCAGACGGCCATGTCTGGCTTTGAAATTGAAACCTATGCTAACAAATACGTTCTATTACCTCTGTGCAGACAGGCTAATAGTTTCCCTCTTGTTTGCATTATTTATGCAAAACAGGCTGCTGGCTGTAGCATCATACTGGCTGTACAGGCCTGTGAGTGAAATCAACCTTCTTACTGCATTCTCAGTAGGAGTGAATAAGCTTATTTAGAAAACAAAGATTTTCACAAAACAGAACTAAGGGAGCCAGCATTCTATGATTTAATCTAAAATATCAATTTTACATGTGTTAAAGTAAAAAGAGCTTTCAAGGACATTTGCATATTATCACACATGCAGCTGATAGTTGGTAGACTAACCTCTGCATCATAGCGCACAGCGGCAGACAGCAGAGAAAAAGCATTTTCGACGATGATTCCCCTCTTGATAATGTGCTGACACAGGCGTTTTAGGCGGTTCTCACAGTAGGAGGTGGCCAGATCCAGGAGCCCTGAGCGCACACAGAACCACACAGGACTGGAATTATGATTATATTCAAGAACTTTTAGTTGAAGTCCCTTTCACAGAAATAAATAAAAATACAAAAAAGTAATAAACTCATGACAAATAGATATCGTTGTTACTAATATCACTGATACTAGGTCAATGGGTAGTACTGAAATCACTCAGAGATCATGTGGTGAAGTGTATGTGAGACTGACCAATAGCATCCTCGGGAGGCAACTCCACACTGTCTGTGTAGAGGAACTCCAGAAACGAGCGGTACACAGGGTACGAGAACTGGTCTATTTCAATCACCTCCTTCATGTCTTCGTTCCAGTGAGACTGGAACATTGATCTGAAATGTTCACACCTGCACAGCAAACGATACAGACACAGGTGTTACAAGAACCATTTCTTCCCCCAATAATGTGTTTTCTTTTTAAACGGTTTATAACTCCCATAACCCGATAAACCAGCTTGGCTGTTAAATTCAAACCTGATCTTGAGAACTGCTTTGTGGACATAGATGTATTTTCCATCAACACAGAACTTGAGATCCGCTGTCTCTGGGTTGTCAAACTCCTTTTTCAGAGACTGAGCCACAGTCAAGAAGTCATCGTGTTCTGGAGGGGGAAAAAACAGCACACATACAGGTCCCACAACACTCAAGCTCTGGCAACAGAAAGATAACAACTATAGCAATGAGACCAATCCCGCTTCCAAAAAGGTGGGAAGCTGTGTAGAAAACACTGAAAGATTTTCAGAACCTTTAAACCCTATATTTGGTAGACAAAGACAAGACAAAGACAGCATTACACATGTTGAAACTGAAACTTTTATTACTTTTTGATAAATATATGCTCATTTTTAGTTCGAGGCCAGCATTACACTTTTAAAAAATGGACAAGGACAACAAAAAACGTTGTAAGGTGTTCTCTAGTTAAATAAAATAAAAAAAAATTTTTAACAGCGATTTGGATTTGGTCTTATCCAGCTAACCTCAGGGTTAACTCTGGGTTCTCTGTATTATGTAAGGCAGTTTACTTCTTTCCAGGATACATTGCCAGCTTACACTGTAGAGATAACCTGCTACACAGTAAGTTTTCCTGTTTTACTTTAGAAAGCTAAAAATGTTTACTTTAGTTTTTATTAGTTTGAGTGTTAGTTTTAGTCTTTCTTTAAAAATTTAGTTTTCAAAGTTCACAACATCATTTCATTTTTTCCAAAAGTCTATATTTTATTTGTATTTTTTGTTAACTAAAATGTTTTTACATTACATCTTTACCTAGTTGTGAACCACCTTTGTGTGACCGCTTAGCCTGATTCCAAGTGTTGGGATAAGGAAAGCCAGATAATGGAATGAAAGCCTGGGTGAGCTGAACTTGTTTCGTAATACAAGCCAGAGATGCGTTGACTTCAAGATTGGACTTTCCAAATGAAAACTGCTCTTTGGTCTCCACGTTATAGCCAAAGAACCAACTTTCACTTTTCAGTGAAGGTCAGTTTGACACAAGTTGGCATGTAAGACTTCCAAGGAGAGGTGCACAAGAAGATGACATTGAAGAGAACAGTGGACAAATAAGGGAAGGTTTTTATCTTTTATGGACGGAGTCAATACATTTTATAATTGCACATCAAATAAAAAGAGCTTCATAAAACAAACAGTGATCAATAGCCATACATTTGTGGTTAATGGAATGAAATCCAAAAATTAGTAATACTACATAATTAGTGCTATCCTTGGACTCTTTCAGATCATTCTCTTACCCACTGAAAGAAGCCTCCACATTACTGAGGGGGTGGCAAAGCAGGCAAAGACATCATCTGTGCAGGCAAAGTGTGTCAGGTGAGGGAGCACTATGGACTGGCCCCTGCACTGGCCCCACATGTACACCTGACCGCTCTGGGTTTTAGCAGCTGACGTGTGTGTGGAGTGACAGGAAGCAATCTCTACAATTCTGTTAAAGGAGCAGAGAAGTCAGTGGATGGTGGTGCAGGGACAGGATGAGTTAGATGTGTGATGCTTTACCTCACCTCTCTTTCTCAGTCAGAATCTGAACTGGGCTCAGCTGGTTGCTCTTGTTGCCAGTGCCCAGTTGTCCATATGTGTTGGCACCCCAAGCGTAAAGCAACCCTTCATCCGTTAGTGCCATGGAGTGTGCATATCCTGACACGATCTAGAGAGGGGGAAAAAAAATCAAACAATTTTCAATATAACGTAGTATTTGAAACTCTTGTCTACAATAAATAAAATAATTCCAAATTATTAGCAACATTTTTTATACATTCTATACTACAGATGTGCTTATTACAGCCTCTTAATTGTGGTTTCAATTCAATTTTATTTATACAGCACCAAATCAAAACAATAGTTGCCTCGAGGCGCTTTATATTGTAAGGTAGACCCTATAATAATACAAAGATTCCTGTGTAAAATATTGTATTTTGGGAACTTCACTCCTTTTTGGACAACATACAGCATCACACTCAAATTCTGGTGTTTTATAATTACTCTGGCAGTAGTTTTACAGGAGTGCTAAGATTTTAAATCATTACTGTAAAGAATGCTCATTTAAGGGAAAAAAAACAAAACATAAAAACAAGTGAATATAAACCCAACTACAATTTAAATAAATAAAGTCACAGGCCCTGCATAAATGTCCATATCTAACATAGAGCTACTTATGCCATTTATTCTGCACAAAAGAATATATAAAATATAAAAGCACATATAAACTGTAATCCAAAATGTACAGTCTTTCATACATGTGCAACAAACAGTCGTTCGTACAGAACTCATGCATGACGAGTTCTTCACTGTGAGTGAGGAAGACACAACGGTGGAAGACCAATAAAACGAAGCTAAAGCTAAAACTATCCAGAGCTCCAAGCCTGCTATAATCCAGCAGCCTCGGTATGAACAGTCAAAGGACTGAAACAGTTACAAGGACAATTTTGGAGACAAGCGAAATAACAGAAACAGGTCAATATCCTGCTTTCTGTTGAAGTTTAGTTAAGTATATACAGTGGGGCAAAAAAGTATTTAGTCAGCCACCGATTGTGCAAGTTCCCCCACTTAAAATGATGACTGAGGTCAGTAATTTGCACCAGAGGTACACTTCAACTGTGAGAGACAGAATGTGAAAAAAAAAATCCATGAATTCACATGGTAGGATTTGTAAAGAATTTATTCGTAAATCAGGGTGGAAAATAAGTATTTGGTCACCTCAAACAAGGAAAATCTCTGGCTCTCACAGACCTGTAACGTCTTCTGTAAGAAGCTTTTCTGTCCCCCACTCATTACCTGTATGAATGGCACCTGTTTGAACTCATCATCTGTATAAAAGACACCTGTCCACAGCCTCAAACAGTCAGACTCCAAACTCCGCCATGGCCAAGACCAAAGAGCTTTTGAAGGACACCAGGAAAAGTATTCTAGACCTGCACCAGACTGGGAAGAGTGAATCTACAATAGGCAAGCAGCTTGGTGTGAAAAAATCAACTGTGGGAGCAATCATCAGAAAATGGAAGACATACAAGACCACTGATAATCTCCCACGATCTGGGGCTCCACGCAAGATCTCATCCCGTGGGGTCAAAATGATCATGAGAACGGTGAGCAAAGATCCCAGAACCACACGGGGGGACCTGGTGAATGACCTGCAGAGAGCTGGGACCAAAGTAACAAAGGTCACCATCAGTAACACACTACAACGGCAGGGAATCAAATCCCGCAGTGCCAGACGTGTTCCGCTGCTGAAGCCAGTGCATGTCCAGGCCCGTCTGAAGTTTGCCAGAGAGCACATGGATGATACAGCAGAGGATTGGGAGAATGTCATGTGGTCAGATGAAACCAAAGTAGAACTTTTTGGTATAAACTCAACTCGTCGTGTTTGGAGGAAGACGAATACTGAGTTGCATCCCAAGAACACCATACCTACTGTGAAGCATGGGGGTGGAAACATCATGCTATGGGGCTGTTTTTCTGCCAAGGGGACAGGACGACTGATCCGTGTTAAGGACAGAATGAATGGGGCCATGTATCGTGAGATTTTGAGCCAAAACCTCCTTCCATCAGTGAGAACTTTGAAGATGAAACCAGGCTGGGTCTTCCAACATGACAATGATCCAAAACACACCGCCCGGGCAACAAAGGAGTGGCTCCGTAAGAAGCATTTGAAGGTCCTGGAGTGGCCTAGCCAGTCTCCAGACCTCAACCCCATAGAAAATCTGTGGCGGGAGTTGAAAGTCCGTGTTGCTCGGCGACAGCCCCAAAACATCACTGCTCTCGAGAAGATCTGCATGGAGGAATGGGCCAAAATACCAGCTACTGTGTGTGCAAACCTGGTAAAGACCTATAGTAAACGTTTGACCTCTGTTATTGCCAACAAAGGTTATGTTACAAAGTATTGAGTTGTATTTTTGTTATTGACCAAATACTTATTTTCCACCCTGATTTACGAATAAATTCTTTACAAATCCTACCATGTGGATTCATGGATTTTTTTTTCACATTCTGTCTCTCACAGTTGAAGTGTACCTCTGGTGCAAATTACTGACCTCTGTCATCATTTTAAGTGGGGGAACTTGCACAATCGGTGGCTGACTAAATACTTTTTTGCCCCACTGTATTTGAAGAAATATATTAGTAAATGATGTAAGTTCCTGACATTTGGTTTGTTATAGAATTTTGTAGTAACTGCTTTTGTACACCACGATAATATGACAGCAATTCATTTTCATTAGTTTCAGCGAAAGAAACAACTCACTGCAGTTTGGGAGGAATAGTAAAATTTACTAATTTATTTATGAAAGTACTTTTCTGCATTTAAAAAAACAGTAAGAAAAGGTCTAATCTTTGATATTTTGGATAGAGATGTTATTATATATCATTTTAGATACTGGTATGTGTGGATTTTTGTTTTCTATGATTAGCATACGGATTATTGAGTTTCTGACACAAACAAGTCTAGTGATTATAATCAGTTCATTCCTGAGTCCTTGTTTTTGCCAAATTCCCTCAAGGCATTCCTAAGAGTTGCCCAACCCAAAAACATCAGGATCTAGCTGTAGTTGAGGCATATAAAAACATTAGAATATATGTCTTTTTTTTTTTAAAACTTCATACAAATTGTTTCACAGTAACCTGACGTGTGTAATCTCACACCTGTTGCACACATAAACCCTGCAGACCAACAAGTCGACAGGGGGTCAGCTGGTTCCCATTGTTTCCAAGTCCAAGTTGTCCGTTGCCGTTATAGCCCCAACTGTACACCTAGAGAGACAAAAAGAGAACATGAGTGCTGCTTCAGTGAGAGTAAGCCAATACTGTTTCATAAAGCTCCAGGATAAGTTAAAAAAAAAATCACCTCTCCATTGTCCACTACTGCCAGGGATGAGGTCTGACCACAGACGATACTCACAGCCACCTTGTTCTGCAGGCAGCTGGACACCCTGCGGGGTGTGGGCTGGTTCGCTGTGGAGCCTGAGCCCACTTGACCACAGTTATTGTAACCCCATGCATACACCTGCCGGGCAAAAAGATAAAGTTAAGAATAAGAACAGGATGAAATTCTCTATGAAAGCCAGATACTTTAAAAATAATTTGAAAAGGTTATTACCCCCTCTCACTTCTCCTTCGAGTCAACAGATTTATCTTAAGGTCAAAGTGACAATGTAATATAAAGCTACTTAAAATGATAGTTCTTACTGCTTACATTGTTTGTACTGACAACATAAAGGCACACAAGGAATGATATATGGGAATTATAAATATCACATTATGGTTTGCATCCAAATATCATGTCACATTTGATCTCTGACCTCACTTTTATATTTCACATCTTTTTTTAAGCCGACCCCATAATGTGTTACATCTTTAAAGAAAGTACTGTAGAGAGAAAGAATGAGCTGCATGGTTACTGTCAGAGATGAGGTATACTATTATATATGTGTGGAAATATGTGTGTGTATGTATGTACGGATGCATACATGTATATATACACATATATGTATGTATGTGCATGTATGTATAACTTGTACATATCTTTCTTGTGTAAATGTAAATTTGTCTGTTATTGTGTAAATACTTACGCTAATGTGTACTTCACACACATGGAGAAATGCCAAACTGCCTTTCATTGTTCTTGTAACAGTGACAATAAAAAGCTATTCTATTAAGCTCAAGTTATTCGCGTTATTTAAGTCATTTACAAATCAATACCTATAATCTTTTACCTACTCCTCCATAATGTTTGAAATCAAAGCAAACATGTCATGCTACCCTTATCTCATTTTTAGTGTACTACAAACGTATGCATTTATATTTTATTTTTAATAACATCATTTATGAAAGTATGTGTAAAACAAAATGACATGTAAATATATTACACTAAATAATATAAAAATATCCCCTTAAATGTAAATACTGTACAAAGAGTGAGCTGACTTGGCTCATGTTTTATGGTTATTACTGTTTTTTTGTTTGTTTAATTTTTTTGTAAGATTTGCAAGAACATGTCAGCCATGTTCACAGCAGTGAATGATGGATTTATTAAGATCCAAATGTGATTATTGTATCAGCTGTATAACAAGAAAAATACACAGACTCTCTAGCTACCAGGATAGCTGCATCCCTCATATTAAAAACAGGGGAAAAAAAAGTTTGACCAGCCAGGCCAGGATCTAACGGAGCTCACTAACTGTGTGAAGCAACTCGAAGCACAATACATTCCTTGTGGCTGGGCTTATTTTTCTAGGTTCTTAACTCAGGGGGCTCAAATGTAGCTGTGACTGGAATACGGGTAAGTGTTAGGGTCCATTAACTAGGTAACAGCTTTAGTCAGAGCAGAGTCACCTGTGTAACTAGAAAAGTTTCAAACAGGCGTCTGTATTTCCCTCTCTGTAAATCTGCTGTAAAAGTGAATTATTTTTGTCTCTCTTCTTTAACTCCTACAAACTCACTTCTCCTGTATCAGTTAGAGCCATTGAGTGGTGAGAGCCACAGGCCACCTCTGTGACCTTCTTATTGAGCAGGTTGGCAGACACGAGCACTGGAGCTACTCCTTGGTTGGTTGTCCCATTTCCCAGTTGGCTGTAGCCATTATGGCCCCAGGCAAATAGCTCTCCATCTGAAATACAAAGAGTTTAGTCATTCTCCTGCACTTTTTAATCCAACTGTAAAGAGGAGGATTACATCTTTTGTTAAGCTACCCTCTGTGGCCAGCAGGATGTGGGGTCCACTACCGTAAGTCAGGCTAACCACCTTTCTGCCACTCAGGAAGTCCAGTTTTTTGGGTACAATTGTGCTCAGGCTGTCCCCTGTTCCCAGGCAGTTACTGCAGTTCAGCCCAAACACAAACACCTGAGTGTGGAGGTCGGGGGAGAGGAAAAAAGAAAAAAAGAATTCAGTGTTGATTGGTGATAAGGAGTGCTAAACAGACAGCGCCAGTCAGCTGAGTAGGGAACGGGTCAGAGTACAAACACAGAAACATCAACACCAGCAGGCAACACTGAGAGGAAGATGTGTGTTAATTGTGCAATAACACAAATATAAAAGATCATTTTAAAAGAAAGTTGCATTTTCTTTCCTGACTTAAATTCATTACAATGGTATGAAAAATCTTTTTACACTTGACAAAGTTCCCATTCACAAACCTCTAAAAAGTGTTTTTCTTATCACAGTGGTACCACGATTTAGCCACTTAGCATGTGTTAAAGCAGAGGTGCTCACATTTCTAGGAGCCAGGGAAAGGACCCCCCTTTCTCCTAAAATCTTAACATTGATTTAGCTGGCTTGGGTTTCGCATCACCTGATAATGTAGACTGACTCAAATATTTGTTAACCCTTGTGTGGTGTTCGTATTTTTGTTACACAGCCAGTGTTCATGGGTCTGGTGGACCCGCTAGAGTTTTGGCTTTCCAAATTAACACTATCAAACAATTTTATGTTAAATTACTCAACAGATGTTTACTTCATCCCAATTACAAGACATATGAACAGCAAACATGGTTAATTTTTTCCCTTTACCTTTGTTAGATCACATTTATGAATTAATGTGCTTCTCGTTTTTCTTTTATATAAAATGTTATAAATAAATCAGTTATAATCAAGTGGAGTGAGTGGAAAGACACAACACATTTACACGTGAAAAAATAATTAATTGTTTAATTTTTCTTTTGAAAAAAACTGAACACGGGTCTCACAGACCCGAACACCATACAAGGGTTAATGCTTATGAGCTAGATAATGTGCCAAGATACAAACCAAAAGGAGTGATTTTTTGCAGCCTAACATAGAATTTCTTCTGGCCAAACAATAACATTTTTTCTTATTCATTTATTTATTTAGTTGGTTAGTTAGCTAACCTTTATTTAACCAGGAGAATATGACTCACAACCACATCCTTGCCAAGAAAGACAGCAATACAAACAACAGAGGTGTGTGTGTTATGCAATGTGATCAATGTAAGTCAGTAAGATGGGAACAGACCAAGATATTATCAATAAGACTATATCGGTGGTTGAGTCTTCAAAATGACAAAGCAGATCACCCGACCTAAGCAGGCAATGTACAGCATGTGACTCTTAAAAGCTTTAAGGTTTGTAATAAATCTCAGTGCTCCATGATAGACAGAATCCAGCATATGTAAGCACAGTGAAGATCCCCTTGCATCACCATAATCGAACACTTTCACAAGAGTGGAATCAACATCTTAAGAGGTAACGACACACAACACGGTATAAACTGTGTATATAAATTTTATTTTAAAAAATTTAAAACCCCTTAGCTGGGTTGCAGAATCCTGGAGAACCACTGAGCTAAAACACCAACAACATCAAAGTAATTCAAATCATCTAGGTAGCTACTGCAAGTTTTAGTACTAATTAAAAAAGGATGAAAGGACCAGAGATCCATCCTTTTAAACAACTGTCTTGAACCCTTTAAGCTTATTTTGTAATTTTGGCTGTAAAATTACAAGATAATTCTCATCTTTCAGGAGCATCTTTTCAGTGTTCAGACAGCAGAACTTGGGAATGCTTTGTGAACCGTGATACACTGAATATCCCTGTAAAGCCTGCCTTCTTTTCTTTCCGAAACTTTTTTTTTTTTTTTTAACAAAGCCTTTGCTAAAAGGGGTCATCTGATTGTTGGGGGTTTCTTTGTTTTCTCTGAGTTATTGTAGGGTCTTTATTACCTTACAATATAAGGTGAAGCGCCTTGAGGCACCTGTTGCTGTTCTGTGTTACATCATGTGAATAAATACTTTTCAGCAAGTCTTAACAGTTTTGAGCTTTTTTAAAATGGCAAATAACTGATTTTCAACACTAGCATTCAACTGCAATCTTTACACATCAGGCTGTTACAATACAACATTTAAAATTGTTATTATTGTTATTTATTCTTTAACTTTTGGTTCTCTTTATGGTCTCCAGAAGAAAAATCTGGTTCTTTCCCTGGAGCTATTGTCAGAAATATTGAGTACTACAGCTTAAAACACACAGCTACTGAGAGGCAGTCTCTGTTTATCATGCTACAATAACACTGACATAAAAAAATGCAATGCAGTGTAAGCATGCTCTGTGGTGGATTACCTACTGTAAGCATGTTTTCTTCTACCACTGATTAAAGTTGAATGCGCTATAAACTGAACCCAACAGCTGTTTTCAAGGTAGGACACTCAAACAATCCACACTAGGCTGAATGAAATTATAATAATGTAAACATGAAATGTAGCTTAAAGGCAATTATGCAACATGAAGCAAGCTTCAAAGCTTTCAGTCATCTTGCTCTTGATTAACACACAACCACAACCCCGTTTTCCCTCTGACCCCTCACCTCATCATCATTGGTAATGTAGATGGCCTCATTAGCAGATGATCCAAACACGCATGCTTTCCGTATGGAAGCGAGCTCCTGAGGCCCCATCAGGCTGAACATGGGCCACTTGGTTACATCCACCATGGTGTCCTCACAGTATGTGGCAAGGGCGGCAGGCTAGAAGGATGAACTTCAATCCACAGGTGGGACACGGGACAGGGAGAGGGGGAAGGTCTGAAGAGGCAAGGCTGCCAGCGCTGCAGTCACTGGACACAAACACAAGCAAAATTGTAATGTCTTCCAGATAATCATCTTTTCACAATATATTGTTAGTTCAGTGTAGCTTTAATTCAAAGGGCTTCAGGTTTAAGTCAAGGGTTTTTGGCTTGTTTAAAAAAAAAAAAAAAAAAAAAAAGAGTCAATGGCTGTTTTGGAAGTACAGCCATTTTCATACATATTCAGAAGTTTTATGGCCAGATAAAGGCTATTCACTTGTTATTTCATGACAAAGTGTTTAATTTACATTTTATTGCTTTTTATTGTAATTTTAAATATGAGGTCCAAAGAGACATCAGTGCAAGTGGAGGAGGTCAGCATTAGGTGGAAAAAACAAAATAAAACATATCAGAGATTTAAAAGAAAAAAAAACTTTAGGTGGAGTCTAATCAACAATCTGCTACATTCTTTAAAAGAATCAGTGCACCAGGAACCTCAGCAAGACCAAAAGGCCTGCATCTGATTCTAGGAGTAAGGAGCTGCAAAGTTTAATGCTCTTTCTCTAAGTTCAGTGGAAATCTTTAGAGCATACGAGTCTTGGGACCTAAGGCAACAAGTTAACAAACTTTCTGATCAATGTAAGTGGCGTGGCTACGTCTACAGCCTGTCCGCAGCTCGGACACAAGCATTTCACTACATGTTGTGCTCTGTATAATTGCTTTGTTTGTTTAAGTTTATATGGATGCCAGTGGAGCTAGGCCACTACCGTTCATTGGTGATGTGACTGCTCACAGAAGCAGCAAGGTGAATTATGACGTGTACAGCCTTTACTTCTTGCTCAGATTCAAGCAAGTGCTACAAAAATGATCATTTTGCTCTTCACAACCGATATCAGATGACACTGCGAGCTGGGCAAATGTAACGTTGCATCCTTACTTTTATTTTCCCCGTAGCTTACTCTAACTCAGTTTTAAAAAGTATAATTCTGCTTTGGAGAATCTTCTACTTTATATTCATCACAGACATCACACACACACACATGCTGTTTTGACTCTCACTTATATGGTTATGGGTAAAGACAGCTTATGATCCTCAAGGTCTTAAGGTTTTCTGATAAAATGGGTGTTAAAAGCGTAGTAAGCCGGGTCACAGAGGTTCTTTGTTTGGTAACAACACGGTTAAATCAGTGTTGTGCTAAACACTAACTAAAACTTTAAGTGTAATATCTTTGCTTATTTTGGTAGACTGTAATCAACAGGATTTATAAAGGGGTCATATATAAAATAAAGAAATGACCTTTGTTGCAATAATCTTTATGACTCTGTGTTATGCACCCACATTACAATTGCTCCGCACCTTTAAGGTGACTTTAAATATCCCAAAAGAACTGTGATGTTCTATTTTTTTTTTTTTGCTGCCCTCTTGGCTAGCTTTTTCTTGAAAAAGCTATTTTAAATGTCAGTTAGACTTTCTCCCTGGATAAGTAAAGGATATATAAGAGCCTTTTTCCCCTGTTAAAAGCGTCTACCTTATGACATGAATGTTCTTTCTGACTAAAACTAACTTGGTATCATTCAGAAGAGATACGCTTGACAAGTCATTTACAACACTTTAAAGACGGACTATTTATTTGTTTATTTTTGACAAATGCCGGAAATCCCTTTTTGACACAACACAGGCGTCATCCCGTAAATACCCACCCCCTCCCACCTGCATCATGTGTAATGATTAAAACCACTCGTAGTTACTGTTACATGACCACAGCTTGCTGTTTAATGTTTGCTATTGTTAACAAAGGGATTACTCAGCACAGTGAGTCCAGCTGACGCATCATAACACACCGTGAATGCAGCTGGTACTTGACGCACCCGCCGGGAAAATCGGTACTAACTTATCTTTTAATTGGCTACAGCTAGCGTTTAAGATTTTTTTAAAAAACAAACAAACCACATTTCAGTTCGATTGTTTGTTTGTTTTTTAAAGCTACAACATTAATACGTTCTCGTTGACTCACCCGTTAGGCAGGTCCGCTTCTACGGCCGTTGGCGCTTGCTCCTGGCCGCCTCACCATGGCACATAACGGCTGACAGTCCGTTTTCACTTTCTGCCGTGGCCGCCGTGCTCAAGTGCGTTTATTTGCGGAAGTGAGGAGAAAAATAATGTCACGTGATTCTAAGACCAGCACAGTCGATTGCAGATTTCACCAATATTTCCCTTTCGCCTCTATCCCCACCTCGCATTTTCCTACCAAATCTAGCTGTGGTTTTCAGCTAGATTAGTATGCAGTTAACCGCCAAGTAGTACACTAGATTTCACATTCATTCGCCGAAGAGGAATATAGAGGAATATTTGGTCAGGTTTAAGAAAAATAAGACTTTTGTTAGATAGTTATTCTTTTATGCCGTATCCAAAATGCAACATGGATATAACCAGAACTTAATAAACACCTAGGATTTGAAGTTGGAGACATCTGGTCTTTTGAAGCCCAAATTTCAGAATTAATATTTTTATACTCAGGGAGTTTTTTTTTTTTTTTTTTTTGATGCGGTGGGGAGACTAGTAGTGCGTTTGTGTCTGTTATTTGGAAGTGTAAAGAACAATCCTGACGCACAGTTTAAAGTACTGTATTCTTTAATGTCTTAAACATCAGTTATGTACATTGCTTATGTCAGACTACATAAATAAAAATCAGATTTTACCCAGAGGTACCAGAATCAGCAGGAAAAACATCTTCTGAAAATAAAGTTTGCCTTACCTCTCTATAATAAAAGGTCGTTGTTTCTCTGATTGCATTTTCTCATCATTGAAATATACTTTTGAGTGTCTCTCCCTCTTTGTCAGGTTTTTTTTAAAGTTTCAAGACAACTGAGTGCCCGGATCTGCAAAGGAAGCTTTTGTAATGCAACCAAAACCTTCAGATCTAAGTGGACATTTTAGTCGCCTGCTCTTCCAAAGGTCAAGAAAGAAGTTAGCATCCTCACTCAAGAGATGATCCATTCTCAGATTTGCTGTGTGCCTCTTTAGAGTTATTGATTACATATTCTTCCAAAATGCACCATGTTATGTAAAATACTTGTACTTTACTAAAAAAACAAAACAATTCCCCACGCGGTTAACTTGGTGCATTTGGATCTGGGTCAAGCAGGATTAACGTTCCATTTGGAGGCCTCTTATCTTATTTTGCTTCTTTTTGTACTCCACAGGAAATCCAGATTCAGTGTTTGCTGTCCAAGTTAATCATTGAGTGAGCCAGTGTGTTCATCAACACTCACGTAAGGATTCGGCTAACGGAAACATTCACAGCACAAATGAGGCATTTATTCCTCTAATCTAGTTTTCAGTTGTGAATATGTACAGCAGAGCCAAAAGTCTGGTATAGTCTACATTAGGGTGGCAGAGTAAAGTCTAAAAATTACTTGAAAGACAGCCATGAACCACAAATAAATATCATCCAATTAGCTGCTGAAATGTCTGACCTATAAAAAGGACAAGCCAAAGAAAGGAGAAAGAGTACTTTACATTTGCTTTTTCATAACAAGGTGGTCAGCCTGCTAAAGTCACATAAAGGAAGCGATGCTCATCTTTAAAATATATTCAGAGCACGTAAAAACTGAGCTCAAAGGGAGTTCAATCTTCCTCACAAACACTTAGATCAAATGAATCCCTGCAGAAAGCAACTCGCACCCATACAACTTAAAACAGCTACCATATGTGTGAGTCACAAAAGCACGAAAGATCCAACGGCTAAACAGCAAGTTTATTTTGGTTAGGATCAGAAACACAGATCATGTCCTGAGGGTCAAAGATGAAGAGGAGATATCAGAATCCCCCCCAACTGAAAAATGGCAATGATGGCTTGTGGTTTTTCCAAGAGAAGGGGGGGGGGGGGGTGTAAATGGTCGGGATGCATGGTGTCATACAATGTTCAGTGAATGACATTAGAAGGGAAGCAAGTTACTCTCCAACAGCAGGGAGCAGCATTGACCATTTCTACTGGCAAACTCCAACAACAAGGAGACTACGCGTTACTAAAGCCACGTCCCCTATTTAGAGATTCTCCAGTCACTCAGTCTCGTTTCTATTCGATAAAACCTAGCTGTAGTTGAAATGAAAAACAAAAGGCACAATGATTTTCAACTCATTCTCGTCTTTAATATGCACAAGAGTTGAAAGCATCAGTGAGCCACCTTAAAGAGAAGAATTCAATCTAAAATTTATAAAAAGATACAAACAATCAGAGGCCAAAACGCTGTCTGTTGCTTTTCTCCTATTATTTTATTTAAAACAACTTTTCATTAGCAAGTAAAAATCTTGCAACAAACATAAGCTTGTATCCAATGCGGATACAAGGCAACGAAATTGTAAATCTTTAAAGTGGCTCGGTCTAGTCTGCTAGTTCATGACTGTACACCCTCTCTATAGTTTTGTTCAGTAATAAACAGCTAGTCCCAAAAAAAACCAAAAACAAACAAACAAAAAAGCCTGGGCTGCTCATAACAAGCCCACTCAGTATTTAAAGCCCCAGTGTGACCCCCAGCCCCACCCCCCCAATCCCCACCCCAAACCCCAGCTCTGAACCCCTCTAAGTAGTTAGCAGCCAACCGGGGGGGTGGGATCATTAAGTCTTCCAGACCAGGGCTATGATTGGGATTAAAGTTTGACACATTTACCCCAAGCCTGCACATTAACCAGGACACAGGATGGTACATTTTAAACAGCCCGTCACCACTACAGAGAGGAGGAAAAAACAAAACAAAACCAGCCTGTTCCAATTTATCAGCATGTCATCACAATACATATGCAAGTCGAAAGTAAAAACAATAAAAGAAATATTGCTTCAAAAAGGAGGAAAAAAAAAATAGAGACCCTCCCCAGCCATCTTTGACAGTTATCGTCCATCCAATGACTGTCAGCTGCAGCAGCTTTGTACAGGCTTTATGTAAATATATATTCATTAGACGGCAAGGAGAGATACACATCATGTTTTTGTACAGTTATTCAAATTGAGTGATGACATGTGACCTCTTTATCGAAAGTAGTTAAGTAATGTAAAGATCAGGACCTGCACTCGTTGTACAAGTCTAGTCTTCAGTGAGTGTAGGTCCTTTTTGTCGTTTCTGCAGTCAGACATCGTTATGCCTCTCAGACGTGTGCATAAGACTGAAGAAAACCTAAAAAATAAAATAGTAATACAAAGGAAGCTCCACAGACCCAACCAGTAGAAGCGGAAACATGAAACCAATTTGTCTGTAGCGAAATTTAAAAAAAAAAAAAAAAAAAAAGGTCATATTGCAATTAGGATGATTTTAGCTTTAAGTTGTTTTCTTTCTTTTCGTTAAACCCCCTCCCTCCATTCAGAGTTTCACATTACAGGGGAATCCCGAGCAAATAGTTTACTGAATCCCAGGACGTGGCTGAGCTCAGAAGGAGGATGTCCTGTGGGTGGCGGGGGGAGATAAACGCTACAGCTGACGTGTTCCTCTTAAGTCTCTGTGCCTTCGCCCAAAGGTGATTCCTCCCGTGACAGGTATTCACATCCGTTAAAATAAAACTTTTGCCGCTTTGCTTAATCAGTAGCAGGCAATTAGCAGGTCTTAACAGTTGTATTGGGGGAAAAAAAAAAAAAAAAAAAAAAAAAAAAAGAATTATGGCATTTTCTTCACATTTTTGATGATTTTTTTTAAAACGAACAGTAAGTTTGATAATTCAACAGAGGTCACATTAAAAAAGTGACGCCATTGAGTCAGAAGTCCCGTCAGTCAGTTTGCCACGGAGTCCTCTTGTTGCCTTAGAGCCCTTTCGCCCCTCCACCTGCCCAAGGACTCTCCTGGGAGGGCAGTGGGGGTCCGTGGTTAATCATGGCTTAGCTCTGGGATTAACTCTTTAAACTGGGCGAGAGAGAGGATATTGGTGTGCCCTGGCTATCAGGAATCAGTGTCACGAAATGTATTAATGTATGTACTTGTAGTATGTCAGTGTGCATGGGTGAAGTAACACTAGAGGACAATCCAGGGAAGGGGAAAGCACAAAATAAAGCACAAACAAACAGCAGTATTTCTTCCCCATGAGTGATATGATGGCTTCTAACTGAAGTATGCACACAAATTCTTCTAAGTGTCAAAAAAAAAAGTGCGTGTATATGCATGCGTGTTCATGTGTCTGAAAATGTGCTTATATTTTTCCGTCTTTGTGAGAACTTGACATTTGGTAATTGAATCTTTCCGTGAAGGCTTTTCCTTCCTTCTGGTTTCCTTTCTGTGTGACATTTTAGAAGCACTGGCAGAAAATACTGACAATCTTCCTGATGCAGGTTGCCAGATGGTGAATATGCCTGTTGGATAACAAGGACTCCTATGAAGGGTTGCAGTGTTCTGTGAACGATGACCATTTAAAAGAAGAAAAAAAAAAAAAAACACCCCATAGTGCAGAGATGGGGGTGGGTAAACCCTTCAGTGGTGAGTTTCCATGTTGACGTGATGCTAAGTATATCCTTCTGTACCAGGTTGCCAGATTGGAGGAGAGATGGATGAATGTCTGGGGTGATTACAGAGTACCCGTGCAACTGGTTGAACCAAACATCCTGGTTTTTAGAAATTAAACTCCTTTGTTTGCATGTTGGAAGCTGGATCAAAATTGAAGGTTCCTCCTTGAGTAGTTTCAGGAATCAAGCTAGGATCTTCATCAATCTGAAAAAAAAAGAACAAACATTGTAAGATCGAATGCTAGAGTAAGACATTGCCCAAAAAGGAAAACAAATCCAAAAATAACAGAAAGTGAGACGCATGGTGGCGGTTAACTCACATCGTCTCCTGAAAAGTACTGATCAATAATCTCAAAGGCTAGTTTGTAGATATCCTCATTCTCATGCTGCTGCAAATTTTCTATCTTCTCCAAACCTGAAAAAGACAAAACAACAGTTTTAGAAACAAACATTATAAAAAACTTCAGTAAGATAAACAATCCAATTACACCAAGTTTCTAAGAGGGTACAAGGAAACCATCAAACACAGACCTCCACACTCCTCTATGATCTCAGCAATAGTACTGGCTTCATCTCCTGCCATGATGAGAATATTTTTCAGGCCATCCAGGACGACTTGCACCACCTGGGAGTCCTTCACGGACAGCAGGTTACAGAACGGAGGGATGACATTCTGCTCCACTAAGAACTCCACCTACACAAACCCACACATACACCACATCCATACTTGATTACAACATAGGTACATGGTTACAAGTGTGGAAAGTGCACTCACAGTGACCTTCATAACTTAAGTCAATGTTGTGTAGCTTCAGCCTACAATTATTATTTTTCTGCTTCTTGAAAGAAACAATGAGGCAAACATTTCCTACTGCAGTGAAGAAATGCAGTTTGTTTTTTTCATTAAAACAACATATACCCATTTCACTGTAGCAAATCTTTTTAAACCAAGTACAAAAAAAAAAATCTTGTCTGGTCCACAAGCCAAGCTCACCTGGTCTTTCCTCCCACTGATGGTGAGGTTGCTGATGGCCCATGCTGCCTCCTTCTGAGTGCCAAAATCACCCTGTAGAGAGCCAGGCTGTCACCAAAATGTACTACACAGCAAATTGCCAAAATACACACAATATGTAGGCCAAATATGCATTCAGTCTCCATGTCTTCTATCAGAAACTGTTCTGCTTTCTGGCTAGAAAATATAAAAAGGTGTCAGTGCAACTAAATGCCAAGATGAATTTACACATCGTGTGTCTGGTACCATGCGGGGACAGAACTGAACAGAAACTAGAGAAAATCTTGAGCTTCCCCCCCTTCCTCCAATTTCTAACCACACACAAACCTTAGCCAGTTGGTGAATGATCATAGGAATCAGACCAGCATCAATCACAGCTTGGACTTGCTGCTGGTTCCCAGCTGTAATGTTGGACAGGAACCAGACTGCTTCCTGCAAACAGACCAATCACAAATGGTCAAAAAAAAGACTGCATTCAGTGTATTATATAGAATGAATCTGCTTCAATAAAAAATATTTTAACATTTCACCTAAATAATGGATTTTAAGTACAGATTAGTACCAGTTTAACTTACAACTCTCAAGCTTTGAGTGTAATTAAATAAAATAACTACATACAACAAAAAACTTGCTCCCGTTACATTATCTGTACAATAAATACTACTTTACTCTCCATTTACTTTAATGTAAAGCTATAAGAAACTAGAAGAAAAAGCATAATGAGCTTAAAGGCTGAGGATCTCATACCTTATTAATTTTTTCTTTAGGATGTGTGAGCAGGTTGGGGAAGTGTGACAGAACGTCACAGTTGAGAACCACCTGTGTCTGCTCATCTGTCCCCGTCACAATGTTTCCCACTGCCCTCAGAGCTGCCGTCTGTAGTTTGTGAACAAAAGAGGAATACAACTTCAAATAAAAATTGGCTTCAGAGTGTGGACCGGGTGGGAGGACTGAATTAGTCTTACCTGAACTTTCACCTCCTGATGGCTGAGGAGAGGCACAAGAAATGGAACAACTCCAGAATCAATGACCATCTGAATCTGCTCGTTGCCTCCGTCCGTCAGATAGGACAAAGCCCACACTGTGTCTACTAGGATCTATACACAGAGTCAGAACACGTAAGAATTGAGACAGTTACTATACTGCTAGAACTGAAAAAACTAAGCACTAAATTTTGTCTTTATAATTTATGTACATTAGTAAACCGATAACTTGAGTAATCACAGCACAGCCTGATACTTACATTTATGTCGGTGTGATATATTAGCACACAGAGGGCAGGCAATATCTGTGGGGAAAGAAGTAGGTTGTGAGTGGGTTGGAAGTAGGCAAAGGAATAGATGAAGGTAAAAACAGGAGAAAAAAAACATCACAAGAGGAACAGCTGTCAAAACCAGACTTCAATTGTCAGCAAAAGCTTTCTAGTCAGAAGTTCCCCGGGGTGAAGAGGCTGATTTGGCTACTGAAAATGTGCTGTAAAAGCTCAGCGTGACTCAGCCTGCTGTGACAGAGTCAAATGCAAAGAAACTCAACCATCTGTATGGCACATGAGAGCTGGTACACACACGCACGCACGCGCACACATACACATGCAGTCACACCCACCTCTTGCACAGTCTCCATGGGTGGTGGTGGATCCTTGTTGCGGCAGAGGTTAACAATGACCCAGGTAACATTACGGAGGAAGGTGATGGGGATTGATGGATTGATGAAAGAAAGCAGGGGCTTGACCACACCCAGAGAGATGACATAATCCCTGCACTGTGGCCCATCACCTGATTGTGCAAGGGGGCAGAGGTCAACAGAACTCTGGATGGTTGCTTCCAAGCAGTATTAAAATAAATAAAAACAAAATAAAAAACAAGCACATCTATCATAGAGGGACACTCACCTATAATGTTTCCTAAAGCCCACACAGCCTGTTCACATACGTTCTGGTGAGGAGATTGTAGCAGTCGCAAGAACAAGGGCACTGCATCTGCAAGCACAAAGATTAAACTATCAGATGTGCCCAGGGTGATGGACTGTTTATTTTGCCACCTTAAATGATCAGAATCTAGCAAGGGGGATAAAACCAAACAAACAAAACATGAGTCCAAATGTCCACCACTTGTCTTGCAGAATGAGCCAACAGACTTTTGCCTTACGCACAGTAATGTGTTGAACTATCATTACATCTGCTCCAACCATGCTGGACCACAATGGGTTAAGACACTTGTATTTCTATAGAGACTAACAGAGATGAAACTGACACAGACACCTGATTTGTTTAGGACTAACAGTTATTATGGAGGGGTGAGATGAATGGTCATTTTTCACATACACCCCTCATACAAGCAGGTCCTCTCCACTTTAGAGATGGTTCTGTATTATGAAGAAAGCTTTCAGCTATACTCCAAGTACTACATCTTCTAGACAATAGGCTTCTATGCTAATCGATACAGCTTTCTACAGGGGCACCGTAATGGCTCAGGTGTTAAATGACTATAAAAATAAAAAAATAAAAATAGCTGTAACACATGGTGTAATGTGTTATGGCTATTAATGAAATGGTTTGGTAACTGGCTCTACGCACTCACTCTCAAAATGCTGAGGACCTACACTCACTTCTGTTTCTTTATGGTCACAATCACAACTTGGTGATGTGAAATCCAGACATTTGATTCAACTTACTACGGGAACATAAACATGCATGTGTTACAATCATTACAGTATGATGCTATGACACACTACATTGTGTCAAACGTATTTGCTCATCTGCCTTCACATGCATATGAACACGAGTGACATATCATTCCTGATACATAGGGTTTAAAATGATGTTAGCCCAGCCTTTGCAGCAATAACAGCTTCAACTCTTCTGGGAAGGCTTTTCACAAGGTTTAGGAGTGTGTTTATGGAATTTTTTTTTATCATTCTTCCAGAAACACATTTGTGAGGTCAGACACCGATGCTAGATGAGAAGGCCTGGCTCAGTCTCCACTGCGATTCAACCGAAAGGTGTTGTGTCAGGCTGAGATCAAGACACTGTGCAGCTCTTCCATGACAAACTTGCTCATCCATGTCTTTATGGACCGTTCTTTGTGCACTCATGCGCAGTCGTTTCGGAACAGGAAGAGGCTGCTCCCAAACTGTTCCCACAGAGTTGGAAGCATGAAATTGTCCAAATTGTCTTGGAATGCTGACGCATTAAAAGTGCCTTTCGCTATAACAAATCCTAAAACACAGCCCCACACAATAATCCACTAACCCACTACACTTTACCATTGACACAGTGCAGTCACACAAGTACGGTTCTCCTGGCAACTGGCAAACCCAGACTCATCTATCGGATACCAAATGGAGAACAGTGATTTATTGCTCCAGAGAACACGTCTCCACTGTTCTAGAGTCAAGGGTGGTGTGCTTTACACCACTGCATCCAAATCTTTGCTTTGCAATTGGTGATGTAAGGCTTGGATGCAACTGGTAGGCCAGGGAAACACATTCCATGAAGCTCTTTCTACACACTGTTCTTGAGCTAAAGGTGATGTAAAGTTTAGAGGTCTGTAGTAACTGACTGCAGAAAGTTGGCGACCTCTGTGCAGACCATCATGTGTCTACCACTTTTTGGCCGAGTTGCTGTTGTTTCTGTCATTCCCAGTAGCTTCCACTTTGTTATAATGCCACTAACAGTCAACTGTGGAATATTTAATAGCAAGAAAATTTCACAAGTGGACTTGCTGCACTGGGTACATCCTATTATGGTACCAAACTGGAATTTACTGAGCTCTTGTAGCAACCCATTCTTTCACAAATGTTTGTAGAAGCAGCCTGCATGCCTAGGTGCTTGATTTTATACACATTAACATTGATGCAATTGGCACACCTGAATTGAATGACTGAGTGAATACTTCTGGCAATAGTGTACATTATATTGTGTGACACACTATTCCAATCCAACACTCCATTTGGTGCTTAACTGAACTCTCAAATGTACAAAAAAAAAAAAAAAAAGATGATTGTGGGATCTGTATAAAATGTGTGTCATATAGATGTTGGCACTCAAAATGCCTTGGCAGTGTTTATGCAAATTTTGTCAAGATTGGCCCACTCATATAGAGAAAATGGAAGTGCAATGCAAATATATACATACGCTACAACCATTATAGTTTGATTCATTCGATGCACTGGCTGGACCATAAAGAAACCTTTTGTCTAAACCAATTTGTTCATGGTCTTCAAAATTTACAAATTTATCATTAAAATATGTTAGACCGATAGCAAGTGAGCACAAAGCTTTCCCAGCAACAGAAAGGGATGCTGTGTCTTTTTTTTTTTTTTTTTTAAATGCCAACATGATTAAATGTGCCATGTAGACGTCTAAGCATAAATTACCCCTCATTATAACTCTCAGCAAACATGCATGTGTTTAATATGGGGCTTTCCATAATTTCAAACTAAGTTGTTCCACATCTCTAACAGCCATCTTATCTTTTGAATATTAAACATGGTTTTAGCTATAGAGTCATGTTAGTTTTATTAGATAACCATGTTTTACTTTGAGGCAGAAAAAAAAAAGCATTATCCCAAGAACTAACTAAGCCTTACTGGGTGAAAAAATAAATAAATATGCTTGCTTGGCAAATTGCAGACAGAATATAAACACAGACTGAAGGGGTAACACAGGGGAACATGAACCGTGGGGTCAGCTTACTGGATTTAACCACAGCCTGGGTCTGTGCTGACGTCCCAGAGGCAATGTTGGTCAGAGCCCAAGCTGCCTCAAACTGAAGCGACGGGCTGTAAGACAGAGGGAAAACAAAACCAGTTAGAAAACAAAGTAAGCTAATTTATTCTGCAGTAGACGAGACAGAATGGAAGGAGCAGGGATTAATAATATCCATGTGCAACCCCCCCCCCCCCACTTGCCATTTCAAATTCTTAACATATTTGTTTTGGGCCTTCTTGAACTAATTAGAGCAAAACATGCTTTAACCAAACTGTGGTGCTCATTTAGAGAACAGAGTTTTCAACGGCTGGCTTTTCAAGAAAAAGATAACTACAACAGCAGAATTAATACAGGTAGTCCAAGCTCTTGTGACAGATAACAAATCTGACACCAGAAAGGTCTAGAAACTGTGTCATTCAGTTTAACTGCACTCAAAATGGAGAACCATCATTAAAATGAGTTTAGGAAAACTGATGCAACACAAAATAAAAATCACACACATAAAAGTGATTCTCACGCCACCCACCAGCCAAATGCTAGCTAATTGTAACAAAGGATGGTAATTCCGTCTTCCCAAAGAAATGTTTCATCAGACAACCTGCCATGATCTGAAGTTTCTAAGTTTCACCTTCTGGGATTTAAAAGAATAAAACAGCTTCTTTTTGGGAGGTATCCAGTTGTGAAGAGACCCGCTTTATTTCCTGCCCTGCCAGGCATTCACAGATAATTTATAGACCTCCAAAGGATAGGTTGTCCATTTTTAATTGGCAGAGGTTTTCATGCTGTAAATTCTATTGTGAGGCTTTACATCAAGCTGAGCTGGCTTGGGTTTCTGCCACAGCGCTATGGCAACATATTAAGGGCTGCCCTGAATACGATTTTTGGGTTCAGGAGCTTCAATAGTAATCAGCAGTGAATATTTTAAGGGTACTGCTGCTAGTGCCACTCACTGAAAACAACATACACAAAGCAGTGCTGTGTCTGCCATCCGAGAGCAAAAGCTTGTCATTGTAGTGCAGCACTATTGAGCGTTTATTCCCTAATTACTTGTTTGGCACTTTTGGGGAAGAGGGGGAAAAAAAAGGAAAAAGAAAAAAAGGGGTGTTTAAAGCTGCTAAATATAGCCACAGCATTGGCAACAATTAGGTGAAGTGAAGTGTGATGATCGCTGGCGTGGGGAGGAGTGGAGAGGGGTAAAAAACCCAAAGCCCCCCTATCAACTAGTTTAATAGTCCAGTCCTGATGTACAAATATCTAATAATGTCAACATGATGCTATCAGCTGTTAGTTGTCATGGTAAAATCTTTACAATTACTTCCTTACAAGCTCTTTCACTCGAGTTTTTCATTCCTGCCCCCCCCTCAGTGAACACAAGGTCCTGGGAATTGGGGAACTCCGAGAGACAGGAATGTTGATATATTTGGCTTGGTTTGTACTGAGAGGATGAGCCAGCTGCCCTGCATGCCTCCACACACTCTAACGTGTGGACACAGTGGGAAACACTCTCATGCACACAATGATTCTACTGCAGCAGAGAAATGATGCAGCAGGATCAGTAATAAAAGTTATTACATTAACAAAAAGCTAAACAAAATAATAATTTTAAAAAACTTTAATAAAAAAGTACTACTTAGGAAGCACACTTACTTGTCATCCCTTTCCAGGCATTTGACTAAAATAGGCAGGATCCCAGATTTTATCAAATCATCAATGGGAGGATTTCGGTCACTTGAGAGCAGTTTTCTAAAAAAATCGAATGCAAAAAAGTTAACACCAGAAAACACAAGGAAGAACTGGTATTTATACAAAAGTGTTTCATCAGCTACTCACCTGGCTGCCTGTACAGCACTGAGCTGTACAACCGCATTATCGCTGGTAGCGTTCTGCAGTGAACAAGAGCCATAACTGACATCAGCATAACTAGCCAAAAGTTAAGGTAGCACTGCTGGTACATTTGGGAAAGGATTCAATATTTGTTAAAAGGCGTGAACGAGATAAACGTACCTGTAGAATGGCATCGAGCGTAACATTTTGCTAAGCAAAGAGAAAATGAAGAATATTAGCAATGTCGTAATTTGCTAAGAACATGCAATCAATAGCAAGTGAAGAGCTAACGCTACACATTGTCACTATGGTGCATTTTATTCGTTATTCGGGGTTAATATAACAAACTAACTAACTTCATTAAATTTACTAGACTGGACAGGAAATCCAAAGTGTGGGATCATTTTGAGAGGAAAGACTCCAAAAAGATGAAGAACATTGCAGACCAACTGCAAAGATGGCTCATCATGTGAAGACAAAAATTAGCCATTTGCATTAACGCTGCATAGCCTACTTGCTGTTTTGTTGTGACACATTCAGAATCACTACAGATTTTGCTCGTATTGTTAAACAGTTGGCTTGGTTGTAAGATTTACATTTTACAAAGTAGTGCATTACAATTTTGTATTTCTTGTTACTGCAACACATTCTTTCTCTGCCTCACAAGTCAAATAATAAACTGGTATTGTAAATATGCACCTGCTAGTTCATTAGGGAGCACCTCTAGTGCACATATGTGAAATTCCTGGTTGCTTTCAGATAATACTGATGAAAACAAAACAAAACAAAAAAAGCAGAAAGCTGCACATTCGACCTTTATATCAGACTACCTTTGTTTCTGACAATCCAAAGGGGTAAACGGTTCTTCTGGGCTTTGGTATGGGGTGAATGAAATGTTTTATACCCAACTACAAGACTCTAAACAATGTTGCAAAATTCTTGCAATTACAGTGAGTCAAAGTCTGTACTGAGATTTTATAAGACTGGGATCTTCTATGGCATTAGTCACTGTTAAGTCTTAACAGTGTGATGAACCCTCCCTGCTTTTGACACCTAGTGTTCAGGCTTCTGGCAAGATATTACACAATGTCATGCTTTTTATTTTTCATCCTCCCCTGGTTGTATGAGAACTATGCAGGCTGAATAATAATAATTAAAAAAAAAAAATTAAGTGGGGGTTCCTCTCAGTATCACCTGGCATACTAATTAACAACCTCGTCATCTAAAAAGATGAGAGATTAAAGTGATTTTTTTTTTTTTTAACTGGAATCCTATTGACACATCCCATACGCGGTACATTGCCCACCTTTTTAACCCTTCTGACCTGATATCCATATAGTCCGGTTTTGCTACATCTCGCTCACTCAAATCAAACCCACCACACACCCACACTTACCCCTTTGAAGTCTGAGTCGACATCAGAGTCCTCCAGACTCTCCTCCTGCGGGACATTTCTCTTCTTCAGTAAATGTTCGTCTCGTTTGTTCTGACAAGAGGAAAAAGACAAGAAGACCAATGAGAGGAGGAGATGAAAGCATTCATTAATGCATTCATGAATTCTTAAACCAACAGTGAGTCTAGGCAGAGCGTTTTTCTCTTTGCCAAACTTTTTCATTTTCTGCAGGATATCCAGCATGCCAGATGAAAAGAATCTCGTATCATAGGGGTTAATCCAGAAAAGAATGCCTGCAGGAGAACCCACAAAGCAAACAGACGCTGAACCTTTACCCTTTAACCCTCAACACACTCGGCGTCCCCAACAAACGTTTTCATTTGGTATCAATCTACAGGACATGCGAGTCAGTGGTAGGAGGAGATTCCCTTGCCCTACATTCCAGCTCAGAGTGCCGATGTGCGTCACTGATGACTAATCAGCTAGTGCAGTGCTTCTTGTTCCTCTGATCCAAATGGAATGTACCAGACTTGAGACCACCTCAGCAGTAATATTTTATGTTTCAACATCCCCAGCTACTGAAGGCTGTGCTGCTTTATGCATTGGTTTACCAACATTCTCCGACTCTCCCTGAAAGCACAATGCCACAGTTTACCACGTGTTAATTTGAATTTCAAGTTTAGGTCTTATACATCTTATACGCTTCTTTTTCTAAGTGTGGTGATTATATATGGCAACTGTCTTAATAGTGTTCAGTTGTTCAATGCTGTGTTGCTAAGAACAGATTTTTATAGAAATGTTACTTGGAAACAGTCAATATAAATTTCTCTCACTTTACACTAAATTAGAGTAGAGTCACTTTCACCTTCCACTAACCAGATACCCCTCCAATATGGGGAGACTGGGAACTACAAAAACACAGGGACAGTGTGTCAATTTCACACACGTGGTTAAAATGAACATGACATGAACATGAACAAAAACATGCTTCTGGATTTCTTGCAGGTTCTACAGAACCCCATTTGCCCTAACCAACTGGCCTAGGGTCAGTTTAAAAATAAATAAGCAGTCAATATTTTCACATTAAAATACCAATAAAGGTCCTCTATCAAACCACATATGCAAAGTTTAAATGTGAAGAAAATGTTTCTAGCTCCACTCACCCACTTCTGGTTTGTTTTACACAACGACAAACACAGCTAAACTAAATAAAGAAAAAAATAAAATAAAGTTATCTCTATTTGCAGACATTAATTTGGAGCTTTAAATATGGCAGACTTCCTGTACACTTTGCTCAAGCTGAGAGCAGCCAGCCTCCCTCTTGCAACATGCAGGTGATTCTAAAGAGCGGCACAGCATTTACTCCACTACATTTATCTTAAAGCTTTAGTTTTTTGTTTTGCTTTTTTAACATGAAATATACAGTCCTGCACAAGAGTCTTGAGCTTTACAAAAGGAAAGAAAGCAGCCAGGCCATCTTCTATAGCATCTGAAAGTCATGTCCTTAAGAAGTATCGTCAGGGGGGGGATCCTCCCACAGAACTGAGAGATGCATCTGACCCTTCAATTGATCATCAACTAGACTGAAAGTTAGTGCTCAGTTAGAGAAATTAATCCAAATTTGAAATTTATAGTTCAAATGACTGTCAATTTGAGGCATTTGAAAACCACGGTGCAGCCACCATCATGGTTTGGGGCTCCATCTTAGCCAGTGGTGTTGGAGGTGTTTGCAAAATTGGTGGAATTATGAACAGAGAAAAGTACCATAAAATTTTAATCCACCATGTAAAACCATCTGGAGAGAGTCTGCATGACAAACCCAAACACGCTGCAAAAAGCACACCTGGGTGGAGGGTGGGGAAACAAACATACACATAAAAACAACAACAAAAATACAAAAATGACTCTTTCAAAGCAACAGTATTGAAACTGTGTGGGATCATTTAAATAAATAAATAAATAAAAGCAGGCAACATCCAACGAGCTTTAAATGGTGGTCATACAAAATATTGACTTCCAAGGTCATTAGAATTTCACTCATATTCTGTATGTTTCCATGCATATTTGCACAAGTTTCAATAAATTACTCCACCTACTTCCCATTTTCCTAGCAAGTCGACCATTAAAACCTGCTATATTCCTCACCAAGCTAGCAGTGGCAATAAATTGAAATCAGCTTCCAACTACATAAAAGTGAGAACAGGCTCTGACACATCAGTAAGCTTAAAAGAAAGTTTCTAAGAAGTGGTTTCACTTGGGATTTGGTTTCCCTGCTGTAAAGACTGAACTGTTGGTAAACAGCTCAAATCTTTAAGAGCCACAATTTCAATTAAAGACAAATTTCAAAGTCTCAATGCAGATCATACAGATCTTGTTTCTGATCTAAAGCTTCTTGAGGACCGGCTTCCAGTCATTTAAAATCATAAAATATCTACAAATGACTTTGTCCTCATGGTGTTAATTGCAGGATCTGTAAGGAATATCTATCTGGCACTTTAAAGTGTCCACAAAGGCTACATTTGTAGAAATCTACATATGACTAACAACTTGTGCAACAAAAACAATGATTCTTCTCAAACATGTTAAAAAGTTTAAAAAATAAAAAAAATTTAAAAAAATCAGATGCAAACTTGGGATTACTTAATAACTCAAATTAACAGATTAGGAGCCCACTGTCAGAATGGCTTCAACAACATAACCTAAATGGATTCTAGTTCTTGTATATAGAACAGCCAGGGAGTTGTCTAAAGATCCCCCCCCCCCAAAACAAAACAACAACACACAAAACAAAACAATAGAAAACACCCATACTAGAGCAATGCCAATAGAATCACATACAGAAAAACATGATACAAGCTGCAGCACATCACTTGTGATCGGGTAGAAAAGGTATTGTTGAGACACGCAGACTTTTCAGTGAACTCATTTATATGTGTTCACTGATGAAGCCACAACAGAGAGCAGAATGAATGCAATACTTCTTTTCAGTTAAGATCAGTTAACTGAATCACATCTCTTAATGACTCCACACCCTAAAGAAGCAGCACAATTAGTTGAAAATATTACCCAGCAAATGAAAAGTGATGCTATACCTAGAGGTTAACGATTGGGCCAATCCTTGAAATACCCCCAAAAATATGGATTCAAAGCTAAACATACTAGCAATGAATAAACTGATTCGGTAAAGTGGATTTAAAAAAAAAAAAAAAAAAAAAAAATCAGTTTGCATTTTAATAACATCATACTGATTTCCTTTTGTGGTGCAGGACAAAATAAATACCCAAATGACACCTTATGAACGGAGGTAGAGGGGGATCTACCTCCCCTTCATATGTTAAGCTAACACTCAATGCAGACAGGAAAGGAAGAAAAAACAATTAAGGTTATTTTTGCCCTTTCAATGTAATCTCCGTATTTAAGTTGATCAAATAAACTTTAATCCAGAACCATTTGTTGTTGCCGTTTTACATAATTTAGCAACACAAAGTAGAAATTGAATATATTCTGAAGCCTCTGGTACTTTTGTTGCACTGGCGCACACTGCATTCAATTAAGATCCAATTTTACTGCAAAAATACATTTGCAGATGGCATAACAATTATCAGAAGTAATCCCAGTCCTTTTTGAGTATGCAAATCTCTTGGCAGAACCACCTGAAGCAGACCTACAGTGCAGATCATCTTCTATTAACAGCATCAGGATGTTCACTGTGCTCTACAAAATATAAATATAGAAGTTTCATAAGCTACATTTATTAATACAGCTATTCAGCTCTGTTTTTCAGTTGCCCGTCTCACATCTCTGACAGAACACACAGAATCCTATTTTAATCAATCCAGCTGCGTTAATTAACCGCATAATGGCTTGTAATTTACTCAGTCTACACACCCGGATGTGCATCTAACCACAGTGATTGTGTACTGGACAAGGGCAAGCATGCTATAGCTCAATCATGTGCCTGAATGCTTCTTAGGCAGACAGATGGCGCAGAGAATCTGCTGCTACTTTTTGGTTAAAGCACTGCTAAAGCTAAACCCTCAGTCTATGCAATTTCAGGTTGCAAAGGCAGATTTCTTCCCAAATGTCCCAAGCGTTTGTAGAAACTCTTAATGTGAAACATCCATATGAAGCATGTTAAAGCCCAATACGCCCAAATCCATTGGTTGAAAAACAGAAATAGGTTTGCAATACTTGTGTGTGTAGATGAATGGGGCATTGTTTCTCACCTTTCTCAACTCAACTGTCACTTCATTTCGATGTCTTCTCATAGTCTGCAATGAAAACAAACACAACAGGAAATGAGAAATTTCCCCCCCACTTTTTTTGAGAAATCATGTCATTTATTGTGGTTAGAAAATAGAAACTGTAGCCTTTTACGCCAAGTGATTTAATGGATATATATTTAATAAAAAAAAATTAAAAAAACAACACTAGTCAAAAACAGGTGACACAAAATTGATGAAAAACCAAGATTCTGTATCTCACAAAAGGCAACCATCACCAATCCAACTGAAAGTCATAATAAAACAACTCAGAAAGAGAGTAACTAATTGCTGTATTTGTGCGTCTGCTGGGTTTCCAATTCATCCAGAACAGTTTGAGATGGTCTCAGATCTTGTGACTATTTGAAGAGGTTCATGTTGCTTTCCTAAATAGCCTCTTACGTAATTTGGGAAAGTCATAACTTGGGAGGCTGCAGAGCAGAGGTGTCTCCCAACCGTGGCAAAACAACAATAACGACGCGTACGCTGAAAAATGTTTTCCTTTGCCGAGATGAAAAGTAGCCGCCCAGCCTGACTATCAAGAGAAATTAAACTAGACCAAAACATTTAAACTGATTCATTGCTGAAATTCTGATTGTTTGATGGACCTAAAAGATTTAAAAGTTCCTACAATACTGGTACAACAATTATGTTTAAATAAAATTAAAATTGATGAGGGCACACAGGTGCTACCAGACACACCAAAAGAGGAGGAAAAAACAACAACTCTTTTCAGATTTGTTACTGGGAGTCAAAAAAACAAAACAAAAAACAACCTGTCCAATAGCCACACTGTGTATGATGTGCAGTAAAACAAAAGGAGGGTTTTATGGCCTGTAGCAGCGAGACTTTACTGCTTTGCAATTCATTGCTGTTCCAAATGGTGTCAGACATGAAGAGCAATCTGTTATGCCTGACCTAAATAAATAAAACCCCAAACTGGCTTTTTCCCCCCCCCTCTGCTGTAGTCTGAGTCATCCGTTTACAAAAACTCAAATTCACGCCGAGACTCTTAAGAGGACCCAGGTCAAACAATTTGTCAAAAATAGCATCCGGAATTCACTTGGCACAAATCTGCCTGTCATAGTAGCCATGTGCTTGTCAAAGTGACTCTGAGTTTCAAAACAACCACCCAAAGGTCTTCAATCTGTGTTTTTAGAAACTGGAGTTTTTCTGGAAACTGGTGGCTTTTGAAAGGCCATTTCCAGACATACCTTTGTTTGAGGATTATCACAGGATTACCAATAGATCAGAACAACCCAGCACAAGTGTGTCTTTGTTGGTGAATGCCATGGCTGAGCGTTGTTTTCTGATGAAACCCAAAAAAATAACATATGTAATCTTTAAAAAAAAAAAAAAAAAAAAAAAAAAGCTAGATATCTGGTACTTCATTACAGCCTTTGGTCCCAGCTTCCTTTATCTTGACTTCTCTGAACCCAGCCTTTACCCAAATGGTTTGGTAATCATGTCAATGAGCATTGCAGTCAAATGCTGTCAGAGAAATTTATAATTAGACTCGTTAGATGAATGATGCTGCAAAATGCCCAGCGTAGATTTGCCAGCTGTGCACACAGACTACTGATGGCGCTTTCTAGAATGAGTCTTAGCAGCGAATCTGATATGAATGTCCTCACCATTTATTCTGTAACAGCACTGTTTATTAGGAAATATATCTAAGATTAACTTAAGAAATTTCATAAAAAACCGCAGTGTCAGAAAAAGTTATTATTAACAGCAATGCAAGCTTAATGTTGTGCCTAAAGTGACTCTCCTCACTTCATCGTGGTGTTGTAGCAATTTCAGTGTAGTTTGCTTTTCTGATTGAAAATGTACCGTAAAGCTAAGGTCACCGCATCACTACCTTTCAGCTAACCATTTAGTGGCTTAGTTAGCAGCCCTCTTCAGCCGCCTCACCTGGCATCGCATGCTAGTCATTTGCTTGACATTAGCAAGCTAACAAGGAGGGGCAATATTTGGTTAGGGTGGATATGGAACAGACATTTAATTACACACGCACTTTCTTTTTGCTTAATATGGCAATTGTGTGAGACAGCCGCGAGTTAAAACGGGTGTCATTTGAGTTCAGCTGGCTGTAAAACAGAGCGAACATCAGGATTACGGAGCCGGGAGGGCCCAGCCTTGCTTGTGACCGGTGTCTCTGCAAGTAGCTAGTCAACGCTAGCTGGCACTGACAGCTACATCGTCTGCCTTTAATTCCCCCAGTTCCAACGATTCAAATAGAACACAGTTTGTCGTTCACAAACATTACAATATTTGCAAGCCACTGGTATGCACTTGATAGCTATCACCACCTTTGGTTCATTACGAGGAATTTTACCGGTAGCAAGATAGCACCTTTGATGGCGAACTCCTCACGATAGCTCGCATTAGCCAGCTAGCTTGCTAACTAGCAGGCTGGCTGGCTGGCAGGGAGCTTTGCCGGGGCCAGGCTCCCCACGGAGGCCCAAAGACTGTCGTTTTCTACATAAAGCTAATTCGAGTCGTGTTACGAAGACTAGCGTTTATATGTCAGCTCACCTCGACATCACGCCCCTTGTTTTTAAAGCTCTTGATGCGGTGGTTTTCTAAGCCGGCGTTTTCTGCCATGGCTGTATGGGGTTTAGCTGTTACTCCGGCTTTCGGGATCTCCTCCGTGAAAGACGAGGCACGGCAGCTCCTGCGCCGCTGCTGGCTCCGAAGAGAGGGAGGAGTACGTAACAGATCGCAGAGCGAGGGGAGGAGTTATTGCATACCTCCTGTCTGGGCTGCCCTGGTTTCCACGGCTTTCCTCGATGCAGTGACAATAAATTCACCTGCGATTTACTGCGCACGACGACGACTTTCGGACGTAAAAAAGCTGCGAAACCGCTACGTTAACAGCGAGGCAAATGAAAAACACTCAGCTTCATGATCTACAATCTCAAGACATGACAGTGGTCCAGAATGATGCCGCCAGACACAAAACTTTAATGAATCAACAATATTTGGTTTCATACAATAACATCATTAGTGCAAACAAGGACAAGCATTTGAAATATTTATTCGTCACACTTCAGCAGCGGATATGCGATATCTGTACATAACGACAACTCCACGTTTCTGATGTATCTCTAATCAGAGACGACCAACACCAGCTCTGGAAATATTCAGATACTTAGAATACACACAATCTATATTTTTTAGGGTGAAAAAAAGGCTGCTCAAAGAAGTGATTTATATATATTAGTGTTTCCAATTTCAGAAATATGTCAGTCTCCAGCACCATCACCTCCTGGAATGTGCACCGATTTATTGTTTGTATTAATCTCCCTATCAACTCTAAATAATGCAGTGACATTAATCATAAAAGTGTTGCGGTACTTCCATGTTTTCATTGCGTGATAATTCAAAAAGGCAGCGCAATAGTTAATGTATTAGAATTATAGCTGACCCTTCATTGGGTCACTAACTTCTGCTGCCAAAACAAAATACATATTATATCAAAAAAATAAGATGCCAAACTTTGATCTGGAAACCAAATAAATACAAATAAATACAGGGTGTATGCTGAGATGTTAGTATGATATTTTGGATGATATATATATATATATAAAGCAATGTCAATAACACATGGCTTCTCATCCTCAAAAACAGTGAACATACCATTACATCCATTGTCTGTTATCTACACACATGTATTGTGGATTAAAGCAGCAACTGAAAGGTTTTCAATTAATACAGATCGATTATTATTTACATAAGTTTGTGATTTTACAGCTTTCCATCATCATGGACTGTGACAGCCGATTGTAGTCGAACAAGGAAGAGAAATCCCCACTTCTTCATGGGTACTCTAAAGTCAATCCAGAGCAGCAGTAGAGAGAGAGTAAACAGGGGGAACGAAACAAGATGCCTCCAAGCCACGCATAATGATACTACCAGTTAAGGTCAAACTGTAGTGATACAGAGGTTGCTAAGAGATATAGAGGAGGGCGACAACATATAGAGGGGCTGAGGCCGAAGTGCTCCTTTAGAAGATTTGTTGTTCAAAGAGGATCTTCTCAAATCCTTGTGGAGGAGTGTGATAGAAGTCATTAAACTGGCAGTCTAAGATGGCACTGTCATCCACTAGAACAGAAGATAAAGACACGATCAATCATAAGTTCAGACACTGTATTCTTGTTCACGTCTTAACTTTTCTATAGTTGAATTTCACCTTTAAAGACCCTGAAAGTATATACTCTGTGAAAACAGCTTTAGGTTTTCTTCTGTTTATAAGATAAACTCTCAAAACCTCAACCTGAGCCTGTGTACGTGTGTTGTCTGAGAATGTTACCAAACACAGGGATGAAAACAGCACATTATACATGTGTTTGCGTATGCAGAATTACAGTGGTTGGGATTGGGGGCATAAATGAAACGGATTTCATCAACTTTTACCTACAACTCTCAGACACTCGGGAAATGCTAGCGAATTAATTCTGATTTGGCTGTTTATGCCACAATATTACACCAAGATCTGATTTACAAGTACACATGGAATCAGTCCAAATTAAAGGTGATGTGATCAGGTTCCAGGTGATGACACCCCCCCGGATGTTAAATGCAATTTGGGACACTTGCGATTGCATTCTGATCACGGCTTTAGTTAGAGAGTTCAGGTCAAGAGCAAACATCTTACATGTGTGCTGTCCAACATAAAACCGCCAGCTGATTATCTGGACAAGCTCCACACATCAGATGGAGAACTGAATCAAGTCACTGAAATCATTGCAGTAACTTTTTACTGGACGAAATTATGCATGTCTTGATTCTCCGTGGCAAGGCCACTGCCTTCCGATGAAAGCTGTGTTTGATCAGTTCAAATAGAACACTCTTTCCTGTGTGTGGCGAAATATTCACATTAAAAACTCTATTAAACTCAATTCAACTAAAACTGTCAGCCTGTCTGTAGAACAGCTGTGCAAAGATGTGCAATACAGCCCTCTAGTGGAATCAAGTTGTAACTGCTGTAACGAATACAAAAAGATCCATACATTTTTTTTTTGTTATATTCAAGTAAGGCAACAATGATCATATAGTTAGCAATCATTGGTAACTAGTGAACATATGAAATCAACTTACCATAAACAACAGGGTATACGGTGCCTCGGATCCCTGAGGCAGGACAATGCATGTTCTTTCCGTTCAGATATAAATTCAGCTCCACGTGGTCATATGTGATTCCCTGAGGAACACAAATACACAAGCTGAGAAAAGCATGAAACTCTTGTTGAAGTATCTTATCTCGGGAGGTCACAGCTTACATCTGTGCCATGTTTAAAATCTTTCCTATATTTTAAAAGAAGCAGGAAAAGTTGTTTTTTTCTCTTTTAAACAGAACTTTTATCAAATAAACAAAGACAAGAAGACAATACAAGACACTAAGGTTCCCATCTCACAGACTTCTTTGCTTTCTCCTCTTATGGCAAATGAAAATGGGACTGACAAAGTTGGATTTAAAAAACATGCCAAAGCATTTTTTGATGAAGACATGCTAAATCTCTGCCACCAACACAGTGTTAGTGTCTAATACAAAACCGGTTCTACGCATTTAAAGCAAAAACAAACAAACCCACCAACACTGTAGCACAAAACTGCTGCTCCCAAAGCTGAAACCACTGACATCAAAGGGAGGGGCTACCCCCAAAAAAGATGATTTATAGCCCGCATACTGAATGTGTTCATGACATTCTTCCCACAGAAATCACCCCAACTTCTTCCACACACAGCTGGTTTTCAAACCTGTCAAAATGTGGGCTTGTACTCAAAAGGCGCCGAGCGAGAACTGACTCAAAACTGCACTGCATCAGCGGAAAAGAGGCAATAATCATCAGCACTTAGCCGATTGAACCCGTAAATTAAATTTTAGCCTTTGTAATCAAAGGCTTAAGAGTTTAGAAGTATGCCTAAGTAGCCTGAATCACTCAAGAAACACTAGTGAGGGCCAATGTCAGTTTGTTTAGCTGCCTAGTGTTCCAGTAAGAAGTGATAAAGAGAACAGATGATAACGTACATGTGTGCTCCACCACAACCTTACAAGCTAGTTAGTTACAAGCTGTGTAAAGTTCAACTTACTTACATAGAAACAACTGTCGAAAAGCATCGACTGCTAATGAGCTGTCCGGTTACTGTCCCTGAGAGAGGCCGTGCACTTATATTCTTTTTAACTTTGTGACTGCATCTGTCTTTATGATTATTTGATATAAATAAAGGATATTAAATGTGCAGACTCATTGCACATGGGCTGCAGAATACCATCATATAGGATAGAACAAACACCACAGATCAAATGCTGGATCTGATAAATCCTATTGCTTTTTGAAAAATATAAGCTCATCTTGAATTGTGTGTATGGTGAGCACGTTCACAGTCACACACGTCAAACAATCTCAGTATAGCAACTCAGCGATCAATCACAACTTTCATACAAGTTGGTTTCTCTAGCAAAAATATTTGCAGAGATGGATCGCTCCGTGTGTGTCAGACAAGATTCAAACAGCTAAATCTGAAACACAGTGCAGAGTGAGTGACTGATCTGAATTTGATGAAAATTAAAATACTTTGTGTCATAATAAAATTAATGATAATCACTTATAGATTTACTCTTTACCCCTTTAAAGCCTACTAAGAGTCTACTGGGATCTGAGTGGTTTCTGTCAAAGTTTAGGCCTGCTTATAAAACCAAATAACTGGGTTCACATCAGAAATTACGAGGGTGGTCTCAGCCTATGCAGCTATCCTTGGAAAAATACGGAAACTACTCTAATGGTCATCAAACCGTGTCTTTATGGGGAAAAGAATCAAAAGGAGTGTCTGAGGTGTCAAAAATCGCCATTAAAGGGTACAGGGGAGGTCATCAAATGTCTTTATGGGGGAAAGAGTTCATAATTCTCTTTGCACAAGTTTCTTCCTTTGCATTTACGTAGTTCCAGTATGTCAAGTTAATCTGTAGAAATAGCTTCTTGCTTTCTTTTAAGGCAGGTGACTTTGGTGCACTCGTACTACTATTAAGAAGGGGTCAGCACAGAGACTACAAGCCCATTATCATCAATGGAGTGGAGAGGGTGCAGTCCTTCAAGTATCTTGGTGTCCACATCTCCTCAGACCTGACATTGGCTGCCCACATTCAGGTCCAGACCAAAAACGCTGTATCACCTACGACAACTGAGGAAGTTCAGGGTCTCTCCAAAGATCCTCAGGATTTTCTATACAGGCGCTGTGGAGAGCATCCTCACACAGAACATGACATCGTGGTTCGGGAACAGCTGTGTGAAGGACCAAAAAGCTCTCCAGAGAGTGATCCGTACAGCAGAACGCTGCTGCAGGATTGCTCTCCCCCCGCTCCAGGACACCTACACCAGGAGATGCCGGACTAGAGCAGCGCAGATACTGAAGGACCCGTCCCATCCTGGCAACAAACTGTTCCAACTTCTGCAATCTGGTAGAAGGTTCTGCATCATCCAGGCAAGGACAGAGAGACTCAAGAGGAGCTTCTATCCCCAAGCCATCCGGGCCCTAAACACACACATCTCACATCATCTAAACTCACATAATCTATAATTGACTGAGACAGGACTCTCTTCCAGACACTCTAAACCCAGACACATTTCAAATTCCTTTAATTTTAAATATGTTTATATTGTCTATTCTGTAAAATAAATCTGACTGATTTATTTTACATTCTTATTAATGTACAGAATTCACCTGCCTCCTGCTACTACTGCACATTCACCCAATGTGTATGTGTATGTATATATATATATATATATATATATATATTTATTGTTCTTCCTCTATCTCCCCCCCCCTTTTTTGCACATGTCGAGAGCGTGTCAGGTTACATTTCACTGTGTGTTATACTTGTATAACTATGCATGTGACATATAAAGAACCTTGAACCTTTAATTACTAACAGACTTGAAGGGTTTCCACGGTGACCAAAGTTTAAATTATGGTAAAACTGTCTAGTAGTGGCAGAACCAAACATTGCCCTATAAAGAGCATGGTTGGAATTTCTACACCATCAATCTGCTTTTAAAAAATCAATTTGTTCCAACCTCAAGTCTGAACTCATTAAACTTGTATCTTTTTAAAACTTATTTCCGAGTCCTGACAGTTTTGTGAACAATTCCAATAATATGTAATAAAAAAGGGATGATCAGCAGCTGTGTAGAGTATGTTCTCTGCAATGAATCGTTTCGGTACTTACAACAGAAGATATTTTTATCTCTGGAACAGCCTTTAGGATAAAAGTTAATGTTTTTAGTTCCCACCCCAGTTCTAATTGATTCCACGAGATTCCGAGAAAACCCTCTCCCCAAAAAACAGTTCTCCATTTTTAGCTTCACAGCCCAACTAATAACACTTAAACATTTCAAAGATCAGGGCATCAAAATTAAATACGTAATTAAGCCCAATTATTTTTGTGACTTACCACAATATCCCCCTCCTGAGGAATGCTGTTAGCGGGTAGACGATTCTTCTCTTCATTATTGTGGTAAATGGAGCCATCGTGCCTCAGGACTAGGCTGTTTGTGTCTCTGCCCATAGGCACTTGGTTGAGATTCACTTTCTGGGTTGCCACACCTACCCCCCACACACCTACACACAAAGCACACCACTCAAGTACGAAGATGTGAAGGGCACACACACCAATAACATGTTCATTTTAAAACGTGTATTCCAAACTATCCTGATATTTGATGACCTCCAATCTATGTTACAAACTTTACTACAATGTTTTTCTGGACTGAGATCCGATTGTTTGTTTTAAAACTGTTGAGAATGTCATCTCAATCACTCTTTTACCACAAACTACATGTACAAAAATACAATGTGTGCTTTCAAATATGGTCATTGCAAGAAGAAGTAAGCATGAACCAGTGAGCATGCAGTCACAAGACCAGTGTGCATCTAAAAATAGTGTGTCAATAACTCCCAGCAGGAACGCAGAAAATTGCAATCATGAAGGAAAAGAAGACGATAACTAAAAGGCTTAAAAACCAAGTGCTCACCAGTGGACTGGATCTTAAACTCAAAATAACTTTTGTTCTGGTGCAAAGGAGCGTTGGCCAGGCAGCCTCCGGTTCCACATATCCTTCGGCCGCTCTTTACAATGACAACATCTGTGCCTGCAAGACAAAGCAAGGCTCGATTTTACTTTCAACTTATAATATGCACTTTCTAGATCACATGATACCCGTGAAACAGCTGAAAAGACTTTTACATTATTAATATTGTAATCATTCTGATCCAGACCATCACCACTTTAATAAAAATAGCCTTTAAGTTGTAATCCTATGATGAATACAGGCGAGGCCATGCATGTAATTTTACGGTAACAACTACCATTTAAAAAATATCATAACTTTTAAATTATGATTGTATCTTCTAAAAATTACTAGTTCTCTTCCATCTTAATGTGCAGAGGCTGAGACAGGTGAACATGGTTTTTTTCCCCCTCAAATACAAAAGCACACGTATCGTGATTTCTACTGTCACAGCCGGTTGTGAAGTCTACTTAAGTAGATCTTCAGGAAGCAGTAAGTCATACTTTACAATGTTGTGGGAAACATGTTGTGGCCAAGATAAAAATGGACAAATGTGTATATTTCTCCATTTATCAGTGAACATTGAAACGAGCTGATTAATCCGTTCTGTCCAAAGATACAAAGTAAATACAGCTTTCTGCTTAAAATCACAGTAATTTAGTGTGTCTTAAATTCTCTTTGGGGCGCAAAGAGGGGGATTCTGACAGCTTCCATCCATGAACAGTTGTAAAAGAGCTCAGGTTCAATTTTCTGTCCGGTCAGTTGTTGCTGTCTTTGTCTTGTGTCATGTCAAGCTGCGGTTAGCAACAACTGAAAGCCCTGTTGAAAGTTTACCAAATGAACGTTTTAGTGCAGCTCACTGCAACACACAGAAACACTTAGCCTAGCAGCGCAGAAAAATTTACTAGCAGCTATCGGCTAGCGAGCTAGAAGTAGCAGCGGAAGTAGCAAACCACCTTGCCACACACATACACGGAGAGAGGCAGCTGGGCGTGTGTAGACATAAACTGCTCCTATATGAGCAGCAAGAATTACACGCAAACTTCACTTACCCATGTGATGAGTATCTAACTGAACTGTGGGCATTTCTTTGAGGGGAATATGCCCCGATCCGCCATCTCCGCAGCAGCCTAGACAACACGTAAACATCGCAGCCATTATTATTTTTTCCACGACACCAGCCGAACATCCGGAAACAAACTTAGACCAGAAACCAAAGAGCGCTGGACGTCAAAGCGTCAAGAGGTCCCGCTGCGCAACGGCGACACCCAGCGGCAGAGGGCGGTGCAGCATAAGCCCCTGCTACCCCTGCTGTATCCAATCACAGCGCCTAAGATAGGCAGTTGCTCCTGATGGCATGGAAACAAGGGAAGAAAATCAAGGTCAACATTTCTACACGTGACTAAGTAACTATTGGATATCGATGTTACATAACCCGAAACGAAGAGAGAGTGAATTTTGGAGGGAAAACATCAAAGGTTTAATGGTGGATACATAGCCTACTAATGTGCTGATTTCGCCCAGCACAGTGCACCTGATGTACTTTAAGTTAATATTTTTTCAGTTTAGGTTCAAACTTGAGGCTCCATAATAACAAAGCATTTAAATGTAGTTTGTAATATATATATATATATATACACACACACACACACACACATATATATATATATATATATAAGCTAATACAGATGGGGTCCACACGTGCGCCTCTTAGCGTGTAAATCGTTTGCAGGTATATATTGACAAGTGCCAACACGAGGGACAGAAGTAGTCCACTGCAGGAAAAAAAAACGTGCAACGGCAAAGCTGCTACTAAAACCTAGTTGACAGTTTTTCACGCTGGAATGTTTTGCATAGCAACAGCCCCTCCCCCAACAGACAAGCAGGGATCCTCTGCAAATTACCCGCAGGGCTAAAAACGTAAACATCCCGATCTTCAAGGAGAAACCTGTCAAATCGCTTTAAAACGCCAATAGTTTTCATTTCGGTATGGATTTATGTGCAGTTTGAATTATAAGTGCGCTGTTATAGAGGAGTTTTTATGCTGCAGAAAATATTTGGCACGCCACTGAAATGGTTAACTCCAAACCCGGAAAAGGGCGAAGTCTGCACAGCAACAAGCGCCATGATTGCGTTGCACTGTGCGTCTCAGCAGTCAGCAGCTGGTGAGTGAATCTTTTGGTCCAGTAGTTGCATGTTACTATGCGCTTGCAAAATCTGTCACAGCCCTCCTTCAGTACCTTGCCAACAGGATCGACTCTAACGCAAGCGCTGTTTGTCGATAATTTGTCGCATTGGATTGGTTAGACGACGGGGATTTTAGGGGCTCAGCTCAGCTCAGCTAACCACCGTCCTATTTTGCAATACACAGCTAGGAGATAATGATTTACTGTTAACTATAAAGTTACTGATTATTCTGATTCGCATCCAACCTGCAGAGATCTCTCTCTCTCTCTTTTTAAAAGTTTCTTACAACGCCAACTGGCAACTGAGATACATCAAAAATCAGGATGTTGCATGACCCAAATTGCTCAAACGGAGCTTTTGGCAGAGCTCAATCCAAGCTTTTACGCGCGTACAGGGATCCGAGTCGGTTTCACTTTCGGGATGGGGATATTCCACACACATTTGGAACGTGACAGCCAAATCTGTATCCTTTGCGATGCTGCATCATTGTTTTTCGTGTTCAAATATTGCATCTTCTGCCTTATGGGGAGGCATCCCTTAGTGGGTGCGTATTGTGTAGTGCGTTTTATCGTGTCCTTTTTTTGCTGTTGGGTTTTTGTTTTGTTGTTGGTTTGTTTTTTCATTTGTTTTCTAAATTGAGTATCGATTTGACGCCTGGATGATGTGTTTGCAGGGTGCAATGGAGCAGCTAGAAGAGGAACTTACATGCCCAATCTGCTGCGGTCTGTTCGAGGACCCGCGGGTCTTGCTGTGCTCACACAGCTTTTGCAAGAAATGCTTGGAGGGACTCTTGGAGGGGAATCGAGGTCCAGCTTTTAGGACACCTTTCAAATGCCCCACCTGCCGCAAAGAGACCCCCCACAACGGCGCAAACAGCCTGCAGATCAACTACTCTCTGCGCGGGATAGTTGAGAAGTTCAGCAAAATAAAGGTTATACCCAAAATGTCTGCATGTAAACAACACTCCGGTCAGCCTCTTAACATATTTTGCGCCACCGACTTGAAATTAATATGTGGATTTTGCGCAGCGACGAATGACCACGAAGGGCACAAGTTCTGCTCCTTGGAGGATGCGTATGAACGGGAAAAGAAGGCGTTTGATGAGCTGCTTTGCGGGGTGAAGAACTGGCGTAGCGCAGATTACCTGTCCTGCCTGGATACACTACAAGCCAGTAAGAAAAGGGCGCTTCTGTCGGTCAGTAAGGACGCAGAGAAGGTAAAAAACTATTTCGAGAAACTCATCAGTGCCCTTGAATGCAAAAAGAATGAGATCCTGTCCGACTTCGAAACACTAAAGCTGGTGGTGATGCAAGCATACGACCCGGAGATCAGCAAGCTGAGCGCAGCGCTGGAGGAGCAGAAACGCGCGCTCAGCATCGCTGGGTCTTTCGGGAGCGTTTCCGACACCCTGTGCTTTCTGCAGCAGATGCAAGAGTTCCGGGACAAGTTAAAGCTGCTTAACAATACTCCACTGCCGTCTCGGAAAGACATGGACGTCGGTCCCCTTGTGCGTAATTTCGACGTTAAAAACTGGGATTCATTGAGGCTCAGGGAAGTGGACAGGATGTCGGTCCCCCACGAGAGTGGCTCCTACCGAATAGGGAACAAACGCATGGCAGTGCCCAGATGGATCAGCATTCTTATCCTCACACTTATCAGCTCGGTGGTGCTGTCTCTGCTGCTGCCGCACACCTTCACAGCGTATGTGACCAGGGAGGCTGAATCACTTCTCGCTGCACTTTTCTCTCTCTTTGCACATACCGGTGCGTGCCTCCAGGAAATCAAGGACATTTACATAGATGTGGTTGATGCAGGTCAGAAATATATCATGCAGTTAATCGACTCTACTGCCCGCTTTATTGACAGTTATAAATTACCCACTAACTAGATAGCGTTAACTCACAGCTGTCAGATAATTTACACATGACAAGTGAGATGTAAAACTCTAGCGAGTACTTTAAAACATCTAATTGTTTACATTAGTTGTTTTTGTTTGTTTGTTTTTTTGCCTTATTGAACAAGCTGCAACCTCGATGAAGCCATAGAATCAAACGAATCAACCCTTAATCCTCTGAGGTTATAGTCTTTTCATCAAGTAAACACCAATTCACTTTTTTCCCATGTGCAATCGATTCCTTTTTTTTTTCCTAAAAAAGAAAAAAAATCATTTCATATTTGTTCAACGTGATTTTCACAAATAAATCTGAGAATTTTGAGTCAACTCTTTGTTTTTATTTAATGCGACAGCTCAGAACGGGCTGCTTTTTCCAAATGTATACATGTAAATGCAATTCGATGAAGTAAGCAAGTGCGTAATGAAAGAATGCAGTGTGATCCACGGCCTCTCTCCCACAGAGGCTTCTGCGCCATAGTGATGCTGCAGCCTCTTCAAGGTTATAAGCGTTACATAACAGGGCCCGTGTGAAAAATTCAGCAGGCTGCAGACACCGCAGCTCCCGGTGATCACACCGCTCGTTGACGTGTGTGGATGAAACCTTACATCCTTATAGGTCTCTGTCAGAGCATAGATCTGCAGGCAGTCGTGCATACTATTTTTTGTTGTTGTTATGCGACTCATTCATTGCATGACTGTGTCCAGACAGTGAAGTCAATCCTGCAGAGTGGGTAATTAATAGAAGTGTGTATATTCTCTGGTTTTCTGCTGTGCGTCTGAATAGAAATGAAAGTAACTTTGAGGCCTAAAACTCAAAACACGTGGTTAAATTGAATTAATCTGGGTTAACTCAAATCAGATACTTGGCTTTTTTTCTTTTTTTTAATGGATCAGAGTAAAAGGACAGTGGATTGTGACTAAAGATCAGTTATCCTGTTGTTTATGTATTCCCTATATGCATTTTGGAGAGGGAGACTCCATAAGATCACGCCACAAAGCGAATCAGTGATGTCAGCACTGACCATAATTCAGGATCTACGTCATGGCACGCATGTACATATATATAGCTTTCTGTTGCCAGGCAAATAAAGCATGGGTATAAAAGTAGGAGTCTCTATTAATATTTAATTTTAATCTCACGCAAATATAAACACAGCCTGTTAAATGTTAACTAGATAAAAATGAAACAAAACTACTGGGCGGCTGTATAACTGACTTTTTAACACGGCCATAAAGACAGCGCACGGTCAGCCGCTTTATACCAAAAGTGAGAATAAAAAACTCCAAGCTCTCATCTGGACAATCGGCGGTCACTACATACTCAAATAATTTGTGAATAATCTTTTCAGTGTAGCAAATATCACATTTCTGGAGCATTTCCAGCACTCTGGGACGTTTTTAAACCCCATTGTAATTTTTTTAAATTGCTGTTTATTGAATAATGAGTTTTCCCATTATTTTTCTCATTAGCGGGTACAAATTTTACCCAGGAACCAATTTCTCTTGGTGTGGGGGTGGATATGGGAACTAATGTACAGCCGTATATTAATGTAGGCAAAGGTAATAAAATGCGTCGAAAGGTATAAGCAGGTAAATATGCATTTTTTAAAAATACCAGCAGTGATAAAAATGCATATATAAACAATTCTAAGTCACTATAGGGAATTTCAGACTGCACATCGATTATCGCTGCTTCCACATTTTGATGTGTGCGGAGTCTGTTGCTTTTCCAATGCGCAAAATAATGGAATTTAAATGCAACACTGAGCATTTAAATCATAGCATTTAGAAAGACAAGATATAAATATTTCCAAAATTATAAGTAACATTTTTCCCCTTTCCCACCTACCCTGTCAATATACACACACACACACACACACACAGCTGTTTTATGTCCACCGTATAGTCTTGGCAATATTAAAGATTAAGATATTATAGATAATTTAGTAAATCCGTATGAATGGTATAAAATATGCTTAATGTGTATATACAAGTAGGAGGGTTATATTGTTTGTATAATTTCGTAAAACTCAAAAGTTCTTGCAAAGAAATAAATCAGGGATAATAAAACCCCTGAAACTTTTATTAAAAATTCATAAATATCACCCTTGTTAAATGCACCAATTCAATTTTTCTCTTAGTTTCATAAATACGTGATTTTCTGAACTTTTAATAATAATAATAATAACAACAAAAGGCGCATAAGGCCAAATGGAAGGAAACTGCTGCAGCTGCGTTTCGTCAGTAAAAGGGGAAATGTTGGACTAGACAGAATTCACTGTTCCCAAGGAAAAAAGAAAGAAAATGCAAGCACTTAGTTTGTGTTTCATACAAACTTTAAAAAAAACGGAAAGGTCCGGTATGTATAACTTTACAGAGGAGTGTAACAACGCACTCAACTTCTCTATTAATCTTTTCTAATTTATACATTCACATAAAGCCTACGTGATGTTTTGAAAGAATACAGATATTAACCAGCTTAAACGATCCTATACCAAAGGCCTGTAAATCGAAGTTAAACGCTTTTTATTTATGAGAGTCTGAATCTGGATCATCGTCAGCATCATCCTGGCAGGACTTAAAATGGAGGGCTTAGCCCGCCGCCCGAGCACAACTGCAGATTTAGTGCACAAAATATATCGCTATAGATTAAAAATATAAAGGCAGTTATAATGCAAAAGAATATAAGGTAAATTCTGACCGCTATAAGCAAGTTATTAAAAAAACAACAACTATCGAATAAACTGAGCCCAAATTGTATTAAAAACCGTATTTTCTTTTTCTTTATTTAATTTTTTAAACACACTACAGACAGTGAATTCATCTTGATTTTTCAGAAGCACTCCTGGTGTTTGGGCGACAATCCAAGCATGATTGTAACGATTTGAATCCGAAGCAAATCTGTCGCTGCGCTTTGCTGAATAGGCCCAAATATCCCAGCAGCGCTGCAGAAAGGCCACGCAGGCCATTGTGAGCATTTCTTCTCCAAGGACGGCGGCGCTTCTTAAAGCCTCCTTAATAGTTTCCGCTATCAGGAACACAAACGCTTTTCCTGTCCCTTAAACTAAAGACTACTAAACACACCACACCGACAAAAGTTTAGCATAACAACTTGAAAACACACTGCAGACAAAACAGAATTAAAACGTTTTTATTCTCAAAAGGTTTACACATAATAGTGAAGTGTAATAAAATGTAGTATACATATTTTACATGTCAATACAATATGGAATAGACATTAAGTAAGAATCAGTGAGTCAACCTGTACCTGTAAACATTTCTAAAGGCCAGCCTCTGTTTGCCACCACCTGAGTGGTCTGAGTACACTCAGTGGTGGTTAGTTGCTGTGATTGTGAGTGGCCCGCTTTGCTTCAGCAGTACGATCAATACTGGAGACTTCAGCTAGAGTGTTAACTCCAATATTTACGTGCTGCTACAGTAAGGCGACCAGAAAATGAGAATGGGGAAGCCCAAACAACTTTCTCATCACAGCTGGGGGGAGGGAGAAGAAAGGCTATGAGAAATTAATTCAAGTCAGTAAAGACTACTGTTTTATGCAAAAGTGACAGTACGTTACCTGTTACCTCAAGCTTTCACTGCAACAGTATGTTTGGTGGAGAGACTGTGAGATAATAGCTATGTAGTATATTCAGGCTTTAGTGCGGCAGCACAGTATGGCCTGCATCTCAGTATAACCCACAAACCATTCCGTGCTGCTACAACATCACCAGAACTGCTGCTGCGGTCCTTCCATTCAAAACAGTCTCTGCTTCTGTGTTATTTGCGCTGTCTTCATCTTCTGGCCTTCTAATCCTTAGCACATGTTTACGGATGGATACAGAGCCATTACCTATTATTTAAACCACCTAAAGACATTCAGGTGATCACCAGAATCAGATTGAAGTTTCCAGTCTTCTCCTAAAGTGGCCATGGAGACTCAGCATCTGAAACACACAAAACAAAAAGAAAAAGAGAGAGAAAAGGTTTAATATAATACAGAAGTCATTCTCAAAATATTAACATTAAGTATTAAAGTGTTCTTTGTGCTGAAAAGTATGTGGACAGGAGAGCTTCACACTCTTGCGTTTGTTGAAAGCCTCATCTCAAAAATGTATGGGCATTACTAAGCTGCTGCACTCTTCCAGGAAATCACTTATCACAATTTCAAAGCCTGGCTGCCAAGATTTGCACCAGTTAACCACAATGTAAGGTCGGACAATGATGCTGGATGATAAGGCCTGGACCCTTGGCTAGCTGTCGGCCTCCAGTTCATCCACAAGCTGTTCAAAGGGATTGAGGTCAGAGCTGTGTGTAGGCCAGTGGAGTTCTTCCACACAAAACTTGGAAATATATTTCTTTATAGATATTGCTCAATGCATGAAGCACTGTTGAAACTAGAAGACGTATTCCCCAAACTGTTGCCACATTTAAAATACAGAAATATTATTGTATGCTCTACAATTAGGATTCCCCTCAACTTTGAGCCAAGCAGCTTATAGGCGCACCAATGTCCACAGACTTCGTAATGTACTTATAGTGTTACATCTGAAGTTTAAAGATTTTGCAATCTACTTTTATTAAAAAACACAAGTAGGAGTCAAAATTAAATGACTATTTATTTACACCCTTGCAAATAAGGCATGGACTGATTTATGTCAGCAGTGTAAAACTATTTGACAAGGCACTTTTCTAAAAGTCAGAAATCATTTCTCCCTAATGTAAACTTGCAAACTATTGTTGCATTTTCATTCCACTCCCATTAGTGCTACTGGCAGATGTTCAAACATCCAAGTGTAAAGCTAGCATATAGTGCAGTTCACTGTTCATGCTCCATAGAAACTACTGAAAATAACTTAGGTTTAAAATTCATCTTAAAATTGGGAAAAATCAAAAGAATAAGAATAATAGCTTACTTTAAAAAATTAAAATTCAAACAAAGAAAAGGGGTCATATGGAGAGACCACAAATATAAAATTCACATGAATACTAACAGATATTTTGCCTTTTCAGGAGCCAGCACACAATAGGTCATCTGAAATGTAGATGAAAGCAAATGCAAATGCAAATGCAAATGCAAAAAAAAAAAAAAAAAAAAAAAAAAAAAAAAAGCAGCAATTTGCCCACAACAGCTCAGCAAATAAAATATCTTCCAGTTATTTCAACTGAAGAATGTGCCACCCTTGATGTAAAAAGTTTTAGGCTGCTGTAGTAAATGTCAACAAAACATTTAAATCTTAAAAACATGTAGAAGGTGTTAAAACAAACATTATTCCGATAATAATCCCATGGGAGATTTAGGCCAACAATTGTTACCACTAGAGGTCTCAATGGACCTGTAATTATGACCTTAGTCTGAAATGGACATGATAGCCTGAATCTGATAGTCTCTTGCATACTTCCTCTCCAAAAAGACACTGATAAGTTCGGCAGTTGTTTTCTTTCTCACACAAACTCCAGTCTAGTTCACATGAAAGACTAAAAAGAAAAGAAAAGCCACAAACATTTTTCTTCATGTGATAATGAAGGTGTGAGTAGGGATAACAACAATAGTGGCACAAAGGCACTGCTTTCATCTGTTATACTGTAACAGACAAAAGTCTTTAATTTGAATTTGACTTTAAAAATCCCCAAACATGTTGTATTTCTCAATAAAGTGTTAAACAGATGCAACTTGAACTATGATGACTGGCAAACTAAAACTTGTTATACCAGCCTGCAAAGAAATGTTGATTTTACCTCCTGTGCCATTACCGCAAAGTTTCTGATATCTAAAGGATATCGCGTGATTCTGACTTCAGGCAAATTAAACACCTTTATTAATGAGAGGCATTCATGATTACAGCCCAATTGCATAACCCAATGTAGTCAACACAGGTGCAACAGCACAACTCAGCCAGACCTACCTGAGAGTGGCAGGTGGGTGGAAAAACAGTGAAGACCACTTAGTGTGGTGTATTTTTTTTTGCCCCCTTTCCACTTTCCTCTTCTACTTACCCAGTTTATAAGTAGAAGTCTAGCCTGTAATTCACAGATAATGTCCCTTATTGCCTAACATTAAAAAAAACACATGGGGGGAAAAAAAAAAAAAAAAAAAAAAAAAAATAGTACAAGCCAAGTCAGTATGAAATTAAACACTTCCTCAATTCTAATTTTACAGTTGATATCATGCATACCTAAAAAAAATTTTGCACCTAAATGACAAAAAAAAAAAAAAAAAGAATAAAAATAAGATTGTTACCAAGAAAACAGAGTTTTAAGACATTTGAAGCTGCTGTTAATTTAAAACTACAAACCAGGACTGTGCAATTGCCAGATTTGTGGGGCAAATTCTTGTTTTAGTCCTAGGCTAATAAAGTCCACACTGCCTGTTAGGAGTGCAACAAAAATTAGACACTAGTCTTCAAACAGAAATGCTACACACACTTACTTCCCGATCACAGGGATTTGCCGTTTTTAAGCTTTGTAAACGGAATAACTTGCAATAGCCATTCAAATAAAATAAAATAAAAAAAATTGACAGAAGACATGAGTGTGCTCTGCAAAGCTGCAGGTGAGAAATGACATCAGACATTGTTTTTAAAATCATAAAAAATAAATAAATTTGTGAGAAAAATAAATTCACTGATTTACAAAAAGGTTTTGCTAGTTATAAAAACAATGACAGCCCACTATTGTTACAGTGGATCTACTTTCCTGCAGAATAATCATGTATAATTTTCTCATCTCATATTTAGTTTGTACACACCATTTTTTTTGCAGAACAGCCTGATCTACACTGAAGTTGCAATCAAACAAACCTAAAATACTTAACAAAAAGCACACAAAGAAACAAACCAGGTAAGTTGTGCAATTTCCTTATAAGCTGATCATTTCTTTCCAAGTCCAGGTGGAACTGTTCACATCACTGACTCCAACCTCTCCCTATTTTTCTCTCTCTCCTTTAAAGGAAGCATGCCCGGACATGTCATCTTCTCTGCTCAGCCTTTTTAACCCATTCCTACAGACACTTGCTACCCATACAATGACCTTAAAGAGTCACCTGACCCCAAGGTTGAAAGGTCAAGTAACCTCCTACACCCAGTAGGGCAAAAGGGACATGGACATGACAACCCATCACCTCCCCAGATCAAGTGGTCTGGGTTAGCCTCTTCTGGTCTGTTTTACAGAGTATTCTGCAAGTATAAGCACAAAGTAAAGGGAGATCCGCATTGAAATCATCAACTGCGAAAAAACAGGGAACAGCAATCACATCCATCCATCTTTGCAAAAATATCACTGATTAAAACTATTTGGCCATCCCAGAGTTACAGTGCATGGAACCACACTAAGACATTTTCTTCTCCATTTTACAAGCAAGCTATATCCTTACCCAATTACAAATCCGTTTCATGTAGCATGTAAGCCAGATAAACATCAGGGATTAGCCTAGCCAAATCATTGTTGTTCTGCATATGGCAAGACAACTGCACAGGGTAAAAATATACTGTGTTCACTGTGCCACAGCTTTACAATTAATGATGAAATGTTTCACCAACTACTGGGCAATATTTACACAGCATGAGATCTTTTCATCATCTCCACACAAAATAGATCAGTCCACAAAATAACAAAGGTATCAACTGTCATGGGGGGAAGAAAAAAAAAAAAAGGCAGATTACCTTTAAGAGCTGTTTAAGAGCAACTCAGAAGGTGATGAATAGTTTTACTGTTCACAGTAGTCCAAGGATGCGACCAATAAAGAACTGCTTTGTTCCTTTCTAGAAAAACAAACAAACAAACAAAAAAAAAAAAAAAAAAAAAAAAAGCACTGTAATGACAGTATGTGTTAATTCAAGAAAAGCCAGTTACATTTGCATGGCCACTCACACATGTAAAGCAGTGACTGGGATTCCCTAGAAGCTCCAGCAATATTTTTTCAAACAAACTAATTTGGTGCAAACAACAATCAACTAATATGCAAAGCTTAATTTGACTCATTGTTCCATTCATTTATTTTTTTAAGTGTTTTTTTTATAGTTAAAGCCATTTTTAACCACTTCCAGAGAAAGTACGGACCACACTGTAAGACTCCCCCATGCCAAACAGCAGTGTCTGTCATCTAAATATACAAGTACGTCCACAATGTGTGGTGAAATATTTAATCCAAACAACTGCTGTACCTGAACTACAATATAAACAGTAATTCAACTGAGTACCACTAAGTACTACCCAAATACATTTCTGGTCTCTCCAGTTTTTTACTCCTATACTTGAACTCTCTCAAGTTTGCTCCTCCTGTCGCAAAAGACAGAGCAGCCATAAACAGGATGCAGACAATGCTGTAAACTGTGATGCAATATCAAAAGTTCGACCTGAGAACCCGATTTATAGTTGACCAACAGCATGAGGTTAGTTAAGAAAACCTTGGGCTCCAACTACCCTGAAAAAAAATAATACTAAAAAAATGAAAGAAAAATCCCAACTACCACAACCTTTAAAATGGCTGCTTGAAGTTTTTTCATTACACTCAAGCAGTACTTACAAATCGATGAGTAAGACTGAAATTAGGATCTAAGTAAGCATGTATGTTGAATGTGCATGCTTACATATGCAAGAGGGGCAAAAAGAGGAAGGAAAGGCAAAGTGAGAGAGAGTTGAATCACACACCCATACACTCATGCAGCAATTACACAAACAGACTATACTTGTTTTTGTTGTTTTACTTATTAAAGCACAAATGTCTAGGTGAAATTTAGTAACTTGTCCTAGTTCAGTGTTTAAAAAAAATAAAAAGTTAAGCACACAACACAAGCAAAAGTCTTATCTGCCAAAAATAAGGCTTTTAAAAAATGTAAAGTTTTGCTACAGTTGGCTGACTTTAAACAACACAAATAAAAAAAATAAATACACAAACAGTGTATTATGATTATTGTGTGTTTTAAGTCTGTTAAAAAAACAAAAACAAAAAACCCCAAAACATTACAAGAATGATTGTCGTTTTCACCAGGTTCCTTATTAGGCTCGACTTATCTGCTTACAGCTAGAGTGACAGTTACACACCAGTGAATCGACACAAGATAAAGCAGTAAACCCAAAATTACATGGGTTTATATTACTGTTGGAAATAAACCAAAATAGTTTTAAAACTTAACCTTAACTAAATAAGACACTGTTTGTCACACTGTATGAAAATATCTGGTCTATGTGAACACAAACACATCCCCTTACTGGGGGTAGTGGGTGAGGTGTAATTTGTGTTAGAGCAATAAAATAAAAATAATAACATAAAAATGCCTTGAATATTTTTGGATAATTAAATCTTTTCAATCTGACGGCATACTAGTTAATACCGTGAGATACTCTATAACCCTTGTGTGGGGAAAAAAAAAAAAACAGAAAAAAAAAAGTTTGTGCCACAGAAAAACACCAATGAAAACACCATGTGTCTAACCAGGAGGCAGACTCTTGCCATGTTTAATCTTACTGGTGGTGCTGCAGCAGGTTATCATATTACTTACCTAAAATCTAAAATGTAATCATCAAGTAGATTATTCCCTAGCATTGTAACAGCTGATACCTTTCTAAACATGCTGTCTGAGGCACAACTTCACTTAAAATAAATAAATGTATATATATATATATTTTAAAGATACATGTTTTAGAGAGCTGTACCGGACCATTTAAAATGACTAATATTCTGAACACAGACCAGCCTAATCACTTCAGTGTTCGAGACACATGACCGTACTTTAGGATGACCTCAAAAGTGCACTTCCCCACTGAACAGATTTACAAAAAAAATGTGATGAAACGATAACAATTATACATAAAACTGACAATTTTTAAAAAAAAGTCAGATTAATTAATCCTTACACTGCTTAACCTTACAACTTTTTAGTTAAAGAAATGTAAGGCTATATGCACTATAGCACTTAGTGTACGCAAAAATACATTTTTAGAAAATAATAATAAAGCCAATAGAAGGGCAGTATTTAAAGATGTGGCAAGGCAATTAGCAGCTGTAACTAGTACCATCAGCCTTAAACTATATGCTTTGGAGGATGGAAGAGAGAGAGAGAGCGCGAGAGAGAAAGAGAAAAATCATCATGCAAATCAGCACACATTCTCAAAAGATCACATCTAAGCTTGAGGCTTAACTAGAATGACCAGTGCTTAAAACTGTTCCAGAAAAGTGACTGACCATTTGACAGCTTCTATTTAATGGTGCAGAGCTGAAGCCAAGGCCAACTCCTCGAGTAAGTGTTTAAAAAAAAAAAAAAAAAAAAAAAAAAAAAGAGAGAGAGAAAGAAAGAAAAAAAGAAAGATCGAAAGCTGTCCCTATCACAGCAAATTTGAATACTATCAACTTTGCACTGCAAGAAAGAAGAAAAAAAAAAAAAAAAAAAAAAAGAGAGAGAGAAGGGTGGGGGTTCTCTGCAGTCTGGCTACAGCACATGTGAGCAAGTACAAGTAGAGAGTCACAGTTTATCAGGAAATGGGGGGTGGGAGCCTATTTTGCCAGAGGGGTCTGAAGAATGATGAGTCACAGAATGTCTGAAACAGCACATCGGTGCTCTGCAAAGAGTGTGAAAAGGCAAATACCACAGAACGGAGGAAACATAAACCTGTAGCTTTTAATAGAGATCAACTGAAGGCACTGCATTAATATTTTTTAAGGGATTGTGAGGGGTGGTAGAATAATGCTGCATTGTAACTCTAAAATGAAAAAGAATGAGGTAAATATTTACACCCACTTTACCTATATGAGCACATTAGAAACATTTTAAAACCTAGTTACCAGCAAGCAAGAGTCCAAATATTACTTTGATACTATATTTTGATCATAAAATTTCACTTTGACAAGGTGCTGCCTGCTCTCTTCTAGACATTAGAGGTGCAATTTCTCACTTTCCCCCTTCAATACTAATATCACAAATAACTACTCATGCTGCAGCTAATATAGTAACATTAAAGCCCACTTCAACTAAACTAGACAAAATTAGATATTGTAAACACTTCATAATAATCTACACTGAAACAAAGTGTCATTTATAATCACTATCACTTTTCGATTTTTGAAACAAAACATTTTCAGTGTGACTTTGTTTTATAATTACACTTTAACAACCAAGTACTCAGCAATACCCTCATCCACCTAAAGTATTACAAACATTTGACTAAATAGCTTAAAAACTTACTGCCTCTCTGGCTAAACTGACACCACGACAGGCTGACAGTTTCAACTTTTAGTACGAAATAAGCAGATAGACAAATGTTAAGAATCCCATTAAATATTTACAATTAGGTGTCTAAATGCCTACATTGTCCAAGCTCTACTTTACACCCATTCTTTAATTCTGCTCAAGTGTAGTGACCCAATTAGCCTTTTTGACACTGTAGGAGTAACATATGGTTTAATTATCAATGAAACATTTTTAAAACCTGTAATTTCAAACTGGCAGTTACAGTAGAATGAAATGGGAACTTGGTTTAAATATAGAGTTCCAGTTTTTCGTACACTACGTGGTACTGCATTATTCCCAACACGGGTGATCACATGCCTGTCACATTTTAAGTCATACTATTCAAAGAGTTTCATAATCCCACAAATTCTACTATTCTTGTAAGCCTGACACACCAGATGATGCTGTACAGTAATTTTCTCCTCCTTCACTTCTTTGCTCTGATGTCTCTTTGAAAGGGCTTTCCCTCATTTCCACAACCCAATTACCCTTAAAAATATACAAAATCTTGGTTTAGAAGTTTCACTATAAAAATAAATAAATTAATAATCATTTAAAAATGCTGCCCCACTTCTACAATAATTATCATACTATGGGTGTAATATGCAATTCCACAGAAGACAACTTTGTTGTTTCCAACCATTTAGTTACATTTTCATTCAAAGTCATGCAAACCTAAAACAATTCTTTACTTACTGCTGCAGAATATGTGTGACAAAATAAAAATCCAGGGAAAATGCTATTAGTAAGACATGGCCCTAGAAAAAAATATGCATTTCAAGAAAAATGGAAAGGGGTGCCTACACTCTGTAGATCCCTCATCTGAAAGAGTTTTTTTTTTCCCAAATAAACTTAAGCAAGATCACCTGTTTACTAATGTGAATACGTAGTTGTATGAATAAAGGCTACACTGCAAAAGATACGAAGGCCTCACATTATGTAACATATTAAACCGATCTCGACTTGGAAGGAAGTAGAAGGGCGGGTTCAGACGCGCAATTATATGGAGCCTCTCTTTTCCTTCAATATGCTTCATTTCTCGAGTAGTCCTGTTCGTTTTTAAAAACTAAATAAATATAATACTGAAAAAAGGTCACAAAATAGCCCCTACCCGTCATGATTGGGCCCATTTTTTCGGTCACTCGTTAGAGGTTAGACCACGCAGTTTCCCCTCCCCGGTTCACTCTATTTGAATTAAATCAGGGTCCATGGCACACAGAAACTGCTGCGACGCTAGTAAGAGCAGAAAGGAAGGGGCAAAGGGAGGCAGCGAGCAGTGGCTCCAAGTCTTTTACATCAAACTACAATGAACCGAATACCCTAACATTACAGCATGCCACGGGAATCACCACAACTACCAATTCCTCGTTTTTATTTTGTAAATCTAACCTTACCTCAACTTTATTGCTTCGTTAGTGGCTGTGACAGCCATTCGTCAAACCTTTAACACAGCTATTAAAGTAGAAACATCATGTCGCGAGTTATGATTGTTGTCCCTTGGCTAAGAGCCACACGGATCATCTTACATTAATCTAAGGCATTAGAATATATTGACAGGCACAAATTTAAAGCAAGTACTCAACTCTAGATAAGATAAAGTCATATTTTTAGTCATCGGAGTTGCATTATAACACAACCTGTCACTAGTAACGGCCAGAAACAAACAAACAGAAAAAAAACTCTAGTAGCCACTTCATGACAGAGATAGGGAAATAAAACAAAACTCCGTCATTATTATTGCGGGCATTACAGGGATATAGGTCATACAGGGATATAATAATAAACTTACCAGGTGTTTTTTGTCTAACGATCCACAAAACACTTCCAACATCACACATGCAGTTTAGCAGCTCGGAAAAAACGCCTGTCTTAACTTAAAAAGCTTGGTCAAATTAAGTTCCTACAAAAAGCACTGTGTCTGTTCCGGTCTCCTTTCGGGTTTTTTTTTCCCTCCTAAGCCAGCGTAGGTGCCGTGTGCATTTGTTGACACTGCCGAATGCAGTTCGCCTCTGTTCCAGCTTGGCAGCTTTTACACCTCCCGCTCAAAACTGAGCTCCAGTGCAAAATAAATAGTCCATTATAGTTTCACTTTGATTAATAACAATCGATTGAAGCGCGTCTTCAGTGTGGTATAATTTCCCATCAAGTCTTTTTTCACCCAAATAATTCCTCCTCATCTCCTGACTAAAACGACCCGCTCTCGTTTTTTTTTCACCGTTACAGTGCAGCAAAGTCAGATATCCCTCTCTACGTGCTAGCACGCTAAGCTAGTAGGCTAGCTGCTAAAGAAGTACAAGCTGACAAAGCTGGCCAAATGGCTAACGTCTCCCCTCCGCGGTCTTTTTTCCACGTACTCCTCGCCTTAAGTCCGTTCGTGCACTCCAGTTAAATCAATTTAAATATTTTGAGGCTACAATTACCTGTGTTTCCGTTGAAATAACACGACTCCTTCTCTAAAAGCGCAGTTTTTGAGCGCTTGGTTTCTCTCCCCCCCCGTCTCGGAACAGCTTTCTACATTCGCAGCATCCTCTACCCGCAGCTGTCGAGGCAATCGCTGTTCACTCGAAAATGGCGCCGAAAGACTTGTCTCATTCAAATTCGATAGAGCCTTCCATTCGCCCTATTGGCTAAATACGGTGTCGAGTCTGCCTGCTGATTGGCTGCTGAAAATGCACTCTCGAATGATCTCGCAGCCCACCGCAGCGATCAACAAATTAACTCTTCAAGGCCTCGCAGTGTCTTTTACGGCAGCAACTAACGGGAAACCCTTTTCGTTCAAACTAGTTCATACGAGGATTTCTGATATGACACGAATACTCTTAGTAGAGACTGCGCACTATTTACAAAACATTGCAGTCTGTCTAAATACATAGTAAAAGTGGGAATAAAAGACTGTGTGTAAAAAAAAATCAACAGAATACAAGCTGGCCTATATTCATAGAATAAAATCTATATCGTTAGAAATACACGCATAATGTGTCCTACCAGGCACGATTGTACAGGAATAAACATTTACTGAGAGCTACAGTTATTTACACCTGCAACTATATCCATTTGTACTGGCTACACTGAGCAAATTCAGTCCATAGTGACCCACAACAAAATAGCAAGGATGTTGCACTTATGCTTGGGGTTACAATAGTTTGCTCTTTTCCAACTCACTGATTATTTCTTCTTAAGGCTTTTGCCAGTGTATAAGCAATCTTTCTAATTATACTTGCCATAGAATATTGTATATAGGAGGATCGATCCCATGCAAAGCATGTAAAAGCATCTTCCTACGGATGCATAAGAATTTGAAATACTTCTCTACTTCTCTTCTCCCATGCTTCTCTTACCATCTTTCATATAAGCACTATGAATGTCTATTCAAATTCGGTTAGTCATTTATAGGATGGTGTGGTTATCTGCCGTTAGCACTAAAATGCTTGCCTTGGAGTGACAGACCTATCAAAGACAAGAATAGCCAAATTAAGCATACTGTAGACAGAAGTCTAACATCTGTGTTATAGGTCAACAAGTAACAGTCCCGAGGCTATGGAGATGCAAACCAAATAATGTTAATGTAACAATGAGCAAAAAAGAAAAGCACTGACTGAGTAAGGTAACACAGGCTCAGACAGCAGTTAAAGTCCTCCTTCCTAACTCTTTTCAATCACACTCTGAGGTTGGCTTTGTTTTATTTTCCACAGTTCAAACATTGCTTTCTTATCTTAAATTGCTGTGACATCATATTGCTGTGCCTAATTTTAATTAACTTTCCTTTTTAGCGAGGCTACACTTTTTTCTTTTGAACTTTTCACTGATTTATTTCTACGCCTTTTAAAGTGGGCTTGGACATTTCTGTTAAAATAACACCTTCTATAAGTAAGTAATGGGATTACCGTTTTCTCTCAATTTAGGATTAGATTGGCAACACTCTATAACTTCACGTACCATTGTAGTATACATGCGGTAGCCAAAGCACGTACGGGTTGGGCTCTACTACAATAACCCCACTGTTATCACATCTACTGTAGCATAGTGTACCTCAGGCAAGATAAACAGAGACAGCCATTTCATCCCAATGCACACATAATAACAACACATAGCATTCACCTGCTATGTGAGCAGTTGGTTCCACTGGAAAAAAGAATTAGCGGCAACGGCTATTAGTTTTTAACTGTGCCTTAAGTCATTTTGACTCGTGCTAATGACCTTTAAATACTTAATATGTCTTTAGAGCATTTCAGGAAGCACATAATTTCTTTACATTGCAGTATATTGTAGTAAAAACATAATGCCTTTTACTTTTTGAGTACAAAAGCAGACCAGGAGAGAGAGGGCGCCCATTGTGTATGCATTCTGGTGTAGTGTGGACAATAGGGTGGAGAGGAAAAAAACACACTTGTTTACAGATAAACTGGTTTGGACAGGAAGCCAGTAAGGAGGAGCTCTGTGTTGTTAAACAGGCATGTGGAGAGGCAGGGATGAGCCAGCAAAAACACCACTATGACCATGGGAAGAATAGGATGCAGTACTCATAGACATTACAAACACACACACACAAACATACACACGAGTGCATGCATGCATTTCTGCAGTGCTTCCAGCTTTGATCCTTAGTGTACAAACAAACAAAAAAGCGTAATCATCATCGCCCAAACCCTAAAGTGACCGACACTGTGGTTTGTTTGGTTTCACTAGGATAAAAATTAACAAGACCCTCATGGGTCTCTATTAGCAGTGCCAAAACAGTAGCCAAGCTGAGCTCTGGTGAACACTATACAGTTCATCCTGCATTGTGTCACCGTCACATGAGCACACACTGCCTTCCATTAGGCAGGAGATCCTTATGACTCACGAAAACACAAGTCACATGTCACTACACAAATGAGCCATGCTACTCAGACTGCTCCGTTATCTACGGCAGCTTTTTTTTCTTTTTTTTCTTTCCCCCTTTTTTTTGCAGGCCTAAATGAAATCCACATCATAATGCATCTCTTCATTTGAGGGTTGAGACAGAGTGGAGCTCTCCCTTGTCCTCTGGTAGACGCGCCGAACAAGAGCCACAGTGTCACGTATCATGGTGTTTGACCACTGCAGGCAAACCTGGCTGCAAAGTTGCTACGCTGGGGTAATTTTAGTTCAGCATAATTTGATTTCAGTTTAGATGACTCGTGTGCATGGTTGGCTTTTACACTCAACCGCTACCCACTCAGTGAGGGGTTTTTACACATTATTTTGGTTCTTTCACTTGATTCATGTGCTTCAAAAACAGGCCCACCCCCAAAACCACCACCACCAGACTTGGGGCTGCGTGATATGAAAAGGTGGGGAAATAGGCAGTAGTAACAGACTGAATATATTGTTCTTTATTTAAAAAAAAAATAAACCCAAAAGACAAAAAAAGCACATTAATAGCACCCAAAAGGGGTGAGTGAGGGTCAAGGGTGGTATTAAATCAGGAATAAACACCTATGTAGCACAGAAAACACAAAGTTTGCAGCATTTCTGTCAACTTTGGGCAACTGCAGGCGATTTAACGTCGCTCAGGAGCATTAGGTGTTTGCAGATCGGAGAGTGTACGCACATTGTCAGCTCTCTGTGGCACATTGCTGCCTGCTGGATTAAATCAACCAACACAACAGAGCAGGTTGTGAAATTAATTCTTCTTTTTTTCCCTTCTCCCACTGTATCGGTGTAATTTGGATAATCGTAATTTTTAATTACAGTCTGATCCATTCACACTGTAAAATCAAAGAAATATCACCTCATCCTAGACTCGAGACTAAACAGTACTTTTAAGGAGAGAAACCGCTTATTCTGCCACTCTTCTTGGTAAATATCAAGCTGTGTAACATTTAGGAACATTTGGCAGCATGGATCAACGTAGAGTGCCTTTTGAAAGCAGCATATGCACGAGGCAGCCCTATGACCAACGCAGCCTGAAACGAAGCTGAAGATACCATAGGCATACTATATTAACATGGCCCTCGTCTTGGTCTTTAGAGAACACAATGAGCCCCACAGAAAACTCCATACTAGAGACTCTCCATTGATGTCTCCTTGGTTCCCCTCCCCCTCTAGACATCTGTAGCAGCTGCCCCCTTGTGCTCCTGTCAGCAGGGCAGAGCGTGTGTGTATGCACTAGTTGAGGTGGGGTTGGCTCGGAGGTTAGCGTGGGGCGTGTTACGACACCTCCCCCTTTGGAGGGGTCCGGCCCGCACACTTGTGGGACATCACATTTGTCAATGGCTAATAGTCACTAGCAGGTCATCCTGAAAACACAACAGAGACCTCTGACCTTTTTTTTTTTAGCACAAAGGCTGAAAGGTGGTCACATTAGCCCTTGGGTGCTTTAAAATTTGGCACACACACACGTGCACTCCACACATGCATGCGACTCGTTTGCATGTAAATAATGTTTCTTATTTTGCTTTATGACAAACTTTCGCTCAATAAAGTTACTTGACAGATAACTTGCTCAGGTGAACGCAAAATTCACTTTAAAAAAAGAGAAAAAGATGAACTCTAACAGCCAGAATTCTTCTAAACACTATCACATGCTTGGCCAGCAAGTTCAGATGTTACAGCACAAGAAGCCCTTTTCACTTGTTCACTCCATAAGCTTACACACATTCTCACAGCAATCAAATTAAGTGGGCACAATTCATTGGACAGGCTAAAGCGACATCACTAACAGAGGACAATTATGGGGACAAACTATACTTGTCCTGGTGGTAATGCAGATAGAGTAGAAAAAGGGATTTCACAGAAGGCTAGGCTAAAGCAGAGAAATTCTCTATATTAGCCAAAGGATAAGCAAAGACTTCCATGCAGTCTGCAAACAACGAGCATCAGTCATAAAGCCAGCACAAGTCGCCTAATTTTCATCCTAAAATTGTGTTCTTGGACACTTTTTCTGTTGATACCAGTTGATGATGAGTACACTGTGTTTTCCAGACTAAATGTGAAGTCATGTGCCAAAAGGCCAAATGATCCCATGCCTGATGGATGAAAAATAAAAAAAATAGAGCATAACCGCATTGACATGTGTTATTGCATCCTGAGTCAAAGTGGCCTCGTTGGTGTGTAACATAATGAGAGCCGTTTTCCATTCAAGGTAGGTTTAAATATAAATCTGACAACAAAACATTATTCATGCTGCTTCCTGAACTTGTAGTTTGTTTTTTAAAAAATCTCAACTAAACTGTCCACACCCCACACCACCTATTTTTATTTATTTATTTATTTTCAAGGCAGATTTGTGAGAGGGATAACAGAGAAGTCTAAACAGAAGCAAGAGTTAATCTTAGGGCAGTAGAGTTACCTTGGGTGTTACGAGCACTTTGTCTAGGTGTGTTTTCTTCTTTTTTTTTGGGTCATTGCCTCAAGCTGATGACTGCCGATATATTTGGGCTTATGTTCTTTATCATTAAATTTGAGGATGACAAAAAAGATAAAGCCAAGTACTGTTTGAACAGCAGGATCAACACAGGTCTTCTAAGACCCAAACTATACAAAAACAATGTAAACAAATCATTTTTATATGCATATTTGCATGCCCCTTAATCAAATTAGCACATTAAAATCAAAATCCTGTAACAGTTAGAGTCACTAGAACAAGAAATACACCAAAAAGTCTCTGCGAAAGCTTCACAAAGCCAAGCAGACGGTTTTAAAATGACTATAGAGTGTCTAATATCATTTATGAACTCTAGTGGCATTCAAAAGACTAAAGGAGACTCACATAATAAAAACATCCCTCTGGCCAGTCCTTCTTTTATTGACAGTCTATTGCGAGCTCTCTGCTAGATGCTATCTATGACATTTAACTGTGTTTAGGTAATGGCATGTATCTAAAAACCACTACTGCCTCTGACAGATTTCATAAACTGTATTTACTGGCACTGAGCAATATTCCTACGCTCACACTGTATAAGTCACGGCGTTGAGATTATGTTGCTTTTATGTCTGTCTCACTTTTTTACCTGTGTCCAGAAAGATTTCAATTAAGCCTATTTATACGAAAATTTTTAACTTTTGATGCATGCAAGACCACATTTGAAAAAAGCTGTTATTTTACATGATGTATATTTGTGAAACAAGTAAATACTGGAATGACAGTAATATATTGAAAATGATATACACACAGTGGTGGAACATTCTGTTTTTTAATGTGCTTTATTTATTTATTACTTAATCTTCAAGTACCCAATGTGCTCGGAACATTACCAAATACTGTTCTTGCTTTCCATACCCGAGAAAATGAGAATTTACACTATTCACATACTGTACTATACTTTGATGCCAAAACACAGGCCTGTAGGTTTATGGGAAACACACTGAAGTCACGGCAGTCCTTAGGTAGCATAATGCTTTCTAGCTCTGAAAATAAGTCAGTTTAGTTAGATTAGTGCAGATTTTAATAATTTTTTTTGTTTTGTTTTCTTAACTGCTGTAAGCTGATGAAAGGGCAATATTCATTAAACATGATGCCATTGTTTACATTAAAGGGACATACAATCACATCTAATTCAAGTTACTAATAAATGACTTTGTGCTATTATAAAAACAAAGTGTCTAGATTTGAGTATGAGACGCTTAACTCAATTAAATGTTGGTTTCAGGTTGACTGAATGATATCAGAGAACGTATCACTGGTACTAATGATGCCTGAAATAAAGAAAATACTCATCTAACATTACATTTGAATACATTAAATACTCAAAGGTTACCACTGTGTACAACAGTATAGCAAGTGGAAACCAGTGATGCTGCTTGCCACAAAGCAGATTGTGTGTTATTGCAACAAAGTTGCTCTATGCAGCCGATTTGGAGTCCACAGCTTTCTGAGTACTGTGTAGCATGTAGTAGGCTTACCGATGCTGATCTGTATATAAAATCTGACAAAATTTGAACAAATTTCTTTCATTTCACCTCAGGCACTTTAGCTATGGATGAGGAGACTGAGGACAGGCAGCAGTTAATCTGCTTATTGACGTCTGGTGGTCACTTTGCTGCTGTGTGAGAGGAGCAATCCTTATATTCAAGTTGACTTAAAAAGAGGTGCAGGTATCATAGCAATACTACTACTACTACTACTACTACTAGGGAACCGTTACTTACTATGTTGGGGGAGTAAACATTACTAAGTAGGCTGGAAAATATTATTCACCAATGCAAAGTCAACTTCGGCCTCGCAAGCCTTCCCCAAACCCCCAATTTTAGCAGATACACTGGAAGAATGCCGATCGGAGATAGTCTCCTTACATTTTCCATTGAGATGTTATGATTCAATTATATGTTACCTGAACCTACTGGTATTGTAGTACCACAGTCATAAAGAGTGTCTAAGGCACTTCTCACACCATCTTAGAAATATGAGAGTGTGAGCAGATTATGGAAATCCAAAGAAGGTCTGAAATAATTTGATTTCACCCTGCAAAGACACAACTGATGTAGGCCTATTCATTGTCTTGCTTCTGGACTACAAATCGAGAATTCCTGCGGAAGTCCCTCCCCCCACGGGCCACTGTTGTATCCCGATGATGTAACCGCTTTCCAAATATAGCGTGTTGCTGATGGCTACGCGAACTCCGCACTGGCCGAGGCTGCTGTCAGTCTGCGTGACGTCACCGCTATCGTGTTATTATTGTAAACAGCCCGCCTGCTCTCCACCGACGCTCTGTGCCGAGCCGACTACTCCATCCAGTCCTTTGTTCATGCAGTAAAAAACAGCGACGCGACAAAGCGGAGTGATCGTCCGCCCCAAACTGCGGACCGAAGCTTTAAAAGCAAAGTTAGACACATCATCTGAAACGGTGACAGCAAATCGAATCAATAAAAACACTCGCATTGCTGCTCCGTTGTGGACATGTTTGAAGATCACCGGGATCTTCGTGCAACCGGCGACAGCTCAAGGCTGCTGCATGAATAACAATAATAAACTGGTAGCCCGTGTTCAAGACTTGCTAGTGCACAACCTATTTCTAATAGTGCCCCCGTCACATTTGCCTCAAACAAACTGATGTCTCGTTCACATTTGACGGATCTTTTTTATTTATTTATTTATTTATTTATTTATTTATTGACAGCAGTGTAGTTAAAGCCTTGTTGTCACTGGCTCCTAAGAGCCGGATTGTTGAAAAGGAGAAGGCTATAAACTTGTCATTCGTGCACAACGACGTCTGCCACAATATATAACTTATACTCTACCTCGTCAGGTCGCCAACATTACCTCAGAGAGACTTTACTTTGTGTCCGGCGTCGCGGAGAATCGACCAAAACGACTCTTTATTTTTGCGTTGACTGACAGCGTACAGCAAACTCAACTAGTCGAGAGGTCACACAGCAAAAGTTGAAATTACTCTACTGAATGTTTAATAGCACTTACTGGATAAGCCTGGGCGCGTTTCAGAGGAATCGACTGCATCTCTCTCGTTGCCAGCCGGCCACTGGTGACACCCTCACATCGACATTTTCATCCAGGCAAGTTGACAACAACCTTCTATTCACCGACTAAGTGCAGTTTCAGCAAAGCTTCAAGGAAGTTGTTTCTTTTGTTCCAGTATTTTTGGTTGCGTCAATGTTGCGAAAAGGGGGGAGGAGGCGGAGCGGTGGATACACAGAGCGACTGAGGGAGAGAAAGAAAAAAAACACACACACACACACACATACATACGCACACATCTGAGCGCACTATAGCCTAGTTCGCACGCCTGGCCATTAACGCACAGAGAAAAAAAAAACCCTCATCCAAATCCGCCACAAAGTCTTCTCAACAGCTCAGCTCACGTGTCCGGGACGACCAGCATCTCTTCAAAGTGAAGCAGACAAGGCTACAAGGCACACGGTGCCCGGGTCCGATAGGCTGTCCAAGATCAGGCTACTACAGGTCGGTGCGCCCGTGCGCGTGTAGAGGAACGGGTGCATTTGCATACAGTGCGTCTCGGTAAATTGAGTTCCTGCACAGAGCCGCACAGCAGAGACGGGCTTTCTCTTTGTTACTTCGCCGAGCCACGGTCTTCAAAAGCAGAACGCGTGCAGCCTACACGCCTTTTCAACTTCAAACTAGTTTCCGGACAGTGCAGGGCGGTAACGCGTTGCTCAGTAACGCGTTACCCCCCACAGCAAGGAGTAGGAGTCCTCCAGTTTTCTACCACTCAAAGAAAGAAAGAAAAAAACAACAACCCTGTGCTGTCAAACGAATTCAGCTTTCCTTCAGCGTAAAAGCTGGACTGCATTTGAGCAATAATCCCATCCACCATTTGCTCTCCCTCGATGTGTTATTTTCTGTCATAGATTTGTAGAAAAGTTCACTTTCTCCGCGCCAACAGAAAAGATTGAAGAATAATTTTGGGGCACACTTGAAACCCAGGTAATCCGATTTCCCGTTGTCCAACAACAAAGGGGATCGCAAAGCTGTGCAACAAGTACGGCGTAACGGATGGCACTTTCTATGATGTGAAAAATATAAACATAAGCAGACTATTCTTTGGTGCAACGAGCCCGCCGCTGTTCCTGGAACGGAGAGGAGAAAAGCAGCTGAGACGGCTTACTATGCAGAAATAGGATCATGTTGGTTCATCGGATGAAAAGGTGAGCTGTTTTCCCCGCTGCTGTTACAGTAGCGTTGCGTCAGGAAGTTGTTGGTGTCAGTGAAGTCACCATCAAGACGCCCTTCTCTTCCTCCAGCTTGACGACCATACCAGCATATGCTTGAGACAGTCCGCTTGGTTCATTTTTGCGTCAAACCCCAAATCAACTTCTGCCTTCAAATCCTCAATGTCCTTGAAAATACGTTAACCTGACAACGTGAGAGGCTCTGATAAAGTGGATAACACGATATAAGTAAAACGCTGCAGAGTTCGGCGAAGAGGAAGTAAATTTCAAAGGTTGCGGATGATTTCTTTTTTTCTTTTTCTTTTCTTCTTCTTCTTCTCTCTTTTTCTTAAAAAAAGAACAACAACCCTGAATCACAAAACGCATCTCTGATGAGTGCGACAAAGTTCTCACAACAAAACAACATTATTAAACAGGTAAAGATATTCCTAGTGCAAAACAGGCCTGTAGTGTGAGGCCTGCTCTTATGGTTTCACAAAACTCCCTTGAAACTGAATTTTCGCTGGTAAACAAGTATAGCATCAAAATGCAGGCCCGTGACAGATGATTTGCCAAAGCAACACAACAATAAACGCATGACCTCACAGACTGTGAAGACTGCATGAGTGGGTTAACTTGGATCAGAAGCACTAGTCCAAAAGACAAACAACACGACTGGAAAGATTTGACGTGGGTAAAATGCTCATGATGATGATACGAGAACTGAAGTTTGAAAGAAATCCTATTTGTGGGATAAGATGTTACTTTCATTGCGTGGAAAGAGATGTGTTGGAAAGCCAACATCCACTTTGTTAGAGCAGCAGAAGCAAGAGTAAATAAGAAGTATGCATTCGAAAAGTTGTCCAGTTGCATAGCAGAGGAACTAATTCAATTCAATTAACACTGGGCCAAGCATCCAGAATGAAAAGGTGAGCTTAACACGTTTAAAACAATGCAATGCAATGCAAGAAGAACGTTTGATTTTGCTTGTTTAATGCGTCATCCCTATTGTCTGTCTGACAGGTGGACGTCTCGCACGCCCCGCAAGGCATCTTGTACTGCCTAAGAAATGGGCTGTAAGTTCATAGTGTTATTAGAAAACAATATTAAAAACCTACAGCAAAAGGAAAAAAATGTGTAGATTAAGGTTTATTTGCTTGCTTTACACCCACAACATGTTGTTTCTCTCTTTCTGCCTTTGGACTTAATGAGCATTTGCGCAGCTCTTGTACAGTATTTACTGTGCTGGGATAACTATGAACATTTATGTAGTGAGTTTAACCAAATGAAATACCCGAATAGTTTCGTATGGTTGTGAATACTTAAAACAGGCGATGACTCGTTTTTCTTCTAGCAAAAGGAAAATTAAATTGAACATTCATCAATTACATTACCACGTTTCGATAAATTGCAAATATTCAGATGAATAAGAAGTCAGGAGAATCTCATAAAGATGCTATACAGACTCTATTTACTGATCTTGACGGTGCCAGTATATTCTTTTAAAAGGCGAACTGCCTTGCAGACAAAAAAAACAGAATGATGAGTGCTCAGTACACAAAAAATGAAACAATTGATACTTGCTTCCATTATAATTTACACAGACTGACAGTGTAGAACTTTAGATTCCGGCTTTCTGTGCGCAAATTGAAGTGATTAGCTGATAGTGAAGAATTGTTAAAACGCTTTCTCTGCGTCCGTGTGTGTTTGGGAGTGTCACGCTCACAGTTATACAGCAGTATTTGAATATTTGCCCGATGTGTGGGCTGATGCAGAGTCAGAATGCAAAGAAGAAACCGTAATCATGCACAATTATCTGACAGGCTGCGGTTCCTCTTAAAGGTCATCGATGAAGTAAAAGGCTGCAAAGAGAGCGCCAAAATATTTGTGATATTTGTGGAGAGATTTATTTATTTACACACTTTTTACTTTTGAATCAACGAACAACTGGTTCTTCTGAATAAACGCACGTGTTGCTCGAGACAGTTTGTGTGGGTTTGTGATCTCTCTTTCTTTTTTCTTTCCTCTTTAACACTCGATCGCGGACCCACTGAAAATAAAGCTTAGAAAGGTGCGCGTAAAAGGCGCGTTTGATGCGTTGTGATCAACTCCAAGCCGATCAAAACCCGTTAGGACTCACAACTCCCTCCTCAGTGCCTGGCAAAGAGAGGTGTAACATACCTGCTTTTAAGATTTAAATTCTGGATTTTAAAAATAGAAACAAAGGGAGCATAAACGCTCCTTAACTCACTGAAAACCGGAAAATGGTTATAAAAAGAAGTGGAAAAGCAAACAAAGCTAAACCCACTGCGTCCAAGTTTTCCCTCGTTTTGCACTTTGTAACACTTGTTTTCAAAATGTCACTTTGCAATCTATTATTTATCTGAAGCATTTTTTTTAACAGGAAAACATGACCAAGCGCATTAGAGGAGCGCGCTCAATTGCGCAAGAGCATGGCAGTTAAAGCACACCTTTTGTTTGACTCAGTTTAGATATTTAGAATATGAGCTGCAACAGAAAGGTCATATTGTGTGGGAGGAATCTATATGACTCAAAACGAAAAAACACACGAGCCTTTTTCTGTGTTTGGGTGTTTGTTTGTGTGGTGTGCGTCTGGGAGCGAGATCAGCGTCTCAGCGCTTCTGCAGCTTTTCAGACTGTGAAGACGTCTTTAGATAGTTGCTTATGCAGCCAGTGGACATTTCAAAGCTCTCTTAAACACTCTGTTTACACATGTAAACAAACCAGGAGATCAATATTAGCCTCAACTCAAATTTAGACATCAGTTTAGTCACAGTGCTGGTATGATGGCTTCAGAATAACTGGGGTTTTCTTAAAAAATATAAATAGACACCAAAGAACTTGTCAACACTTTAAATGCCCTCCACTCATTTCATATAAACTGAAAATGCACTGCCAGCATGCAAACACTACTGTCACTCTGTCAATGGTATCCTTGTCAGCTGGGGACACATCCAAGATCAATGATGTTCACTCAATTAACCTGATGGATAAAATGTCAGAGAGGTTATGGATGGGAGTGCATATAGCATCTCTCTCTCACTATGTTTATGTACCAGGCTGTGTGTGTGTGTCTACGGCCCACAGTGGAGACAGAGGGTGAGGCCTGGCCCTTCTACAGCACCCTGTGTCCAGAGCAGAACTAGGTCAACAGAGACCGCTGGTTGGTGAGTTGGAACGATGCTGTGCTCTCACACACAGGAAAGAAAAGGAGGGAAAAAAGGAGAAAATCCTTGCCTTCCATTGAGGGATAATTAGAGAGTGTTTGACCTATTTGTCCCCTTAAATAAACCGTTGGCCATTTAGTCGAGAGCATGCCCTCCACTGGACCCCTCCAATTATGTTTTTTTTTTTTTTTTTTAAATATTGGCAAATTGCCGAAGTTTGAAGGTTTCTCCATCTTTTTGTCTCCAATGAAACTTACATCCAGAGATGTCCTGTATGCAGTAACTGTCAGTTGGTCGGAATCTGAATATTTAAGCATCCCGCTCATTAATGATTCGACTGGATTTAGGTTTTTCTACAGCTGTATCCATAACTAAATGAGCATTATATGAAATAAATTGATGTAGTAAATAGAATAAACTCACAATGAAATGAAATCCAAGGATTCGATAAAACAAAGTGCTATGTAGTATAATAAACTGTGATTTTAAAAGATTACTAACTAATTTTAAAAGATTGTTCTGTAAAAATGTATCCTTTTGCAGAAGTCTTGCATAATATAGAGGCAAGTTACAGTGATTGCACTGTTTCCAGCTGCTTTAAGAGGAGTTTTTACAAACCCATCTTACAATAGTTACATGCACATCTGGCCCTGTAACCAACTCCCCCTCCTCCAACTGAAGTCAATGCACTTTAAAAGCCACCAATAAAATCTTAATATCAGAACTTATATGCAGTCCCTGAAGAATTGCTAAAACAAAAGGTCATGAAGCTGAGTTTATTTGTAGCTCACGCTTTAACTGAAACAACTTCATCATAGCTGTGAGAAGGAAATTGAATTCAAGGACAGATGAAGTGTAATTCAATACTGTTACATACTGCGAAGGGTTGAGCTGGCACAAGGAGCACAGCGTAGTAGTTAAAACAAACTGGTTTTATTTGACCCAAAAATGCTGAGAGTCACAGTTCTGGGCCTTTAAAAGAGGACAAACTAACCTTATACTGGTGTTACAATGTGACACCAGCATAAGGTATCAGAGTAACATGACTAACTGCTCACCAACTCATCAACTGACTGACTAAGGGGAACTTAAATACTGGCTGGCCACACCTACAAACCAGACACACAGATAACACACAGTAGCAGATCATCTAATTACAAACAAACAAAGCTTAGTTTCAATGTTACTTTAACGTAACTGCAATCGAATCCACAACAACTTTTGGATTAAACGAGACAAACAAAACTTGGTATGACCCAGTCAGCACTTCCTGTATTTAGTAGTGCTGTTTAATTCAGAAGCGCAGCTGTGCGGGGCTCTCCCACACAGGTACACACTCCATCACAGGAGCAAGAACTTCATGCAAAAGAAGATGAATTTAAGAAAGGAAAGTTAAAAGTTAATGTATGAGCTACAGAAACAAATGCCAAATAAGCATGTGTGTGATATACAATATAAAGGACCATGTGTCATCATTTATGTGTACACATGTGTACCGAAAACAAAGACTTCAATATGCTGTGTATGGTATTGGTGCATGGGATTACCCACTTTATAGCTGTGCGAGTGTGAGTGCAACTATCACGCGTACATTGCAAAATTTCCAGCATTTCCTTATTACGTATGTGTTTTATATTTCAAAGGGGGTTATGTAATAGAAAAACGCATAATGTGACACAAGCTGACAGGAAGTGGAACACATGTAGACCCTCAATGTGTCCCATATTCAGAGTACGGGGTTAGTGAGGGTTGGTGCGGGGTGTTGAGTTCCATGTCCTATTCTCTCTTCAGTCCATCAAAACATTCTGAATCAACAGATAACTTAGACCCCAGAGAAACATAAAAATGTGTTACTGCAGGATTGTATGCGAACCCAATATTACACAGATGCATGCAAAAGTAACTTACCCTCTGAGCTGGCTCAAATTGCCCTAGACCGAATCGTGTTTCCTCTTTATTCTCACTCGGGAGCAGGACTCAGGCGCCATTTGCATTTGTACAGTAGTGCTTGTGTGCGCAAGATTGATAAAGGCACAGAGGGAAACTATACGGAAGTGACCAAACATATCAACTGTTGGAGGACTTCAGCTGGTGCCTCATGAGTGAGGCCTATGACTAAGATCGGAAAAGAGTAGGAGTGTGTCTTTGCCAATGTTGCCATACCAATACTGCGGAGAAAAGAAAGAAGGTAGGAAAGAGTGGATGGCGATTGGACCGGGTAAGGGCACGCCGAACAGGATCAAAAATAGGCTGTGTGTGTGGAGTGGGATGGCAGTGGAAAACATGCCTATTGAAGTAAACATTTACGTTTTCATAAAGTCATTGACACCCAAAAGTAGAATTATATTTAAGTGCTGTTCATACATTAAGTACAGTATAATACCTAGCATGCAAGCAGTCATTCCACAGACCACACAACAACTTGAAGGGGAAGTAATCACTAAATTTGCCGGCTTCCTCTTCTCTGTTCCAAGTGTATCTTAATAAGTTAGTTAAAGCTGAAGTTGAAAAAAAAGAGCACAAGACCATCCATTCTGTGTAGCCCATTGCCCTTGAATGCATTTGCTGGTCTTTATTGATACATGGCTGTGAGTAATAACCTTGCCAAGAATAGATGCTCTTCATGGGGAAAAGAGAATTTTACAATTTCATCTTTGCCAGTTATTTTGTTTGATAATCCCTGACCAAATTTTCTCTGCCATTGTGTGGACTCACACCCTCACATCACGATGAGCCCTCCCTCCTATCTCTCATCCCTGCTCTTCTCTGTTCCACACTACGTGCCTCTCTATTTATACTGTTGAGTCAGTTTCCCTCTGACAGGACTGAGTGATAAGGAAGACTGAATCATCATGTCTTAGAAACTCAAGCTTTCATCTTTTGATACTCCCTAAAAAGTAAACACAGCATGGTTCATTAAAACCTCCAAAAGAACTGACCAGAAACAAAGTTCTGATAATGACAACTTTGCTAACAAACAGCAAGTCATAGATTAGAAAAGCATCAGTGTGTGCCCAGTGGAACATCCCTGGCATCGGTGGTGGCTCCAGAGATGGAGAGTTGTATCACTCCAGCAGGATGCTGGTCCATAGGTGTCTGGTTTCAGATGGCGGACATGCTGGGAGCACAGTGTGGAGCACAGCACAGCCAAGTGGACGACAATGGGAACACGCAGAGACACAGGTGTCCCTACCAAGAAACACAATGTGTGAAAAGACTGTGTTTATTTGTGAGCCTGAGTATGTGTGTACACATGTGAGCATACTGTCATGCATGTAACACGTGTTGATTTACTGTAAATGCACTTCTGCAATGCACGGGCTTGTGTGTGTGTTATGTATTTACGTGTGTTTGTGTTAGCGCTCTGGTATTGATTCACTTGCACTCAAGCTGCACTTTAGCAGCGCTCATGCATACTTCCCTCAGGACGATAACACCTGCAAATGGAAATGAAGAAAATATTCCTAAAAGAGAGACGCGTGGCTCTATGAAGACTGAACAATAACAAGAAGCAGTCTTGTTGCAGACAAAGAATGGAAATTCACCTCACTGTGACAATGTGTATTGCAGCGCCCATTACTGTTTTTCTTTTTCTTTATTTACAAGTCTGTGTGTGTGTGTGTTTGTGCGTGTGTGTTTCTTTCTAGCTCTCTCCCTGTAACTCACTGGAGGATGCTAACCCATCAGGTCCCTTGGCTCCCTTCCATGGGATGATGTCATTTTAGATGACATCACCATGCAGTGTATGTGTGTGTGTTTGTGCTATGTGTATGAGTGTGTGTGCAGCCCCCTTCACTACAACCCCCCACACACACACACCACCTCCCTGCAGCCCTCCCTTTGCTTCTTTTCTCAGAGGGAAGGTGCTGTTTGACACACACCCGCTATACCATCGTCCAAACTGCCGTGCTAGCACAAGTGCTCGCAGAAGGCAGAGCAAGGAGAATAAGAGAGACAGACTGCCAGGAAGCCAGAAACACACACACACAAAAGAAGGAGGCGAGGTAGTCTTTAAAGTAGTAGTGGTGTGATCTGAGGGCAGAGAAAGTGGTGTGGAGAGAGGGGATGGGCTCTGAGGGGCAAGTCAGTTTAATTACACAATATTGGTCCTACTATAACACCACAAAGCCCATGCACAAACTGTCATTAGTATAAAAAAACCCGTGGACTGGGGAGTGCCACAGTCTGTGTGAATTGGTTTTTGGCTCTATTGTCTATTGTTAACATGGTTATATATAAGACTCAACAGTCTGGTCCAAAAAATTCCAGTAAACAAATGAGTTAAAAAGGAATAATTCAACGTTTTGGAAAATTTGAGCCTTTGCTTCCTGCTAAGAGTTAATCTGTAACCGAACATTAAATAATGGGTTGCAGCCAACAGCTTAGTGTAGTTCCCTTTCTTCCAGGATTGGAAGCAAGAGGAAACAGCTAGGGTAACAAAATCCACATTCCGAAACCTAGAATGCAAACAAAAGGACATACTTGATCTTCTTTATTTAGTATGATACATATAAAAAAAACCCAAAATGTTAAAATGTGGTGTAATAGTAATAGCTTGAAACATTTCTGCACACCACGAGTTCTCATTTTTGACTTTTGCTTGTATTTCACTAATGATAAACCTTTTGTCTTCTGTGTTAATCATATGTTTTGCTGACCCATCCATATACCTCAGCTTCCTTTTGAAGCTTAATATTAATGCAGTATGTTGGAATATCCAGATTTACAACAGAAAACCCCCCAAAATCTTTGCAGCATGTTACAAAACCCTTGATTTGGTCTCTTCAGCTAGTCAAAGGAGCTTCACAGACATATCTCTTCAGCTAATTTACCCCTTCATGGCAGCAGTATGTTTTTTTTTTAAACTCGCCTTTTTATTTTGCATTCAGGCTTAAAATCATTAGAAGCGTGGCTGCTTTGGGTGTCAGCTGGATGCCTTGCTAACTGTCTGCTAGGCTTCACCTCAGCTATTTCAAACTGATCTCTTGCCTTTGTCGTCTTGGTGCCTTGTTGTGTAGTTAATTCTACTTACAGCCTGTCCAAGAAGTCTGTGCACCAGTTTTGCTCAGTGAAATCTGACTCTTTTGTCTTTAGTGTGTCTGTGGGATGCACCAGTAAAGCTGGGTGCTAACCAAGCACGATAGTGTTAGCGGATAACTTACCCATTAACACGAGCTTCAAAATTTTCACAAAGCATTCATTAGCCAATAGATGATGTCAGTGGATAAGTTCATCTTCTATATACAGTCTACAACTGCCTATCGCTGTGAAAAGCCTGTTATTTGAAAATATAAACTATATTGGTTTCAGATTTGACTGATGATTAAAGTTTTCACAGAAGAACTACGTGAGCTACTGTTATCTTTAACACCCACAAATTATGAATGCATACATTACAAACAGCATATCAACATTGCGAGCTGTTTTACAATAAATACTATCGCCATGCAGCAGTTGACCTTTTCTAATTTAATTTTACAATTACAGGGTGACAAGAACGCTCTCAAATTTTTGCCTCGACTAATTTAGTACAAAGATCTTCTCACTCACGTCTTTCATATGAGTCTCAGAGCAGCAGAGGCACTCCCACACTGAAACACGCCTGCTCTTTATTGAGCACAGTTGGCACTCTGAGCCAATGATGTCATCCTGGCGAATAGGGCAGCAATATGGGGATCAGCAAGTTTCTGAAATAAGACACAATGGGGATAGACATCATGTTTAGTAGTAGATATTCAAACTATCGGGACAGAAAGGTGAAGTCGCTGCTTCTTTTGTGTTTTCCTGTCTTCTATAGAGGACAATAAGGAACTTTGTAGACTTTCTGTCCACAATGGCTGGTCTCAAATTACATATTGCAAGTCTCAAAATATTGAGGCATGGTTAGAGGTTTTCATGTGGTGATGCGGAAGAGTTTTGATAAGTGGTTTTACAGTCTGGCAGTGAAATCTGTTGTTTTCAGCTGGGGATTGTTACATAGCGTGGCACAGATTGTAACCATCAGTTTGAAGCAATAACAGTCTCATTTTTAGAGGTTTGTATATGTGCTGAGGTGGGGGATTTCATTATCAGCTCCATAACCTATAACTAGGTTGTGAGGTCCGGGGATTTGGTCATGGCGTTCACCCGTCTGTCCTGTGAGAATAGGCCAAGGCCCCCGTCACCTCCACCTGCTCCATCCTCCAGAGGGGACCAAGGCTAAATTTAGTCCAACAAGGAAGCTCGTTTGTGGACGTGAGGCAGGAAAGAGATCCTCCAGATTGTTGGAAAACTAGGGCCTTCATTTTTGTGCCAAACATAGAGGGAGGGTATTTACTGCAAAAAATATTCCTCTTCAAGACCTGCAGTGTCAAAAGCAATATTTTTTAATATTAATGTGACATGACTTTAATCACAGACTGTATAGAAAAGATGTAACCACTTTGATGTCATGGCCTCACTCACATGAAGCCATTAATTTTGAGGATTTTGGCTAACTTGGTGTTTTGACCAGTTAAGGGGTGTCTCTGACTGAGAACCCACACATCCTAGCACCTTGTTAATCACAAAGCCCGGTTTTCTTTATTGGACCAGTATTTGCAACATGAATGTTGTCCCGTATTAAATTTGCCTTGATACAACTGAAACCGTAAAATCATCAGAAAAAGTGTGGTCACAGAACAAATAAGAAATAGGCAGGTTTTCCTCAAAACTGCTGGCTATTAGAAATAATGTCAGATTAACCCTTTAAAGCCGGTTGGAGCAGGCTCTGTTTTGTAACTATTTTTAAATCCCGGTAAAACTGCAACCATGTAAGCTAGCGCAATAATGTTTTTGCATATGAAACCGGAGGAGTTGTACTTACATCTTATGCCATCAGCTTGTCCTAGGTCACGGTTTCCTTCCACGTATAGCTTTGCAAAAACTGCATAAAAAGCACTTGCAGCAACAAAAACATAATATTCCAGAAACACGCTTTGCCAATCCGATCAGCTGCTCATAACACCTCCTACGTTGGAATAGACGTCAGCGCGAACTATCGCATGTCCGCCATTACCTGCCTGAAACCGGAAGTGATGTTGTTTTCGAGGAAATGTAGTTTTTTGTTTTTTTTTTTACCTTCAGGTCCTTATAAGCCTATACTGGTGTTTTTAAAAGTTATGTTTGACTTTATGACTTTCTGTGTCGTTTCTGGGATGCTTATTTTCGTTTTTCCTGCAGTATATAAAAATTGGTGTATTTCAAAAATAAAACTATGAAGACACTCGAAATAAATTTCCTGTGGTGGGAAACTATTTTGTGTAACTTTTTTGTATTTACAGTTTTGCGGGATAAGCCTCTTAAATTTCTCTAACTAGAAATATATGTTAAAAAAACCAAAACGATTTTAAATTTTTTTGTAGTTTATTGCACGTTTTTGCAATTTATGTAATTACTATGCTATGCACTTAATGCATATTATTAAAATTTGGGCTATAATGGTTGTATTGATGTATAGCAACTTGAAATGCTCCAAAAAATGGTACTACAGCATGTAAAAATATAATATAAGCTCTGGTGGACTTGGTTCTATGGTAGGTCTTAAAGCATGTCTGCACTGGCTTCACTTTTTCTTTTTTTAATAGAAAGCGTGACTAAAGCCTAACTTGGTTGTCACTTCTGTGACCCTTAATACAGATTATAAAAACTCGGATTAGATATCTTATTATTTAGCATTGCCATGGTAAATAACTTCTCTATACATGGACAGCCAAATTCAGCAGTAAGTCAGTAAGGATAATATACAGAGAAAACTCCAAAATTCAGATGAACCCCTATGAGCATTCACTTTGGCGACAGTGGGATGGAAAAACTCCCTTTTAACAGGAAGAAACCTCCAGCCGAACCAGGCTCAGGGAGGGCCGGCCTGGTTGGGGACAAGGAGACAACTGGGCACAAAAGGCATTTTGAAAGAGAGTCAGTGATAAATAATAACTCATAATTAAATAATCAGAGATGCTAGCATTACTGTGGTCTAATTATCAGAGCAACTTTAAAATATTTAATAATAAAATCTTGTGTGTTTTAAATTTTTATTTATTTATTGTTTATCTACTTTTTATTACTCATTTTGCACGCTTCTACAGTCTCTCATGCAACAAACAATGAAGCATGTGAAGTCTGCAAAAATTGGTAGCGCATAATGCCCTATAAATGCAGTGCCAACAAGCAATGCTGTTTTGTGTTTCTGTCATTTATATTATATGAAAGCTCATTAATGTGAAAAAGAGCGTACCATGGCAGCATCCTTGAAACCTTTACTTCCTGTCTTGAAAAACAAGCAAACAATGTGCTGACCTGTTTTGGTAAATACTGACACTTCTGCCCCCCACACCCATTTTTTTTTGCACATTTTACGAAGGGAATTCATTTATTGGTGAGAAAGGATTGTGAGAAGAAGACTAAACAGGGTGGACATTTTTTTCAGTGTTGAGGAGGCTGGGCACGGAGTCCACCCAGAGTGAGATGTGTGTCCGAGCCAAAAGCTCACACTCTCTCTGTTTCGCTGCACTTCTCAAAATAAAGAGTTGTAGTGTGAACACGTGCACAGGCACGCACACGTCCATGCAGACACACATGCACATGCTCATGCGCACTCCTGCCTTGAATGCACCTGTTGTCCTATATGGCTCATGCAGCTCTCCCTTGAACAGGAGGTGGAGCACTGAGAATTTCCACCTGTGCGTGGGAGGTTGAGTACGATTGCTTCTGACTATGTGTGTGTGTGCATTAAAATAAGTGACAGATAAAGAGGGAGACAATAAAAGAGGTTGGATGACGGGATAACTTGAGTCAATTTTCCCCTTTTAAACACACCCTCTTTAACACAGTCCTCAGCCACTCTTTGTCCACCCTTCAAAACCCCCACCCACCAGCCTTCACCCTCTGGGCCTTAATGTCACCCTATCATTGACATGTTTTGGGTCATTTCATCTGATGGGATCTCCTGGGAGAAATTAGCATGTGCAAAAGAAAAGTCCACAGTTTTAAAAGCTCAGTGTTTCCAATTTGCCGCCACATGCTTCAAATTAGCCACGTATTTACTAAGGTCAGGCACTGGGCGCAGAGCCCATTGGGGAGCATGTGTGGAGGTTTGAGAGGGAAAAAGAGAGAAAGTGGGAGCCAGAACCAAGTTAGTTTGACTGACATGCCCCACCGTGGTCTTATTTACTTATTTAGCTCAGTTTACACAAACAAATGCACAGAAGCATAACTGTATCAACAAATTGTTCTCTTGTGAGTGCAGAGGTTCAACACAGGTCCAGAAAATGAAATCATTTTATTATTCAGATCCCACAGCCACATCCACACATCCTGCTAAGTGAAGACACCAGGCTCTGATGAAAGCATCTTCCTGAATGCACATGGCTCGTGCTCTTGACGCTGAAAGGAAACATCTTGCTTTTCCGGTTAATTACAACAAGTATTTTTTTGTACTTACCAAGAAAAAGAAATATACATAAGAGCCACAAAAGATTAACACAATGGCTTGAAATTGTATTTAGAGTTATTTTAAAGTGGGTTTTAAAGTTTTTTGTTATTTGGGGTTTTTTTTTGTGTGTGTGTGGCACAAATGAATATGAGATTCTGCGGCATGGCTTTTGTCAGAAACCTGAAGGCTTGCAAGCTTATTATTAGGCATTTTTAGTCCTGGAGACTTGTTTTATTAGTTCTGCGGCCAAATGACATCCTTATCGCATCTGTTGTGTGTTTGTCTTGTTTGTATCACGACTCAGTCTTGGGTGAGGCTCCTCAAATGGTTTTATGTGTGCACATGCCAGTTTGTGTGTGTGTGTGTGTGTGTGTGTGAGCAAAAGCATGTGCACAAGCACACGCCTCATTGTGTGCGTGTGTATACGTGAGTGTGTGTGTGTGATGTGTGTGTGTAGCCAAGCCTAAAAGCATTTAAGCAGGAATGGGAGAGGGTCTGGAATCCTGGGATGACATCATTATCCATGATGTCATTTCTGCAGGGTGACTTTGGCACATGTGATTGCCTGGGTGAGGTCACACTTTCTCGTCTAACTCTCTGTAATTGACAATGAAACAGCGGGTCACTTCTGCAGATTGAGCCATGCCAATTAGGTAGTCAGAAGTTAAAGTTTTAAAAGGTGCTATCAAGCTTTTTGTTTAATTTGCCGTTACAGACATTTCTGTCATTTTCCTTTAATTGACCAGCACATGGAAAAATTCTGGATCGAGATCTGGATTTAATATTTACTCAGTTTTGATTTCGACATAAATGTTGTGTTAATATGAGAATTTATGATGTGTGTTTTTGTGCTTTGTGCAGCCTGCTGCTTGTGCGCAGTTACTGTATGACAGTGGGCGGTTTCTCCACGTGCTTTCTGACACCAGCCAATTATTACTATGGGTTTATTAGAATGGTAACAATCTTTGAGCTGAAAGAATTTGTAATTTACATACTGTATGTGCAGTAAAAGAAGAAGAAGCGAAACTAAAAGGGGAAAATGTGCAGATAGCCAGTTAGGCCTTTGTCTGTATGCGATGGTCTAATTTTTTGGTCCAATGTTCATTTTAACTTCTTTAACTTGTGCATTTCTACAGACTAAAAAAACAAAACAAACATGTATACTTTTTTTTGATTGACACGTTTTCCACTGTAAAGTTGTTCGTAAAAAAAGAGTTAGATCAGTTTTATTCACATCACCCCGATTCTTCTGATCGGGGTGAGTAAAACTAACCTGTCTCACGACGGTCTAAACCCAGCTCAAGTTCCCTATTAGTGGGTGAACAATCCAACGCTTGGTGACTTCGCAGAAGGCAATTTTTGGCATATCGCCTTCTGCTCTTAGATCAGCAACGTCTTTAAGAGGAGAAAGATATAGGAATGAACCCTCTAGCAGGATAGACGTACATGCATTAGATGTTGCATGTACTGAATATAGAGAGAGACACATTTCACGCATGAAACAGGAAGTTTCCCCACAGATCGAGTGCAACCATATATGGTGAACAAAATGCTGACCGTGCTTATAGCCAAACCCTTCACATCTACATTTAATTCTTATACCTCATTCTCAAATTGAGAATGCAAAGATTTCAAAACTAGGAGATCCTTTGATTTTACCAACTAACTACCAGAAGTCAGAACAGCAAATACACTAACGCTTAACCATTAACTTTACGAGACTATTGTGGCAGTGTGTAAGAGGCTGCGGTGATTGTTCAGGCCATAAAGCTTAAATTTGGAAACGGACTCAGCCGTTGCTCATTCAAACTGACTTAGTTCACAGCGATACTCATCTGGTGAATAGTTTTGTGTTCTCTTAAACAAAATGTGTCAACGGAAGATGAATCAGAGTCGTCTAAACCTCGAAGACATAGAAACTCACACACAGGGCTTCCCGGTGTGTCTTTCTCTTGTATGTATTGTTCTTCTAGGTCATTTGCATCCCCCTTTTCTTCAACACATCAATTTATCATAGCATGAACTCCTCACACACACAGAAACACACAGAAACACACAGACGCACACACACACATACACACACGGATCGCTCGAGGCAGACCATCCATTCTCATTAGTGCCCTGTTGCAGTCGGCTGACGGTAAACTGAGCGTGTGCCAAAGTCATAAACCTACACCTACACCCTCCTGCCATTACCTCATAATTATGATATCACACAAGTGTCTCAGAGTGATGACATCACGCCACCACATTCACGGTCTTGCCTTTTTCGATTACATTACATTTGGCTAGTTCATGCCCAGACCCCTACTCCTGAAAAGCCAAGGACAAAATGCAGACTATGCGACTGAGTCCAGTCTGGAGAATAATGACCATTTTTACTATTGAGGTGAAAGCATCTGGTTAAGCCATTGTTGTCCTGTGACAGAAGCTTAATGGTGGGATTAAATTTTCTTGTTCACGCTCTAAGATAACGATGTTGGCTAATAAAGCAGTCATTACCTATAGTGTGGAAATTTGCCAGAATTCGTGCGTCACATGAGTAATGTTTTGGTCTTTCTGGTCATAAACGATGACACACACAAACTGTCTGTCCATGCGTGTCCCAATATAAATATTTGCTGAAGCAGACAATTTCATGCATTACTTAAAACTGATGCCAATGTGTTTATTGATGGTGTGGGTTTCAAAAATCTTGCTTCGCTTCAATGTAAAGTCCTTTAGAGAATATGAAATCATGACAACTTGTTTTAGTTTTGTGGAAAATGGCAGTTCTGACATAAAAGCATAGATCCATCATGAGAACAATTTCACTAAAAGACTGGCTGGTTATTTTATGAAGCAGCAGGGTCAATCTGTCTTCTGAGGTAAGTTAAAGGGTCGGGCTTTCAGCCATCAAGTACCTGTCACTGCTGCAAAGTCTCTCTGCCTGCTACAAGACCTTCACATGCCCTGTTTGAGTAAAGTAAAGTAAAGTAAAGTAAAGTAAAGTAAAGTCACCCTAAATATGTTCACGCCTCATACACATATACTGATTTCACATAGTTAAAGACACATTAAAAAACCCCATGGCTGCATTCTGTAATGTGTTCGTTGAGTATGCACACAGACACATAGTGTACTACACGGGTCTGACATCTTTCACTTTGCAGATTTATATGGAATGAATACAATGACTTTGCTCTCAAATTATCCCAGTATGCCTGTGAAAAATCCAGATAATCTTTTAATGGCCTGAGTTTTCAACTGCCTCATTGGGCAGTTCATAAATCTGGGAGTGGAGAAAGCGCCCCTCGGCAGCTCCGGGTCCCCTTGCCCAGACTGTGTCTGAAACTGGATCCCTTCAAAGTATAATGGAATAAGAACTGCTAAGATGGAAGAATTACACTGCTGGTGGACTGGTCATCAGGGGAAATAGCATATGTTAAGTTTCTGAAGAGAGTCCCAAAAATGTTCACATGCCATTCTACCCCTGCGCAGTTCATCAGCCATATAAAAAAAAGAAAGTTTTCAAAGACTAAGTGCCCCCCCCCCGCCCCCACCCAACCCCTGTTGCTGTTTTAATAGTTTCAACAATCCATAAAACCTGTTGAAACTGGATCATCCAACAGGACAATGATCCCATGGTTGGTGCTGTAACAATGTTGTAAGAAGAGTGGGCCCCAATTCCACCACAACAATGTGAGAGATTAATAAAGTCATACAGAAAACCATTACTTCAAGTTATTTCTGCTAAAGCTGACTCTACAAACTACTCAGTCCTGGGGTGTACTTAGCATTTCACAGGACTGCACAGAGTACAGCCTCTGGGTTCAAGGGCTAGCTAAGATTTAAGCTCAGAATCATTACTCTTTGCAGTAAAAAAGGGTTAAACTAAACAGCACAGCAGTTTTTCTTTTCTTTTGGTTTATTTTGATTTCATTGAGAAAATTAAAAGCACTTTTCAGATCTCATAAGAACAATATGAAAGTATGAAAGCGAGACACACGCTGAAACGGTGAGTGCCATTCTCTGGTGCTGCAGAAAATGAACTACGATTACAGTTTTCTTCTCGCAACTCCTCAACAGGGGTTCTGGTGCACATGCGCCTGACATGACATAACCTTCGAGAGCAGAAGTGCAGGGCCCTGGAATTTTGGGGTCTCATAAATAAACAAATAAACACATTTCATTCGTAGAGTACTTATTCTAATTACAGCCCTGGACTTGTGCTGAGCAGTCTCTAATTTTTTCTCTGAGCACAGGGACTTGCGGAGCCGTCTGCGGCAGACCAGCAGTCGGCAGATGTAATTACCACATCATCTCTGGTCCCTTGTACGCTGAGAGAGAGAAAGAGCGAGAGGGAGATGAGGGACGGATAGGGAGAAAGAGATTGATCTTGGTAAACAATAATTAGGGTTGGGGATGGTGTATTGTGGGACGTCTACTAGGCGGGACAGAGTAAAGAGGTAAAGAAATGGGAGCGAGTAGACAGGATCAGTCTCTGGGACAGATGGGAAAAGACAGATAGTTCAAATTATTATCAAACCCCGCAGAACACTATTTCACGTATTTCTTTTCAGTATTAAATCATCCACTATCCAAATTATCAAGTAAATATTTCTTGATGAAAGTCACTTAATCTGGATAACCAGTTATCCAAAAACCCAGTGTATACATTTACTGTGCTTTAAATGATCATGCCTATGTCCACATTTGCCAGCTTGCAGTCGTCTTCTTCCCTGCAATTTACTGGCTCAGTCCTACTTTTCTTGGCGTATTGTCATCACCCGCAATCAGCAGACTAGTGTGAAACCATTGGCAGGAACGTGTATCGTGCGATTCCTTGTCCTCGGTGAAGTGCAAGAGACACAAACAGAAAACACTCCTCAAACCGGGGCTTCACAGTGCTGCATTCATTCACACATTTGATTCTCAAACATCAGCGCTACGCAAAAGTAAATAGAGTAATCACTTATCTAGTTCATTTTTCATGACGGCCTGATTTTATTGCACAATCTTTACTGCTCCCACCTCAGTTCTTGAAACTAGCTTTCGTGATTCAATGTTTCCTGGAACTTTTTGGTTGAAGAGAGCTAGTGATTCAAAAAAATTCAACTTTGTGGGCTAATGATTCAAAGCTGTTTGGCTAACTTTTCTCAAATGCCTAGGGGCCAGAGACTTTAGTAGCCCTGGTTTACATTGTTTGAATTATTTGTGATGAGGCCTGATTCATCAGATTACAATCAAAGTGTGAATTTTGTTGAAATACTCACTCTGGATACTGTGATTGGCCTCAGAACTACCTTAATTCTTTATGGCATGGATTGAATAAGATGTTGGAAACATTCCTGAGATTTTAGTTCATACAGACATGATAGCATCCCACAGTTGGTGCAGATTTATCAGTGGCACATCCATGATGTGAATGTCCTGTTCCAGTACATCCCTAAGGTGCTCTTTGAACTGAATGTGGAGGCCATTTGAGTACAGGAAACTCATTGTCATGTTCAAGAAACCAGTTTGAGAATATTTGATCTTTGTGACATGGAGCCTCATCTTGCTGAAAACACCAATCAATATGACAGGCATGCTGTGGTCACAGAGGGATGGACAACGTCAGCAATAATATTCAGGTAGACCTTTGTGTTCAAATGATGCTCAGTTAGTATTGAGGCTCACAAAGTGTGCCAAGAAGATATTCATGCACCATTACAGCACCAGCAGCTTGGACTGTTGATACAAGGCTGGATGGACCCATGCTGTTATACTGTCTGTGCCAAATTAAGAAATTAAGCAGAGCCCGTGCAAATTACAGCCTCAGTTTCCTGATCTTAGCTGATAGGAGTGAAACTCAATATGGTTCTTCTGCTGGTCTAGCCCATCTACTTCAAGGTTTGATCATTTGACTTACTGTTGCCTCCCTATGAGCTTGAAGCAATTCTGACCTCTGGAATCAATAATACATTTTCTCAGAGAGAACTGCTGCTATTTTTTGCCTTTTCAAACCATTCTCCCTAAACCCTAGAGATAGTTGTGTTGGAAAATCCCAGTAGATCATCCATTTCGGAAAGACTAAGAAGAACCCATCTGGCACCAAAAGCCATTCTAACGTCACTTCAATCACCTTTCTTCCTCATCTTGATGCTCAGTTTTAACTTCAACAGGTTGTCTTGGACATGTCTACATGCCTAAACGTCATTTGCTTATTAGATATTTAACAAGCAATTGAACAGGTATACCTAATGAAGTAGACAGTGAGTTTATTTAGCCAAACACATGCTCAAATATTTGATCCTCACCGATGCAATAAACACCACAATGAAAAATAAGCTTTTTATAACAAGTTATTACGCCCATTAAGCCCATTTTAAATCATTGCCATATCATTTCAAAAATAACTGCTATTATTATTATTATTATTATTATTATTATTATTATTATATTTGTTTTAATTTCTACGGTAAATTCTTGTCTCGCTAAGTCAGACTTCAGTCTCACTGGAGTCTGCCTATAACCAGTCTGAGCAAAATCATGTCACATCAAGTCTTACTACCTAATTTAGCTCTCCATCAACTTAAGAAATTACAGCGTAGGTGTAAAATATTGCAGCAACCAGAGAAGGAACGTGAGGCAAGATGCCCAGTCCCGGAGGCAGTAAAGCAACCCCAAACCATAACATTACCACCATGCACGAATAGCTGTCCCACACATGTCTACTGTTACTCTGGCCACATAGCTCTATCTTTGATTTGTCCATACAGACCATGCTTTTCCAAAGTGCCTGGTCTGTTCCTGTTTCGGCACTCCTTCCATGCAGGTCAAATTGATACAGGCTCTTGCCGACTGTAGACTCGTTTACTTTGACTTTACTCAGTTGCAGATCCCTTGGTGAAATGTTGGGCTTCTTGAAGACATCTTTTGAGCATCAAAAAAACTACTCCTTGGCTGATTGTGCTGTTATCACTTAAAAAAAAAAACCCCTGCTCATTTTTTCTTGTCAGAATGTCAGACGTTTTGATAAGAGCTGGTCCACATGTCACTCTCAATGGATGTTCCTGCACTTAATCAGAATTTCTGAAAATCTGAATTTCACAGATTTGAAGGTGCAGTATATGTAGGAGTGTGATTTATCCAGGTGCCTAATTTCTTTATTTAAATCATGAAAACAATCTTTGATTCATTCTAATTTAGTGCCTTTTCCCCCAGTTTTTCTCAGTTTCAGAGACAACCAAATGTTCAAAAGCTGCATGCCAAATGAATGACATAGGATGTGATTATTATTTGAGTGTCTTTCCAGATCACACAGCACTCAGCAGTCAATGTTCAAGGACTTTGTTCTCACACAGGGAGAAGGAAAAACCCACTTTCATCCAGAGGCCTCACACAGAGCAAATGATGCTGGGAATAAGGAGTCACATCTTGTGAAACAAGTAGGGGGAAGAGGAATAAGACTTTACGGGAAAGAACGTCTCTCCGGAGAGTGGACTGGCCAACAACATTATGGGAGTGTGTGTGTGTTTGTGTGGGAGTAAAAACGAGACATGTCCACTACAAGTCAGGTTTTACCAAGATGTAGCAGAGAATAGCATTTCGGTGATTCTTACATTCCCGACATTCCTTCCGGTGAATTTCCAGGCAGCGTGAGGCTCACTGTTCCACAGCTCTGACATCACGAGGGGGTTCCACTGCCTTCCACATTCTTCCTCGCGCTCTCTCACAATCCCACCCATATTTGGAAGTGAGAGGAAGGGAATCCCAGATGATGACTCAAAGGCTTGTGCTGCAGAGGGAATTCTCCCCACATCTGTTTCCATGTGTGTGCATGGCATGTCTGTTAAAAATGTGTCAATGTGCACATTACATCTCTGAGCTGAAAATTGAGTGTTGATCAGCAGGATCGAGGGGTGGGGCATTCAAAGTGGTTACAGCTGCATGAAATAACGGCACAGCCTACGTACAGAAAAAGTGACACCCTAAGTGACGCTCCTTTGCTATTTATAACTTACCTCACTTGGCAGCCATGACAGACAAAAATGCACTGTAGTGAATATGTACATTCTTAAAATGGGCTCTTTTCTCTCTATAACTGCTTCAGACAGATGATGAAAAGAGTAAAAAAAAGGAAAGAAAAAAAAGCTCTCTGTGATGTGCAGGACATGGCGACATGGCGCTGAGATGAAAGCTGGAGGGTGAGTCGATGTAAGCTGTAACCAGCCGCCATGCATTGGACCACCAAATGAGGCCACGGCGATAGCTAGGACCATGGGCTGTTCAATGTGCTCAGCAGAGTGTGACCAACTATCTACAGCCTGCTAGCTCCAATAAACTCCTACCTCTACTGCAAAGTTTATTGGAATCATATTATTTTTAAAGACATAGCAAGCTTGAAAGTGAATTACACAGAGGAGGAGGAAGTAGAGCTTGAGGTGGGGAGACATAAAGAACAGACACGGCTTTTGGTGTGTTGAAATTCTCTTTGTTGGATGCATGATTGATAAGGATTGTGGAGCTGGGTTTGGGAGAGGATAGTGGGGTCTCGTACTTTGGGTCTAAAGCCATATAGAGGCCTAAATTTAGACCCCGCTTTGTTCTCGTCTGCATGCTGGTGACAGAGGACTCGGCTCTCTGGGGTTGTCTATGGTCCAGAGTATCAGAAAGGCCGCTGTTGTTCTGCCTGGCTGTCAGAAACACAGACATTCCCTCAAGCAGCCCAAAATGAAAGAAAGCTTTCATGGAATATTCTGTTTAGCTGCACAGACTGTTGTGTATGATACTCCCGAGGCCCATAAAACAAGTAATTCACAGACAATATCTCACCCACGCTCTCTTTGCCACAGACTACAGCAACATAAATCTCACTGATTTCAAGGAGGAGCTGAGACTGGGTTTTAGAGCATGTGTTGCTCAAATCTGGGCAAATGGGCCTGTGAGGCAACATTATTTTTAAATGGACCAAAAAAGGAAAACGACACAAAAGAGCAGAGAATGCCCAAAGAGGTGGCACGAAAATGCACAAGCAGGGAAAAACATAAACCCATAGGTTACCATGTGGAGACTCAAGTTTTCCCCTACATCATGCTGCTCCCACAGGGACGCTGAGCGGTGATGTTTTAAAAGCTCAGTCACCCAGCACACAAATCCCTCCCTTCCTCATTACCAAAACAAGCTAATTAAAAACCTGTTAATGGGCTGTGCTGTGGGTGTCTTTAGAAGACAGGGAAATCAACAGCTAAAAAAAACCCCTACATAAACATATCACAGGGACCCCTGAACAGTTAAACAAATCGATGACGCAGCTATTGTTAACTAATAAGAGGGTTGAAAACACACACTAGCATCCTACACATCCCCATCTGAGGATGCTCGCAAATAGTGTAAAAAAAAACAGAGAATCAAAACAAAACAAGTGACTCACTGAAAACCAACTGGGACACACACTGTCATATCCTGAGAGAGCGTGAGAGATGCCTTCCTCTTATTGAAGGACAGATGGATCGCCCAATCTGTTACGTGCCAGTGTGCCAAAGGACAAACCGGCCACCAAACATCTTGCACCTGAGAGCAGAGGCTCAAAACTGGAGAATTTCAGAAACAGCCCATCAGGTAAGGATCTGGTAGGTAAACTGTGGAAGACAAATATCATCTTATTACAGGAATTCTAATAAAAGTTGTTGGGCGACCTCTAGCGGCTCTACCGCGAATTTACACGCTGGTTGACGTCACCGCGGAACGTACCACTACTACAACAGCAAGTGTGTAAAAGGTTAAAGTTAAAAGTCTACGTTTCACTGTTTTGAGGTCTTGACACCCCGGCATCCATTTATTTTTTTTAACGACCAGACTTTCCCTCCAAAAGGGACAGAAAATAAGCCAACTGCGGATAAACAATGCAATGTTTTGTCCCGTGTGACACAAACCGGAAGTGAACGCAGAGAGGCGCCTTTTCTGAGCTTTCTGAGCACGCTCTTGAGTAGGCCATCACTGTTTTTAAGTAAAAAAAAAAAAAGTTAACTTACGCGCTTAACACAACTATACGACATGGCTACTAAAAAGAAGCGAACGTCAAACGTAGATAATGACAGCTGGGTTGTCATCGCTCCAGGTGGGTTAGAGAGTGTAGTATGAGCTAACTGAGCTAGCTTGCTGCGCACTTTGCAAGCAGTTATTAAGCGTTGATAGGTGTAATAACTGATGTAACTGCTGGTGGTGTTGTGAGCTTTTATGGAGGCTGCCATGCTCTTGTCTTAAACTACATGCTATAATAATAAATTAAAGCTTGGCATATTTGTTATAAGAAGAATAAGAAAGAGAAATAGTGGTGAATTATCATGTGGTGTCTGTTTTGATGTCTGCAGACTCTGCCATCGACACACACAAGCACGACGGTGATCCAGTTTTTGTGAGACTAAGGAATCCATCAACAGGTCTGATTGTGTCTTTATATACTTTGGTCTAGCTCTGAAACTTGGTGTTCATGTCATTATCATTAAGTGAGTAAACCTTTAGATGAAATTAAACTTCTATCATATAAAATGCAATGGAAATAAGAGAAACTGGCACACCGAGAAACTATGTGCCATTAGTCTAGGCACCCTGGACTGTATGCTTTATCAAGTTTTGAGCCTGATCTTAGAAGTAGATAGGGTGTCTGTCTCCTAAATCCAAAGCTAGTTCCACAGAAGAGGGACCAGAATGCTGAAGGCTTTGCTTCCCATTCTACTTTTAAATACCCTAGGAACCACAAGTAAATCATCAGTCTGAAAGTGATGTGCTCAATTTGGTTTATATAGTACTACGTGGCCTTTAGGATAAGATGGGACCTGATTATTTAAGACCCTGTATGAGAGGAAAAGGATTTAAAGTTTGATTCTTAATTAAACAAGGAGCCAATAAAGAGAAGCCAATGTGGGAGAGATAAAAGTCTCTCTTTTTAGTCCCTGTCAATACTCTTGCTTTGGATCAAATGAAGGCTTTTCAGGGAGCTATGAGATAAACCTGATAATGAATTACAGGAGTCTAGGCTAGAACCAGTAAATGCATAAATAAATCTTTCAGCATCACTCTGAGACAGGATGTTTTAAATTGTCAAGATACTGTGCAAATGCTAAGAAGAAGAAGAAGGCTGTAACTTATCGATAACAGCAGATTACGGGCTTTACAAGCCTGTGTTTCTAAAGTAATGCTGATCACTGAACGTATATCAGTAGATTAAAGTTTTGTGTGGGTGGCTCTGGGTTGACATCCTGCTATGTTTGGTTTAGTTTAAACTCTTTCTGTTCTTACTGTGTGTTACCATCACAGAACATAGTGTGCAACCATAACGTCCAGCCTCACTGCATGCTCTTTCCCGACTTCTGAGATCAACACGTAGCTGCTGCAAGAGATTTGAGAGCAGTTAAACTAACAAAGGAGAAAACTTTAACATCAGCTCTGAGCAGCTTTGTAAAAGAAAATCTGACCACTGTTTGCTTCTTTTGATTTAAGAGAGTCATAGTTACTCCCGCCGTTTACCCGCGCTTCATTGAATTTCTTCACTTTGACATTCAGAGCACTGGGCAGAAATCACATCGCGTCAACACCCACCGTGGGCCTTCGCGATGCTTTGTTTTAATTAAATATTAACTTAAAATTCAACAAGATGTCACTAAATCATAACCTGTGCCAACCCAGAACACTTAGCAGGGTAATGTCTATATTCACACACTTGTTTTGTTACTTGTTGGTTTGGACTTATGGATTATGCCTTTTTGTTTTCTAATGTGTGATTTATTTATTTTTTTAATTCAGTTGCAGTTCATTGATTTTTAATTGATAATCAAAATTGCTGAGGCTGGACTGACACACACACACACACACACACACACACACACACACACACACACACACATGCACTCCTTCATACACCAAGTGAATTTTTGCACAATACTGAGTCTTTTGCAGATTTCTATTGCACTGTTGTGTCTGTGTCGTTCTGTTCTCTCTGGTGTTGCACTGTCTTTGTTTTTGTTGCAATCTTTGTACATTGCACTTCATGCAGTCCTGTGTTGATTGTCTGTTATATGTCATATGTAGCACCATGGTCTTGGAGGAATGATGTCTTGTTTCACTGTGTACTGTACCACTACACATGGTTCGAATGACAATAAAGCCACTTGATCTTGATTAGCATGTAGTGTCATGTCTCAATATACTGTGAAATTAAAAACAAGTATATATCTTATAAAAAGAATGATAGAAAATTAAATTACAAAATTTTCACTAATTCTCCAAGCAAACACACAATAATGTTTGAATTTTTGTTTCAGTGCTTCTGCAGGTGTGTTGCACTTGCTAATTTGTGTTGCTTTTGTCCAGATGAACCCAAAGCAGGTCAGTCAGGCTGAAATCTTGAATCTGGGCCAGTTTTTCTGCTTTGAAACTCATCATTCTGTCTTCTAATCTTTTGGGTCATTAGCTAGCTATAGACTGAACTCCAGACCAAGCAGGATTCTGGTAGCAATAATGTATTCCAGCAGTACCTCTTGGAATACAGTATTGTCCAAATAGTGGACAAAATAGTTACTGTCCCTTCAACAGGCAGAAGGGTTGGAAGTTAGGTGGTGTACATGTAGGGATTGATTGTATTAACTTTTTTAAGAATTAAAAACAGTGGTGTAGAAAAACTGCTTTCTGTACAATTAACATTTTTTTTTTTCAATTTTTGGTCATCTAAAACTTTTCTAATCCTTGAGATGTTTCCCACTTTCCTTTGTGTTATTAAGGGCTAATCAGTGGAGTGGGAAATTGGGGTGTAAAACTGTCTCACATATGGAAACCCATTTCCACCACTAAAAAAAAAGTATCCATAACTTGAAATTTCGAGTTATCTTTTGAGTTAGTGCTGCCAATCAGTTATCTACGTGAATGACGTCATTTCCTTGTTATCCGGAAGCTGAAGCCCTCAGCTCCAAATGCTACAGTTAAGCTACCAGTATTACAGCCAGTCATGAATGCACAAATTGCTGATTATTTTCAGTGTGGCTTCACAAATTATGAAATCCTGGTGTTATTAGCTGAATCACATGCGTTACTATCAGCAAACGTACTCTTGAAAGCGCCAATTTGTTGCAATCCAGTTTTGAGTGCGTAGATTACTGATTGGCAGAGCTAACTCGAAATTTCGAGTTACTACTGTTGAAATTATGAGAAAATAAGTCGAAATTTCGAGTTATGAATACTTTTTTTTAAAATGGCGGACACAAGCATCCATACTCACATTTAAAACTCACATTGATTTATTTTTATCTTCTTTTTCAATTATATATTTATTTTGTTTATTGATTTCATTGTATGCTTAATATATGGTTTTTAACTGTTATCTCTGTTTTATTATTGGAAAGCACTTTGGTCAACTTTGTTGTTTTTAAAAGCGCTATATAAATAAAGTTGGATTGGATTAAAACAGAACCTCAAAAATAGATTTTTTTTTCACGTTTCCCATCAGGTGTTAAACTGGGCTAATTCTGTGTTTTGTAAACTGCAGAAGCAGAACTGAAATAACACATTTCCTCCTTTTTTCATTTTTTTTTTAAATCCTGCAGATGCAGCATCTCTGTACATGTTGGGTTGTGGGGATGTGATGCTGTATGAGGTCAAAGCATTTGAGGATGATTTCCACTCTTGGTTTGTTGGCCAGGCTGTGCAGAGAGGTGGGTCTCATTCCAGAGTAAACTGAATCAGTCTGATCATAATTACACAGCTATGATGTCGGTTCATTTTATCTTGAATCTGCATCAGCTATATTTGTCTGATGGGAAGAGTTTTGCAATCAGGGCTTATTCCAGCTTGGTTGAAGTCCATAGAAGCCAAATGATCTATTCAGAAGCTCCTTTTACATTGGACATAAATACTGACAAATGGATTCAACATACAGCTTACCTATAACATGACATCATACACCAAGCTGACAGCTCAGGTCTGTGATTCACAGGTTTGCATACTGCGATGCAGTTTAACTGTATTTGTAATAGTTTTCTTTTTATTTAATCAACAATTTATTGATTAAGTCATAGAAAAATTTATGAATTTTCAGCTGATGTCTCGCAGTTATTTAGTTTGCTGTCCTATAGCAAAATTTAATCAGATGCTAATTACGTGTCTTTGCTTTACCAGTTGTCTTTCTCTCTTTTTTTAATCAGATGGGAGACTGATCTTTGTAACACCTTTGGATCCTCTCTTTCTAATTTTGCCATATTTGATCAAATCTGGCAAAGAGGTAAGAAGAGGCTTACATACAATTAAGTGAAACATTTTTCAATTTCAGCATAGCATTACAGAGACATTAGATATTGTTTCATAAGGCACAGAACAGTAGAGCAAGTTCAGAAAAACTTGCTTGGATTTAACTATATTGAATACATTATAAGTTTTTGTGTACAGAGGCAAAATTACAAAAATTATGTCATTGTCAAAAAAACGTGTGGACCTGACTGTTTCATCCCTTAATGTGTTGCTCAGGAAAAGTTCCAGCGTGTGGATCAAGTTGTTAAAGATGAAGAATTCCCAGCTTGCTCGAGGCTGCTTAGCTGCGCTCGTACCCTGGCCTCCTTGCACCACATCGCTGAGGAAAAAGGTGAATTTTACTTTTAAAGATACTGGGATTCATGAAGCTACAAGGTCAAGCTGGATGCTTTGTCCAAATGTTGTGTTCCAGAGGTGGAAAGCCAGATGTATCATCGATACAGTCAAGAGAAAACCATGAACTGGTTAAAGAAAAAGGTATTTATTGAAAATCTATTTTTGCTCAATGCAATACAACACTGAAAATGCATGCTTATTTTTTGCACATGCTGCACATTTTCTTTATGTATGTATTTTTAATAGGTGGAGAGGACAGTTATTGCCTTAAAGAAAAAAAATGTCTCTGTGGGAGAAGGAGTGAAGTCCTCAACATATGTCAGAGTAAAGTCAGAGACAGACAACCAAGAGGGTAACTTAAGACCACTTAACGCTTTTAAGATGATTCCCATTTCTCAACCATCTGAATTTTCTGCCTCATTCTTAACCCGAGAAGACATATTTGGGCTTAAATAGTTTCTTCCTAGGAAGACTGTTGACCAGCAGATGGCAGTAGCGCTGCAAAGTTTTTGTTTATAGATTATGTTGACTCACAGATCACTTAAACAATTCCCTGACCTTAAGTTTTTAAATCTCTCGGTCATAAAGAAATACAGAAATAATCAAACAGGGCGATTTTGGTTATTTGTATCTCTTATTTAACGATACAGAGGACTTCATACGGTATTCCCACGGCCTGATATCAGAGTATATCACTGAAGACCTGAGCAAAGCCCTCCTCACACACTTGGGGTAAGTTGATGAATGATGAACATCTTAATGAGTAATGGTATTAACGCCACTGCAGATCAAGCACATCTCTTATTGTGCTTCATAGGTTACCAGAGCTCACAAGCCCAAAGGAGACCGAGCCTCCTTCTAAGGTATGAGCTCTTCCCACTTAGGTGCAAATATATGTGGTGTTGCATGTTTTCAGTTCTGCTTGCTGTCGTAGATGCCGTGCACTCTTCATGCACTCATCCACCTTACTGTAAAGTGTTGCATGTTTCACAGGGGAAATCCTCTGCCTGCGCTTGTGTGGGGTTAACTTGGCTTATAGTGTGAGGACATTAGAGCTTGTAGTGGTGGTTCTGTGGAAAAATAGCTCGGTGGTTTTAGTCATGAAAAGCCTGTCTTACTTCCTCGTTTGGCAGAAGCGGAAACTTTCAGACAAGCCGGTGGAGGCTGGAGAAGACTACACCAAATTCAACAGTGCAGATTTTGCGCGCAAAGTGAGTGTATGTCTGCTGGAATAGACTAAAGCATGTGGAGCGTCTGGTGGTTTTATCTTCGTTGTAATTACATGATAATGACCAAAGCTTGCTGTTATTTTAGCTTTTTCTATTTCTTTTTCTTTCTTTGTGTTTTTTTTTTAAGACGCTGATTGTTCGTGCAGTTTTTGTTTGGCGATCGCTTTCTTCAAGCCTGGTGTACATCGTGTATTCACAAGGCTGTGGCCTTTACCTTGTAGATTTAATTGAAGTTGATGTTATGTAATTAATTTCCTGCTGTCTCCACACAAGGGCGTTGTGTTATATTGATTTTTCTTTTTTGCATTTCAGCCGCCCAAGAAGATGACGGCAGCTCAGAAAAGTCTAGCTAAGGTGGACAAGACAGGCATGAAGCCCATGTCGTCCTTTTTCAGCCCCAAGGTCAAAGCAGAAAAGAAATGAATGCTGTTTGTGTTTGATTTGTGACATTTCTAATAAAGAAAAAAAAGTATTTGAAAGTACTTTCTTTTTAAATACTTTGAAGGTAAAGGGATCGTGGCACGTAATTTAGCATTCCTTTTAAACGGATAAATATATAATATTTAAAAAAACATTTCAGATGATATGGGTTCATTTAAGTTTCTGCATACTTCTTTTGCAACAACCACAAACTACACAAAGACTTTCTTTAATCCTACTTTAGTACCTAAACATTCATTCAGATCCTCTGTATCCTGAAATTGAGTGACAGGTATTTGTAACCCTGGGAAAATAAAACCAATAATGCAACACTCGCTGTATACCATAAAAGTTAGGTCAGGTAGATTGTGTTTTATTGACTTTTCATGTTTACAACTATTTTAACTTTAGCAATGATAAATACAATAACTTTGGCTGGTTTTGAGCTATTCACACAGCCCAGTCCTTGGACTTGCTGAACTTCTCTCTCACATGAAGCGCTCTGACTTTGAAAGGAGCCATTGTTACATTTTTCAGTTGGTTTTGATACCTCAGAGGACTCCAACCTTTCCTTGGGTCTTACCTGTACACTACTGTACAAAATTCTGTATCAAACACAATACTTAACCCTCACTTTGTTCAGTTTAAAATAGACATTAAAAGATAGGTTTAAAAAAAAATTCTTCACGATATCAAAAGAATTTCCTGATCTTTTATTTTAGAGTATACAAAAATGATCCAAGTTGGATCTTTAGTGTCATCAAGTGTCATCAAATTGATATGTATCTGAAATCAGTACTCACTTGGACACTATTACATGCATTTTGCTGGTACTAGATCGAAGCCCATTTTGCCCTCCGAAGTTCCTAAATTCTCAGTGGCATCAATTCAACAAGGTGCTGAAAAGATTCCTCAGAGATTTTGGTCCGTGTTGATGTGATTTTGTCACACAGTTGCTGCAGATTTGCTTGCTGAATATCTGTTATTTGAATTTCTCGTTCCACCACATCCCAAAGGTGCTCGAAAGGACTGGGATGTGGTGACTGTAGGCCGTCTGGTACCTTCATTTTTAGTCTTTTTAACATAATTGCTTTCAGAGGATGGGTAACTGAGGTCACAAAGTGATGGTCAATAGCAATAGTCCTGTTAAATTGTGGTGTTTAAAGCAGCAGGAAAAAATATCCCCCACACAATTACACTACCAGCAGCTGTTAATACAAGGCAAGATAGATCCATGCTTTCAGATTGTTTGCACAAAATTCTGACCCAAAAATTTAGATGTGGTAGTGGAAATCAAGACCAGGCAACATCTTTCTAAACATGTTTTGATGAGCCTGTGTGAACTGCTGCCTCAGTTTCCTGTTCTTAACTGACCGGAGTGACACCTGTTGTGGTCTTCTGCTGCTTTAGCACATCCAATGTTGAAATATAAATATGTAATGGCCCTGATGTCATGATTGCTGTGTTTTTCAATATGAAGTTATTTGGGGTTGACACTGTAATGCAGAGGTGCACCAAAAGGACACTTTAACAGAGTGAAATCCTTATTAATATGAAATATTATCACTTGTGCATTTCTTACTGTGACATGTTCAAGTCTCTGCCAAGGAAAAGCGAAATTTTAGAACACAAGGGTTAAAATATATTTCAACAGCTGGCTGCTTTTGCTTTAATAAAATTATTTTCTTTATTAAAAACTAAGTAATTGTCTGCACAGCTTTATTTATTTATTTTACTGGTGTCAAATGATCAGTGTGGCAGTGCTACTGATTTCAATGTCCACTAAGCTTCATTGCTTCTTTAATTTGGACTTGAAGCGCAGTGTCTGGAATGCGCTCTCCACCACTTTGGGCAGGTGGATCGGGTTTCTCTGAAGTCGCAGCCTGCTGCTCGTAGACCCGCTCTGTTTCTTCTTCGTGGGGATCCTTTCGTTGGCACAGTCAGGAACTGCTGTCTGGTCCGAAGCATCTGAGACTCGAGGAACTCGCAAGACCCAGTTAGAGTGGAGGTCATGTTCGGCCGAGCTGGAGGCCACTGTGGGAGGAAATGACAAGAACCCGAGGAAGCATTTAGTATATGTGCAAGTGGCAGCCATAATTAAAGCTAGTTGAAAGAAAAGCTTTGCTGTTAGCATCGATGCGCTGTCTGAAAGGAGCTTTCAAAGCCTAACGTAAAATAATCATTATTTTCATTATTTCATACTTTCCCTGTGAGGTTGAGTTGTCAATGGGGTGAGCTCAAGCTGGAATTCTCAGTGTTTCAACTACTTTGTTTTACTGTTTTCTTGACTTGTACTCATGGCTTTTATTAATGAGAATATTTTCACTGGGTTGTAGGTGTTTAAAGAGCTGCTTTTAGCTGCTCCCTTCACAAGGACCTGCCACAATAGGTAGCTCTGCATATTTGATTTGGCAGATCTGTACTCCAGGTGCCATTCATGACACAACCACACAGGGGTGTGTCCTCCTGGGAATGAGCTGGGGATTTTTCCCTTGTTAAATAAATGTGTAAACCAATACACTGTGGAGCTACTGGGTCACCCATGTTTACCGGGTTTAAACAGCCTCCGTGAAAGGATTCACGAAAGCCTGATATTTGATATATTTGTTTTGTAAACCTCTCCAGGATGAATGAATCTAATCCTTAGCAGCAGCTGAACTGAAATTATGGATCTGGCCTCAAACAGCTCAGTCAGTGTATATTTATATCTCCCAAATTATGTCTACCGGTCTAATTAACATAGTTTAATAACAATTGCTGCATTTAATTCAGTGTGGCACCACTGCTCTTGTGTTTAAACTCATCAGATAAAGATAAACAAAGATAAATCTTTAGAAGCATTTTTCTTTACTGCTACAAGCAATAAGCTTAATACTGATACCAATACACACCTTTTCTGATTACATTGTTTTTACATGTCTGGAGTGGGCAGAGATGGGCCTTTTTTTAGTGCCATCAGTCGTTCAGCAACATAATGCGGAAAAAAAAGAAAAAAAGTGATCATGGGTAAAGGCAGACCGCATTTAAAATTGGATCCGTATCATTTAATTTGAAAATAAGAGATTGGTGAGGCCTTGGTGGAGGAGTGAACCTAATAGTTTATCATGTTTTGTATCTAAATCTGCAAAATACACGACGTCGACTGTTGAATTAACCTTGTGTAGTTGAGGAGGGATAGTGGATGTTGAACATGGAGCTGCCAGGCAGGAAGAAACCAGGAAAAACCCAGAGAGATTCATGGATGTAGTGAAGACATGCAGAGGGTTGGTGTGACAGAGGAGGATGTTAGGGAAATAGGGAAGATGGAGGCAGATGATCTGCTGTGGTGAAGCCACAACAAGAAGACGTTAGGGTAGCCTACTTAAAGATCAAGCACCTTTGACCATGTGGTGCGTGCATTCAAAAATGGCATAAAAGCCCTTTTTACATGTTTAACTTAGTCAGCTGCATCAGTGGCTTATGAATGCATGAATGTAAGCAGGGCAGTTTGCTGTGAAACAGAAAGCCTATATCACGTTTAGCAAATCACAGTAAATATTCTGATTTTGACTGAACCAATTTAATCATTGCTTTTGCAGTTTAAGTCTCACATCACATCCAAAACAGAATATCCAAACAAGCTGTTGGTGGCTTTATCACGTAGGTGACTTCACTGCTCGTAGGTTTCCAGGTTGTCTTAAGGTTCAATGATCCTCTCTCACTTCCAGCATTACTCAAATTAAATGCTGGAATTTCAAACTCACCAATAAAATCCACGTCTGCGTGCCCATCATCCTTGTATGGCTTGCGCAGAGGTTCGCTGTCACAGCTGGCAATGACCGCATCAAAGAACTGCAAAGTGTCGTCCTCAGTTGGAACTGGGGGTGCTGAGGGTTTGGCTCTTGATATCTGTGGTGTAAAATGATAGAAGAAAAAAGAAAACATTTTTGATATTTCCTTCCATGTGATATTGGCTGCTTGGTTTAAGCTTACCGGTCCCTCCTTTTTAGGCGGCGAGGGCGCAGGCTTCTTCTTGGAAGAAACTGTGGCCTTTGCGTCTGTACCCTTCAAGTCGCTCACACTCTTCATGTACTGCCTCCTCAGAGCCACAAGCGCTTCCAGGTATTCAAGGCAGTTCTGATTCTGTGAGTACAGCCATATCCTGTCCTCTTGTCTCTGATAATAGTACAAGGTCGACTCGATGCTCACTGTGCTTTTGCTCCGTTTTAAAGTCGAGCCCGCAGCTGCCTGAGTTTTCTCTCCTACAACGAGCATGGAGGTGCTGCGCACCAGCCTGACAGTGCAAGCGTTGTGGTAGTCCTGCTCTTCCCGACACCCACTACCACCACCACCATCCCGACCTCTCTGTCCATGATGGTTGGGACGGAACACATTATTGATCTTTCTGAACATTCCTCTAAGGACAGTATGTCATGTTGACAGACCTGCTCTCCAGTTCCCCTTTGCACACCATTTATCCATATACAAAAAAAGTACAAACCAACAAAAAACAGTTGTTGTCCTTTATGGGAGTCCTTATCACATCTTTGCTGGAGCTGTTCAACGGGACCAGAAGCTGTCCAGGGTGCTGAAATTGCCAAACTGCTACCTTGTTGTGCTACAAGAGCAGACGTGAGACAGGTGTCTAACCTGATCTCAGCATGTCCTTAATGTTATCGGATGTTGCTCAGCAACATTGCTGTAGCAACGGGTTGGTAACTCTACACTTTGCGCTCCCATTACTGAGCAGCAGACCTGTGTCAGATATCTTAACCCACAGGAGATTAAGTGGACAAAATAACTACAGCCACCAATGAAACTCTGGACCTTTTAGTTTTAGCGACTATAGCTGTGAAGCCACCTGTTTACACACCTGATACTAGAGAAAACGAAAGATAATCAGAAGCAGAAAGCTGCAGTTACACATGGGTTTACTCGTTTAGACTTTGGTGGTATTTTGTGCTTTCGAGACTTATAATTCAGCTGCATGAACAACCTAACAGCCTCATGAGTTTATGCTGTTATATATTAGGTTTCCTTTCTTCATTAATAAGAAATAACTTTCTCTCATGTTTCATGCACTGCTATTGTTGGAGTTCCCTATCACAAGCAGAGGAAGTCTGGACAGAAAGGAGTCCTTCAAGCCGACAAGGGGCTTTCATCTCGAAAAAATCCAGGCCATAAATAACGCCTGAAACCTCTCAACACTTTCACCACATATCTGATTTAGACTTCAGTGTATAGCTGCACTACAGCAAAGCTTGAGTCAAGTGAGGAAAAAGAAACTATTTCACGACCATCAAAGCCTCTGGGCTCAAGTGACTTTGACAGTTCAGTGCCTGAAGAATAGGCAAAGCATCAAGGAGGAAATGATTATTTGTGGTCACATAACTGAGTGTGAAGTTACCAATTCTGCTTTGCTGTGAACTCAGAGGATGGGAAAAAACTGTTTAAGCTAAAAACAATCAACAATTAATAAAGAAACGCTGTGAAATTTTTGAGGTACTTCAAACATTTGTGGTGTGATCTGCCATAAAACGAAAACAGGAATCAGTTATCTGGAACTTTCTGTTTCCTTGTATTTTTATCATATTAAACACGACTTTCTTTTCTGCTTTTATGCAAAGCTCAGTTGCACACCTGCTTTGTGAGGAAATGAAACATCAATGGTTTCTTTTTACAGCGCACATCTCGCCTTGCTGTCATCCAGCATCTACCATTTTACCTCATAGTGCAAGAAGGAAATCTGATGTGGAGGTAGGCACGTCTTATTTAGGTTTGCCAGGTATAAAGGGTTTAAATAATCAGGGAAAATACCAGCTAAATCCAGTGAAAACAACATATTAGTTGTAAAGATTACAAGCTGAAATGCATTAATGATGAGAGCAGAAGTTTGCAGACTTGGGATCAAGGTGAAAAGGGATAGTCCCACTTCCTTTTTGGGTTGTATAAAACAACAGCCAGGTTCAGACTCCAAAACAGACTTTTGAGAGAACCGCTTTAGGACGTTTAGTGCCAAAATACAGGTTTTAAGCTTTTCTGTGACTCAGATCTGAGGTAGGAAGATCATTCTTTTTAATAGATGAACAGTCTTTGGAAGTGTTAAACCAACATATTCTTCTGTTACATGTAACTTCTTAAACTCCAATTAAATTTTGAAATAGTTTGCAAAGACTTTTCAACAGGGATCAATTGTGCAGCAGAAATAGTTTGATGCTTCTTATAATGCTTATGCAAAATGTTCTCTCAGTGTTGCTTATGTCCCGTTTTGGTGCCTTTATTCAAATGCATACTGTTTGTATGCACTTAAATAAAAGCCTGTAGGGATGTGTGCTGCAAATATATATATATATATATATATATATATATATATATATATATATATATATATATATATAGATATATATAGATATATATATCCGTATCACATGTTAAATTCCCTTTACTCTCACTGCATACATCTTCTGAATATGTGCTCTTTCTTGCAGCCATGCTTTGTGAAGGCAGATTGCTGATCATGACCTACTGTGAATTTGAAGAGCTGGACTCCCTTCCTTCTAAGCCAGCTTTCCAGAATTCTTATGGGTCACAGAAAGCAGCTGCTGCCCTCATACCAGGTTCCACCAGACATGCTCCGCTTGTTCATCACAATTCCCCGGAGCAGATAACTACAGACAACCGAAGGGCTTCAGCTGAGTTGTACATTTCTCCTTTGCAGTCCTTAAATCTTCAGAGAGCTCATCTAGGCAGGCAGATCTCTCGAGAGATAGAGATCCCGGCCCAAGCTCACTCAGGTGGCGATACCCCTTTCTTGGTTCCCTCGTTCTGTCAGAGCTTTTGCAAAAACTACAGTGACCTTCATATTGCAGGTGACCAAGTGCTGCCTCTCTCAGCTAATAATTGCGAGCTGAGGGTGTGTGCCAATGTACCGGATGTCGGTCCCTTTATCCAGTCTTGTGATGTGCCCCCAGCTGTGGAAGATTCCCTCCAAGGACACGAAGCTCGGGATGGGATGCTGTTTCCACTGAGGGGAGGTTCGAATCGGTGGAGACTGGGGAGCGGCCGTGATCGGAGCTTTTTGCTCCAGGAGCATGAAGGTCCATTTTCCAACTCCCTTCTGAATCACTACCTGGAGCAAAAACTCCTGGATCTGTATCAGCAATACATGATGGAGAATATGGCAAGAGAAGGAGCCCCTGGTTCAGACTCTGACGCAAGTGCCATTTGCCCTTTACTGGGCTCAGAGCTGGTCCTCACCAGCCTGGACCAAATCACTTTGCAGCTCAGCCGGGAGGGCAACATGGAGGCCGGCTTGGCCAAGGACATGGTCCTGAGCTGCTTCCTGCGAGTCGCTGGTGATATGCAGTCAAGTGAGATCAGTACTCCCTTTCTGCAGATTTCTAATGAGGCATCCAGGGAGCAACTCACAGAGAGTAATGAGTGACCCCACTGTCAAGGAACTCCTTCATTCAATACTGCCTTTCATTTCAGTACAACACTGAAAAAACCCAGGATTGGACTGAAAACCACATTTTTATTTTATTAGCTCTTGAGAAGATGTTAAATGAGAGTTCTACGTGGGATTATGCAGTAATTACCTGGAAAATGTGCCGTATTTATGCATCCTAAATTGAATTTGCAGTGATGACACTGGGATCTGTGTTTACCTGTCTTTAGTGCAGCTTTAACTTTCTAAAGAAAATAAAAACAGGAACTGAAAACTGAAACCGCTGCTTCCCGTTTTTCAAAAGAACATCGATGGTCTAGCAGAACAACATGAAATCAAAAACAGCATGCTGCCTCATTATGTATTATGTGCAGCCACATCTAAGATCATTTTGCATGCTTAATGATCACTGATTAATTAGATTTGACTTTTTTTTTTCACGAAGGAAACAAGGCTGTTTATGATGAAACTAGGAGGGAAGACACTGAATTTGCAACAAATATCCAAAAGTGCAGCCTTGAAATGCCCTTCGATCAACACGCTGTCATTCTAGGCTTCACACAGCAACTTCATCGGCTCTGTTACCTAAAAATGTAGCTGTAACCAAGTGCTGCATGAGTCGTTTGTTACCCCAGTCTCCCCATCAGGACTGCAGATGTAAAGAATTTGATTTCATGATGTCTGAGCAGCACATGAAAAGAGAATACATGCTTTAACGAAACAGATTTTCTATTAATTCAAAAGTCATCATCCAGGAGTGTAATTGCTCCTTAAGAATGAAAAGAAAACTCCACGAGCTGACTATTTCCGCCTCCTCCACTCTTCCTTGAACTCAGCTGTATGATGAGGACAAAGATGAATCAAGACTGCTGAAAATCATTGAAAGAAAACAAAGGCACTTTTGTACATCTCATGTCATTTATTCTCTTGTCTTGCAGATCACCTTTCCCCTTACTGACTCATCCACAGATTAATATCCCACCCTTGATGAAATTACTTATATTATAATGTGACTTATGAATGCTCCCTCTATCTCTATGTGTCATTTTATGTGTTATGTAGCCAATTAGAGACATTTAATAACCCCTAAGGACTCTAATTAGTTTATATAATTGTCCTTTTGATCGTCTGACTCTCTGATGTTAGCATGAAATACTATAGATCATGGTTTTGGAGGCTACTCTGAAATCCATTTAAATGATGACTTTAGGGGGGTCGGATTCTTGCCTCCTTAAGTAATTAGAGAGAGGATCCCTCTAAAAATCAGTCACCTGAAGCACGATTCGGAGTTCCTCTGTGAGCTGTAGAAAAAGGCTTTGACCGTCTAACTGCCCGCTGTTCTGACCTACTCCCACAAACCTTTCTGATCTTCTGCAAACCCATTCACAGCCAGACCCAGCGCTTCATCCTCCATCCCCGCCGCACTGCCGTTTACTGATAACCTGTTGTTTAACCTCGGACTTCTCTTCACCTGCTCAAATAGATGTTATCCAGTATCCTCGGTTACTGGCTTCTTTCAGGAAAAAGTTGTTTACATCTCTGAGAAATCATACTTGGATTTTTTTTATAGCTCAGTCCTTTAGGTCATTCCTCTTTTATCATGTTTCCACGCCTCAGTGTCTTTCGCTTATTATGTTTTATTTTAAATGAGCTGTTATTGTAGCTGAATGTAGTTATAGTTTCTCATCTTGTTGCGTGCTCATCACTCCTTGCCAGTGCACGGTGGAATCATAAGTAATCGTCCGCTGAGAGCCTACAGGTGGGAGCTGGGGTGTTAACAGTAGGTTTGATTTGTTGGAGGGAGAGATTGGAAAATGGGAGAGTTTGTCTGGAATATGATGTGAGGAGAGTGACACATGTTGCCGTATGTATGCAGTTCAGCTCGAGCTGACTTGAATTAACTCACGGGTTTGGCTCCATTTGTGCTGTTTTTGAGTTACTGCTACTCTTTTGTTCACTTCTCAGTCTTTGAGTTGAATAGTTTGCTGTCTTATTAATGGATAACTTACTTCTGAAACTCTCCTTGAGAGAAAATCTGAGAAGAACGGGAGTCATAAAGCGCTGATAATCTTATCTAACTGTCAGGCTGAATCAATGGTAGAGCAAGGTTGTGTAGGAGCTTTACATATTTATTTCTAAAGCTTCTTTAATTCAGGGTGGTTTAATAAAGTCATGATGTGAGGTTAAAGTTCCCCTTGACTTAAATCTGTGCCCATGTATTTTACTCAGATGTGCTTTTTTGCTCATTTTTATTCCTTTAACTTTCACACTTTGCTGGGTGAAAGTCAGTAAGCGATCAAAAATTGATATCTGGTGTAAGAAATTGTTGCCCTTAAAAAGCAACAGTTCTTTGAGGTGGACATTGAAAGAACTGGATAATTGGCAGGTAGGTTGTTCTCTTCACCTTGGGGTACTTGTACACAGTTTTTGTCGATATCTGCCCTCATGTAATCCCAGACTAAGTGATGATCACGACGCTATGAGGGGCATATTCTTCTGTCAGGGGCACATCCTTCTTTGGAGGGGTACTCGAGCCTGTGAGGGTTTAGCTGAGGGTTTTTTTTTTTTTTATATGGCTGTAACTGTATTTTTTTTTTGGAGTTGTTGTCATGTTGCAGAAAGAACTTGAAGGCTTTTTGGACATTTATCTGTTTGCTCAACTTAAAATGATGTTTGAAACCACACATGGGAATGCTTATGATCACATTTAGTTTGAAAACCAAATGTTATCAAGTATTAATTTCTTGTGCACTATTCATATAATGTGAATTTCTGCATGTTTGGAGTATTGAGTGTTTCCCATGCATCTAAGCAGTATATTTCAAAGCCCAGGACAATTGTTTAAATTCTGAAATTAAACAAATTGGGTTTCATGATATAGCTCCAGGCATTCAAATCTTTATTTATTCTCTTACAAAAAAAGAGCTTCACTGATTTTCTTGTAAGTCTTGCAGTTTGATAGTCAGTCACAAGGGGGAAGCATTGCCACCTAACTTAATCCTCATGGCTTTGCCCCTCTATACCTTTTATTCCCCCTTTTCACCTCCTCCTTACAGTCAGTGTCTATCCAGCCAGTTAATGTCCTCTATCTTGTGCACCCTTTTACTCTGACTCTATGATGTCATCAGGACTGGGGTGTAAATCTGTTCAGATAAGGATAAGCATATCTACACCACAAGATTTATTTTTGGAAAATATTGCACATGTATAATTTTTAGCAGGGCTGGACAATGTTTTTGCACATTCTTTTCACCCTTTTTTTCTCCACTTTCAAAGACCAGCGGCTCCAGTGTAGCCATGGCCTTCTGATCCAGTGTTTGATCAACTTCCTTGTTTCCTTTCCAAACAGAAAGCCACAGGAGGAAAATGTGTTTACCGAGCTGAGTGCCGCAGTCGGAGCCCTGTGAAGTCTCAAGGCCAGAGAGACACATGTTTGGTATTTCTGCTTCTATCTGGACTGAACATTCCAGGTACATGTTAAAGGAACAAAGTTCTTACAGACCTAAACACAAACGCTCACATATAAATATGATTCACCCAATGCCAAGCCCGGCAGCGTGAGCACATTCAAATAAACTAATTTCCACAGACCTTGGAGGAAAAAAAAGAAGAAAAACAGACCTGTTGTTCCAGCAGAGGTTATAAGAATTGTTTGAAGGGCTGAAGGTAACACCACATAAAGCAGTATCTCACAGTCTGTTTACCTAGAGACCCTCAAATTCACCGTTCACATAAATTATGCACGCTATTTACATTTTCTTCTCAGCAGATTTATAATTTACAGATTTTATTTTACTCGTTTGGTTTCAAATGCTTTACAAGTAGAAGGACAAAGAATTCAAAAAAATTGCTATGTGGAGTTTTTTTTTTCTTTAAGGGAAGGAATGGTTTTTGGAGAAAACATGAATAAAGAAGACAGACGGAGAGTGGTGAAAACACATGCACGCACATGCACTTCTCTCATGGCCTAGCAATGAAACTAACGGGGAGGTTGAAGTGTTGGAGTGTCTTTCAGAGGTTCATAAAGTAATTTCCTTGTCACAAAGAGCTTTTAACATGGAGGGCAGTGGAGGCAAGGCCATGGGATTTTATATCAAAACCAAGGTCCCGGATACACTCTCACTATTGTGGCTTTAATGCCTTTCGCACTCTGTGGCTTCCCTTTATTTAAAAAGCTTTTACTATGCGGCCTTGTTAATTGGAACAGCCACGTATGTTTACATTTCTTTTTGTGACTTTTCATAATTTGTTAGCGCCTACTAAAAGTCAAGATCTTTTGGGTTCTTCAAAGATTTACACACAGACTCACACGCATGCAGGAAAACACGTAAACGCACACACAAGTGGAAGCATTTCAGACTACAGCTGGTGTATTGAAGCACTTAATTCGATTAACATTTGTTCAGAAGCTCAACTTCGCTTGAGCGATTGCCTTTTTTTTTCTTAGATTATATTCAGTGGATTGACCTAATGAACAAGAGGCAGCATGCAGGAACATTAAATGGCAGCCCTGCTCTGTAACTGTCTGATTGACACTGGGAGATATACGTGGTGGAACGGGAGAACACACATTTCCTGGTCGGTTAGCTGCTCAAGGCTGCAGAGAGCCCGCAGTGAAGCGGGTGACCTTGGTTAAGCTGGAGCAGACAGAGAGCGACCTTGAGAGACAGCGGTGCAGCAGGATCTGGCTCTCAAAGAGCTGGAAAACATAATGCGTTCATGTTTGAGTATATATCACAGAACTCAGAATGTGGACAGCATGTGGCTCTGAAAACAGATTTTCCCCCACACGCTGTCCTTTACTGGATAGCTTATTATGTATTTCTGATTTCCGAGACATAACATTCATTTGTGGACCCGATCCTTGTTTTTCATCTTTAGATTCCTCAATTTCACAGATAGAGTAGCTTCAAAGTGTTTTTGGAGGTTCTTTTTTTCTTCTCCACTCGTCAAAGCACTACTGTGTTCTCATGTGTTTGTCTTTGATTACGACTTTGATCACTGTCAGTGACAGCACGCGCACACACTGACCTGTCCATCTGGAGATTTTGATGAACATTTTCTTTCACCCCTTCTTATATCATCTCTGTTGTTATCAGTTTGTGCAGCCTTTGTGTATTTGTTTGTCAGATGGTTTAGCTTACAGAGCAAAAAATCAACAGTGTCTTTTTATTATCTATCCTTCCACACAAGTCCAGTAACATTTGACTTTAATGAAATGGGGAAAAAAGTATACATAATTTCACTTTTTGGTTTGTAAAGAGGCTACAAACAATAGGTTCTCAAACTGGCATGTAAAATAATGCATAAGACACACGGAAAGAAATACAAAGTGCATTTTTTATTTGAAACTTGTACATTTTTCATGGACGGTATTCTTTGATTGATTAATGTAAAAAGTAACGGAAGCAAAACACAACCAAAAGTTTGGCCATTGTGCTGAATATTTACTTTCTGAGGGCAAACCCCATCAGGCTACATCATGTGCAAATAAATACTGAAATTCGCACATAAACAAACCATACAAATCTCATGCCCTATCATGTGTGTAACGGCTGCTATACACACACCTGTGTCTTACTATGCTAATGCACATGTTGGCAGACAATACACAATATACAAGCAATATACAGATAATAATGAATAAGATAATGAATACAGAGTGCAGCTGTGTGTGGCGGCTCACATAGCAAACACTACACAACTTGTCAGACACTTTTTTTAGGCACATGTTGCTACTACTTCAGAACAACCTTAATTCTTTATAATAATAATGGATTGGATTTATATAGCACTTTTCAAGGCACCCAAAGCGCTTTACAATGCCACCATTCATTCACACACTGGTGGAGGCAAGCTACAGTTGTAGCCACAGCTGCCCTGGGGTAAACTGACAGAAGCGAGGCTGCCATATCGTGCCATCGCCCCCTCTGGCCAACACCAGTAGGCGGGAGGGTAAAGTGTCTTACCCAAGGACACAGCGACCAGGACAGAGAGCCCGGAGATCGAACCGGCGACCTTCCAGTTACAGCTGCTCATTTATCAGTTTCACAACATCCATGATGTGAAACTGTCACATCTCTCCACCTCATCTCAAGATCTGGTGACCGTGTAGGCCATTTAAGTACAGTGAACTCATTCACATGTGGAAGAAACCAGTTTGACATGGTTGGAGCTTTGAGACATGCAGCCATCAGAAGATGGGTACCACCGTGACCATAAAGGAATGCACATGGTCAGCAATTATACTATATACAGTGACCATATAGTGTACGTCATGAATGAAAGTGAGCCTTCAATGTATAAATCTTGATACTGGTCAGTTATGTATGAGCGTGATAGTTTAAGGATAGAAGCTGCTGTATCTGGTAGTTTTGGTGTAAACAGCTCTTCAACCTTGGCTGGAGGGAAGGTGAAAAAATCCCATACAAGATGTTGGATATCTGTAACGATGCAGTTTTTTTGTTCTTACATAATACCTTAATCACAGGTGATCGAATGTAGCCCCCCTCGTCCTTGCTGCTCTGTTTGCTCTCCACTGTTTGCTGTAGTCAGTTTCTGCACTGCTTTCTGGCTGCGCCACATCAGAGTATGATGGATGTGCACAAGATCCTGATTGCAGTTTAGAGCTGGCTCAGCAGCTCCTGTGGTAAATCATACTATGCAGTCCAAGTTCATGTGAATACAATCTGATTTTCAAAACAGTCCATGAAATGTGTGAAAGCTGTTCTGGGAAATGTTATTCAGTGACTGCTGTTCTGGAAACTGTCTCATAAACGATGGAATGAGCGCTCTGTGGTCAGTATCTGGTTGACGATAAAGACATAGTGCTTCAAGTTTAATTCTGCATGGCAAGTGTTGGTACTAAGTTGTGTGATGAGAGTTTAAAAAACACAGATGTTTCCATGCTTGCTTTGACTGGCTGATGACACAGTGTCCTCCAAATCTTCTTGTCTCTGCTCAGCCATATTTCTTATTATTTTTTACATTTTATTTTTTGAAGTTGTAAGCATCCTTTGTGTCAGCTGACATTGTGCTTTCATCTGCTTGAATCTGCTTTGCTACCAGCGGTATACTGGCAGGTATCACCACAGTCGTCTTCATTCACTGCTGCTTTCAGGTTGCGCCGATGCACTTGTGTTTCATAAAAATCTTTTCTTTTGTACTTTTCCTTTGATCAGGCACAAGTATTTTCATGGTTACATGAAAGCTGGAGGCAATGATGCAATATTCTGCGCATGCACAAATTCATAAATTGGAAGCTTTCTCTTTACCAGATAGACAACTTTTCAGTTTTTCTAGTGACAACCAAGCGTGCCTGTAGTGCACCAGGGCGTGATGTTTCTAATTAGGATGTGGTTGCCTTTCCTCTTTTCCCAGAATGCCTTACTTTGTTGTCATAACTCTTTTTTCCTCTCTCTCTGCAGACGTCTCTAGCACTATATTGGCTTTTTGCTTTCAGTTTCCCCCCCTTTTTTCATGTATTTCAATAGTATGGGGTTCTACTTTCTTGTTATTCAGAATCAGAGGTTGTAGGTCCCTCCGGAATAGGCAGTAAAAACTCACTGGCTCACATTTTCTGAAGTTGCATTTCACAGGCTGGCTTATTAAGCAACACACAGGTTTCCACAATCTCTGGGAGAATGTTCACCATCAGCAGGGGAGCCTTTGACCAATCTCCCTCTGGGTGATATGGTGTTCTTCTTGAGCCTACAATGTTCCAGCTGGATGAACAGCTGATTTTCTAACTCAAAACTTAGGGTATAGTCATCAAATATCTTGATGTCTTCTATCTTGTCTGATTTTAATGTTTTATAGATTCGTACAAATCATGTGAAATGGGATATTATCAATATATTTTCAACACAACATTGTTTTTTTTTCTCCTGGACAGATCATCCAGACACTCTGAGTGCCGAGTAGTGACACTACTGCTAGGGGATGTTTCATTGTGTCTGCTGGGCCTTTAAGGAGCTGAGGATGACTTGCTAAAAGCTTTTTAATCACCGTGATATGGAAAACAGATCGTGTCTCTCAAAGGTCAAAGGTATATTCAAAACACTATTCCGATCCTCTCCTGTGGGTCCCAAGTCATAACAAAGGCTGTCAGATGTATTCTCTCAACTAAGAAGCAGTAATGACAGGCCTTACTTGATCCAAGAGAGAAAACAGAGAGTTGCTTCCCAAACCATCCATGATGGAATAAACAGGCTTCTTTCTCCTGTTACGATGGGAGTCTGTTTGTTCTTGGATCCAGCCTCAAGTACAGGAACAGCTGGTTTCAGCGCTGCCAAGCTTCATTTTTTAATGCTGAAGGTTGCTACTTTGTTGCGTGAAGTCAGTGACGCTCTGTTGTGAGTGTGTGAAAGACAAGGTTGGCAGTAATCAAGCTACTGAAATCTGCGACAGGTAGACAAGCCCATAGTTGAGTATAAATGGTAAGTGGCCTGGTACTTATATAGCGCTTTTCTACTACAAGCTTCGTCACCCAATCACACACACACACACATACATTCATACAAGAAATCCCAAAAATCCCAGTCTCAGCTGACTGCAGGTTTCCCCAAACTTATAAACAGTAGATTTACATGATGACTGAAACTAGCACCACTGATGAACAATGGTTTGTGAGGTCTCTTGGTCATTAATATGCAAATTGTTATGACCATTGATCAACAACCACTGATCAAACAAACAAGAACATCATATCAAGAAGGCCCTGAGTAAATATCATTATCCTAGCTGGACATTTGTCAAAGCTGGGAAGGCACCTGAAGAAAGCGCCAGATGATCCAGCAGAGAAGAAGGACAACTGCTGCCTAAGTAAGAAAATCCTGAGTGACGCCTTATGTGTTGGAAGTATTGGAACAGCTAAGATGCATTTTGTCTAAACACTACATCTCTTTGGCTTTCAAACCCCAAAACACGCTGCGCCAAAAAAAAAGATCAGATTCCCCGACACAAACAGAGTAATGTAGCGTATGCTGGTAAGTGTCAGGAGGATTGCTGTGATTTATACATCGGGGAAACCAAACAACCTCTGTTTAAGTGGATGCCATAACATAGAAGAGCCACCTTGTCAGGCTAGGTCTCTACATTTACACCTAGAGGCCAGTGGACACTCTTTCAATGATGAGGATGTACACAGGAACGCTGGTTTGAGCGGGGAGTCAAGAAGGCCATTTACGTGGAGAAAGAAAGGTCTGAATCAGGGAGGGTGCCTAAGGGTACACCTTTCACCATCTTAAAATGCTGTGATTGCAGATATTCAGATATGTTATAATACAAATAAACAAATTCTTTACTTGAACAAGGAAAGACACAAGTTGCAGCGATTATTCAGCTTCACATTGCAGGAATAGTATAGATGAACTGTAAGATGAAGAAAACTTTATTTTACAGTTGGCAGTATGAAAAACATGCTAAAGGGGTATGCTTAAGAGGTATCCCCGTGTGTCAGAAAACAATGCTGTTGTCTCTTGCATTTATATATAACATCTTGACATAGTATGCACCAAGCTGGGAGTGAGAATGAGCTGTCTTTTCTAACCCATAACATACAGAGTCAAAAGCTAAAATAAGATATGGTGTTTACTACATATAACATGTAGCGACCAATGTAAGAGATGCCAAGGTAGCCTGGCAAAGATTGCCTCATATAAACAGGAAGTTCATCAAGTTCAGCAGGCATTTAGAGGAGGCCTTGGCCTTGGCAAAAGAAAACATGTATAGAAAGCAACACCCTGAAGAGCGAGGAAAAAAATTACTGATACAAATAAAGTGTGGAGAGGAGGCAGAATGATGTGCCAAGCAAGGCCAATAGATGAACTTGAAAAGGCAGAAAAGAATAAAGGGTAATTGGAAAGAACTTCTAGATATAAAATTATATTAATACAGGCGGAATGTGGCTTGCTTTAAAACTATAGCCAGCTGTCGTAATTGAAGAACCAAGAATGTTTGTTTACATGCATGTTGTCATGCTATCAGATGGGGTTAATACAAACGGATATAGCCTTGAATAAACCTTTGTGAATCAGGGGCCCTAAAGTGGCTACAAGACAACCCCTGCAAGGGGAATGGTTTTGCAGGTGGTGGCCACGGATCATTGCTCTCTGCTTATCCTTCCTGACTGATTTCTTGCTAGTTTTACTTTTTACTTGAGTCCTTGTGATTGTTGGTAGCACGGGGCAGTACTTCCAGCCCATTCGTGTTCCACCAATAGTCCAACTCACCCATAAGTGACATCATAAGAAGGTCTGCTGTGTCTCCCATGACTTTCAAGTGCGTAGAAGAGATGCCAGGAGATGAGGTGTTACATGAGAAGACGTGGAGAGGGCCACAGAAGACCATTAACCTGGCAGCACAATATGAGGAGCATTGCCAGAACCCTACAAAATGACTGGGCTGCTCATGTGTATGTTTGTGACCAAACTGAAATAATCAGATGAAGGTGGGAGGTCCTCCGGTGGAGCCAGTTCTCCCAGCCCCGCGCTCTTTAGCTCGACTGAAATTAACTAGAGAACACCAGAACTGGCAGGTTGCCCACTGGTACCCTGTTCACTTCATAGATAATGTTGCAGGCATCACATCATTCATCAGACTCTTAAGTCTGAACCTGCTCTTACCTGTAAAGAGAACGGGGCGCCAAGTTTGGCAGGTAGCAATCACCTGCCAAACTCGGCACCCACCCCCATATAACTTAATTAAAGACAGTCCCTAAAAGTTAAGAAATCACAATAAGCAATAGAGCTTAGGATCTCATGCAGGGTAGAGAAAAGTATTTAAAAAACAAAAGACAAGAAAATTCTACAGCTAAGGTGTCAGCTGCTTGAAGTCAGGTCACTTTCCAAGTACAGATACACTTTTTTTCTTATATATTTTATTGAAATTTAACCCATTTACTCAGTGAAGCGGGCAGCCATTGGGCGCCCGGGGAGCCGTGTGTAGGGACGGTACTTTGCTCAGGTGTACCTCATGGTAGCCGTTTAGTGGATTTGAACGCCCAACCTTCCGATCACGGGGCCACCACCCTACCTACTGAGCTATCCCTGCACCTTTTCCTTGTTTAATTAACAGCAACACTAAGTCTTTATCTGCCAAATGTAACTACAGCCGTTGATAAAAGAAAGAGAAGGAGGGTGATTAATTTTGATGCACTTCAAAAAAGAAAGTTTAATGCTTTGAGTTTGGAATATTGAAAGATTGAAAATGTTGCATTTTCAAGGCCTTGCAGATCTTTAACTGCACAATTATCAAGGAAGCAAAGCAAAGTCAGACAGCATGACTCACTGCCTGCCGGCGACTCACTTACAGAAATTTGAAAACGTCTTTGTTGTTCAAGGTGAGTAAGTTGAAGAAAAGAATGCCTCGCTGCCAAATTTAATGAGAATTTTTAGGGATGTGAATAAAAAATAATGTGTTTTATCTCTCAAACAGGAAACCAATTTCTTTCTAAATGTATTTCACCTATCAGCTACATTTTACTTGCCTTGATCCGTCCAACATCTCAGCCCCTCTACCCTCACCCACTCCTACGTCTCTTTGTGGCACGCCGGCATTGTTATTGGTGTCATAATTTACCTCTTTATGCAAACATGACCCTGTCCCCGATATGCCGGCAAAATATTCATACTGTAGTCACCGTGAGACCAATAAAGAATGAGATAGGAGGGACATAAATTATTTCTTCTTTGCTACGGTATTTCATATTTCACTCAGCTGCATTTCCTAGTATTGCAATATGCACATGCATTTATGCATGCATGCCTTACCTGCGTTTTCTTTATAGGCTCTACATGTGAGACAAAGGAGTGTGACATTGTTATGAAATAAATAGATCAAAGGACAGACAGAGATGAAAAGCAAGGACAGGTGTGCGGTGCAGGCATGAAGGCGAGTAAATGGGATACACAGGAGTCATGTGAGGCATTTATGCATTTGTATCGCTGGTAATTTAAGATGCTACCTTTTAGACCAACTACAGGAGTGCAGGCAGAGATAACTAGAATGAAGGCGTGTATTGCTGAAGTGAAGATGGTCTTAAGTAATGAAGAGACTGAATCGAATGAACCCCTCAGAGTGGCACAGAGGGACCATTGTGCTGTATGGATTTGGTAGCACTCATGGGTTTGACCTTGGCTGCCTCTCCCTCTTCTCCTCCCTCCTCCCTACACGTTAACCCACCCCCAGGGTCCCACTCAACCTTGGCTAATTAGCTCACATCCCAGTGGCACATGTTCAACACGCAATTTATCCACAGCAAGGACATAACAACTGCAGCGTCCCGCCTCTGTGCTGTTTCTCGTTTATTCTCTCATGTTACCGGCGCTACACTGTAGCTTGCTTATCTGTTTTTATTTAAGTATTATAACACAGTGCTGTAAAAAAAACAGTACAGCTTTCTCCCCAGTTTTTTTTTTTTTTTGCATATTTGTCACTCGTTTCAGGTCATCAAAAAAATGTTGTTATTAGACAGAGATAACCTGAGTAAATGCGAACGGCAGTTTTTAAAGGATATTTAATTTATTTAAACCTATGTGGCCCTGTGTGAAAAGGGCCACATGTGGGTTACTGTGTGAAAAAGTAACCCAAACCTTATAACTGAGTGTACAGTGAGTCTTTCACATGGCTGTGGAGGAATTTTGTCCTACTCTGCAGATTTTTTTTTTTTAAATTTCAGACACATTTTTAAGCACGCTTCCTTGTCTCGTCAGTTCTGATTTGCCCCAGCTGTGTTTCCCTCCTGTTGTCCATTCCCCGATTGCTCCCTCTATGTATTTAAGCCCTGTGTTTCAGTTTGTCATGGTCGCGATCTTCCCCCCTGGTTGTAAATAGTTTGGTGTTTTGATGTAAATAAATGTCTTATTTTGCTCTCTCTCATCGTTTGCCTTCGCTGGAGGGTCCGAGGGAGGGGCCGCTTCAGCCTTCCGTCTGTCTTCGCTGGAGGGTCCGAGGGACCGCTCCAGCCTTCCGTCCGCCTTCGCTGCAGGGTCCGGGGGGACCGCTTCAGCCTTCCGTCTGTCTTCACTGGTGGGTCAGAGGGAGGGAGCGCTTCAGCCTTCCGTCTGTCTTCGCTGGAGGGTCCGAGGGACCGCTCCAGCTTTCATCCACCTTCGCTGGGGGGTCCGAGGGACCGCTCCAGCCTTCGTCGTCTTCGCTGGGGGGTCCGAGGGACCGCTCCAGCCTTCGTCGTCTTCGCTGGAGGGTCCGAGGGACCGCTCCAGCTTTCATCCGCTTTCGCTGGGGGGTCCGAGGGACCGCTCCAGCCTTCGTCGTCTTCGCTGGGGGGTCCGAGGGACCGCTCCAGCCTTCCGTTTCCACTGGAGGATCCAAGGGGCCTGTCCAGCCATCAGCGTCGCCTGCAGAACAGCAGCCGGTGCCGTATGCGCTGGGCATGAATCAAACATTTTCTTTGGGGTTACATGTTTTAAATGTTTGATTTTTGGGTGGGGGGAACTGTTACGATTCGGTGTTGTCAGTGTTTTGTTTTAGGCGTGACTGTTATGTTGCCTGTTTTACTTTGAAGGTCTGTATCTCAGTGTGTTCAGTTTACGCTTCCTTGTCTCGTCAGTTCTGATTTGCCCCAGCTGTGTTTCCCTCCTGTGGTCCATTCCCTGATTGCTCCCTCTATGTATTTAAGCCCTGTGTTTCAGTTTGTCATGGTCGCGATCTTCCCCCCCGGTTGTAAATAGTTTGGTGTTTTGATGTAAATAGCTGTCGATACTTTCGTTTTGGTATATCTTTGTGGAAAACCGTAGTAGTTATTTATCTATTTATTTCCCCTCTGCGAATTGCTGCCTTATTGTGGTAGAAGGGTTTGTATATCCCAGGGATCCCAGGGGCTATGTTTTCTGGGTGCTTTTGCCCATGGCAAACTGGTCCTGGGTGAGGGACCAGACAAAGAATGATTCAGAAGACTGGGGCCCTGCCCTGGAGCCAGGCATAGGTAGGGTGCCTGAGGCCTTATTCCATGGGGCCCGGATGGGCGCAGCATGAAAAGGGACATGAGCCCATCCTCCTGCAGGCCCACCACCTACAGGAGGTGCCATAGTGTTTGGGTGTCTTGTGTGCACCGATGGATGGATGTTTATTTATTTATTTTTTTAGCCATTAAAAGTTGGACTTGCTGGTGTGTTTTGGATCATCTTCCTGCTGCATGACTCCAGTGAGCTTGACTTTTAGAGCACAAAATGATGGTCAGACATTCTCCTTTACGATTTCCTGGCGGAGAGGAGAGTTAGTGGTTCTAATAATTACAGCAAGTCATCCTGAAGCAGACCCAGACCATCACACTACCTCCACCTGTTGTTAAGGTTATCTTTATATGAAATGCTGTATTAGACTCAAACCTCCCAAAAAGTTCAGCTTTTGTTTCGTCAGTCCACAGAATATTTTACTTTTAGTCTTTTCTTTGGAAGATGTGAAACAAACCTTTGGGGCTTTTTTGGTCAGTAGTGGTTTGGTCAGCTCTCCTGAACTCTGGCCTTAAACGAGGCAAGTGAGGTCTGCATTTCTTTGATGTTGTTCTGGGTTCTTCTGTGACATCCTGGATGAGTCATTGATGAACTATTAGAGTACTCCACTCCTCAGCAGGTTCACTACTGTTTCAAGATTTCTGTAATTGTGGGTAATGGCTCTCACTGTGGGTCACTCTATACCATAGGTGTCAAACTCTGGCCCGTGGGCCAAATTTGGCCCACAGCCTAATTACATTTGGCCCGCGAAGCCATACCAAATTATTATTAGAGCTGGCCTACTGGTATTATACAGCTAATATATATATTGTTTAGTATTAAGCTTTGCTTGTTCCATATTCAGTTTTTCAGCAAAACTTGTTTGAGTCCATAAGAAAAGAATCATTCTTATATCTGGAGGAAGATTTTTATTTCAGTAAATATTAATGTTAGCCCACGACTTTGTTCCAGTTTAGAATTTTGGCCCACTGTGTATTTGAGTTTGACACCCCTGCTCTATACCAAAGCCTTAGAAATGGCTTTTTAACATTTTCGATATCCAGGCCTGGCCATATATAGTGAAAGAGTGATTTAATCAGAGTTAGTTACTTTTCCACATAGAGTCGTATGTGTAGATATTTATTTAACATGAACATTGAATGTTAGTTTCGTATAGTCAGCATTTTATACATTTGTTTTCCGTAACAAAGTTGATAAGTGGACTGCATAGCACTATTATATCAGTAAAGAGCCAATTTTAGGAGATAGGTGCTGGTGTCGAACAAGATTACGCTAATTGTGCAGAGCATTATGCTATCAGCTGTTTTTGAATTTTTTAAAAAAATGTTAAAGATGCTTAATCCATAGCAAGCAATTTTTCCATCACGCAGTGGAAAGACTTGCATAAATTAGGGTTTTTCTAATAAGTTTAATGGAAGAAAAATAACCTTTGTCATTCTTAGGGGCGGGAGAAGACTGTAGTGATTAAACACAGTTTTTCAGGCTTTTTCTCTCCTTTAATTTGATCTTAGTCAATACAGAAAAGAAGACCTTGCACAAATATGAAGCTCATTTTAACTGTACTGCTGCTGCCTTTCAATTACAAGTCCATCCACCAATTTTCTCCACCACTTATTCAACTTCAATTGAAGGGAAGTTGAAAGCTTAAAAAGGCAGGGTACCCCTCGGTCAGTTTGCTCGTCAATCACAGGGCTGAGACAGATAAGTGCACACACTCACATCAGCACCAATTTAGAATGACATTTGACTACACAGTGTCAAATAACACAAACACGCTAGTAGGCAGTCCTCAGAGGAGAAACTTTATTTGCATGCTTGAACCAACTTACGGGCTTTTCTCCATTTAATTATTTAATTACTGCTCCATGAGCATGTATGACCATGCATGCTCATAATTAATGCACAAGCGGTTGGGAAAAGGGCTTTAGATTTTAGAGGTCATGTCTCTCCTCACAAAAAGCCAATAGCAACGACAAAGTGACTTACATGGTCACAAGAACGTTCGGCTTCGGTCAGAAGCTTACATTACACTCATTTTGAATTTCATGTTAATTTTGGGCTTTTAGTGATTTCTGTGAACTGTTCTTTTTTCAGAATGAAGTGATTGAACAGCATAAAACTTTAATGACTTAAAAAACAACAATTAGTTGAACAAGTTTGAAATTTGGTTTTATTTGCTCCCAAGTTTCACCATGACCAGATGTTTTTGATAGTCGTCAACAACCTTCTGGCTGGATATTTGATCACTCTTCGAGGAAGAATTGGTAGTGTTTATTTAAATTGGCTACTTTTCTGGCATGGACCTGACTTTTAACTATAGTCCACAAATTTTCCATAAGGTTGAGGTTGGGGCTTTGAGAAGAATATTCCAGAATCTTAATGCTATTTTATCCATTCCAAAACCAGTTTTGATGCATGTTTGGGATCATTGTCCTGTTGGAACATCCAGTTGTGTCCCAGTTTCAACTGTCTAACTGTTGATGTGAGGTGAAACTGAAAAAATAGTTATTCTACTTTGTGCATTGTACCACAACCACTGGCAGTAAAATGGCCCCAGAGCTGAGCGCTGTTAAACAAATTATTTTTATGCTGGCAAAGAGAAACAAGCAGATGCAGTCAGTGATGATCACTAATGAGAAGTTAATGGGCCTTGGCTTTGTCATGATAAAAGACACACAACTTCAGTACAACTTACTAAAGAATGTAAATAAGTCTATATATTTACAAGTGTTTGTAGACTTTTGACCCTGTGTGCATTAGAGAAAATCCAAATTAAATCAAACTTATGCACCACAATTCTTGTTTCGTTAAGTCATTAAAGATGTAGACTGTACAATCGGTCCACCCTGGAAAAAGAAGAGTTCAAAGAAATCATTAAAAGCCCAAAATTAGTATGCCATTTATGCCCAACATCCACATATATAAACTTCTGAGTACAACCCAATGTCCTTATGACCTTAATTATAATGTGTCTCTGATGATGAACACAGACGAGCTTAGTGGAAGGAATGGGTGCTGAATAAATTTGTATAAAACATTTTAATTGAAAGACCTGTGAAATGTCAGGAGTGGCTTAGGGGACTTTCAACACGAAGTGAATTATTGTTTTGTGTCTGTGTGGAGGTGTGTTTGTGCATTCAGTCTGTAAAGTTTGCAGAGACTGCTTGGAAACTTGAAGCACTCAGCAACGCTGACAAATATAAAAGTCCTTCAAACTTATTTTTTCTTTGAGTGTTTCAATCATAAGCAGCCAGCCTTACTGTGTCAGCGTTTAAATGAATGCCACAATCAATCCATGTGGGACATGCCCAGAACTCCTCACCCAGGAATCATCCTTGTCAGATCCCGAACCACCTCAACTGGCTCCTTTTGATGGAGTAGCAGCTCTGGTCTAAACCCCTCCTAGATGGCCGAACTCCTCCGCCTATCTCTTTGAGGGGCCAGCCACCCTTTGGAGAACGCTCATCTCTGCCACTTATAAGACAATAAGTGGCATCCTGATATTGGTGGGAAGGCTGTTCCACAGTTTGGGAGCCCTAACAACAAAGGCCTGCTGACCTTTGTTTACTAGGTGAGACCTTGGACAAACCAGCCCCATTCAACAATAAAAATAGCCATCCAGGCATATAGAGGCCAAACAATTCTTTCATATGATTTGGAGCATTGTAATTTAATGCAAGTCATTAGTAAGCTTTTAGAATAGACATGAAATTTAACAGCCAACCAGTGTAAACTTCCTAATACTGGAGTAATATACTGACATATCCTGGTGCCAGTTAAAATCCAGCCACATTCTGAATTATCTGGAGTCAGTGTAGTGGGCATTTTTTTTCAACTTGAGCATTGAAACACAGCTCAGTGTTGAAAATCACTGGTTATGAGTAGATTGCTTGACATTTTTGGACAAAAGGCTTAGCGTACTGTGGGTCAGGGTAGTGGATTTAATAACTAAAACATCAAAGTTATCATCATTAAGCTTTGAAAGGTTTTGAGACAGCCAGCAATTGATATTGTCAAGGCTTTGAAGTACAGTGAGAACACATGGGTCACTTTTCCTGGCATCTGTTTGTCAAGTGGTCTGGGTAAACTCAAGGCTCCCCTGCTTGGCTGCAGTGGCCCGAGGCTGCAATTTGCAGGGCATTGTGCCCTCAGATGGGAAATAAACAAAGGCTGATGGTAACATGATTTCAGTCATTTACAAGACTACTTTACTTTCAATAAACTTTCAAAAGTTCACCTTCTCTTCTCAAGCCCTCTCCCACCACCATACTGAACACAGTTGATAAGAAAGCAACCCCCCCCCCCCCCCAAAAAAAAAACAACAACAACTGAAAATCATCAGTAGGATATTGCTAATGATGCATAGATTTTAAACAAGCATTTTGTAGTTGAAAGTTCATGTTTCTCTTTTTAAATATTCTTTTCCATCTTTTTTTTTAAAGCATCAGAAAATGTAATCTGATGTTGCAGACAGTGAAGGTTTATTTATAAACTGTGTTATCTGGACTTGTGATGTCATTATAAGGTTGCAGACAATGTCACGACCTGAGTGAGGCCGTTGCGATGTTGCCTAACAACAGCGAGAAATTACTTGTGTCCCCAACCTGCCAAGTTTTAAGAAAAGTGGGGTTAAGGTGAAGTACAGACAGAGACGCAGAATGCCAGAATCCTCGATTAACAGCAAGAACATTCTAAAAGTTTCTTTAAATGAAAGAATCTGAAAAATGTAAAATTTAAATGTCAACATCTGACACGTTTACCCCAAGCGAGGGGGGCGCAGAGAAGAGACTACAAGCTCGAATATCTGCTGCTTTGTTTGTTGTAATCAGGATGGCCTTGTGTTTATACACCGACCTTGAACACTGTTACTAAAGGAGAGACAAACAGACTATGAACCATCCTATCGCAAGCGTGTTACGCTGCTCGTGTTTGCAGTTTACCCACATTCAGTGAGAGGTTCGCAGCTGAGGTAAACAATGAGCAAAGCTGTGTTTGTTCAGAGAGAGGCTTTGTGTATCACTGAGCTGTTTTTAAAAACTGCCGGGGTTACGACGCACAACTTACTGTAAAACTGTAGATCTAAGGAACTGTACGAGCAGCTGGTAGGAGACGGGGCTGCTCTGTGAATGCCAAGCAAATTTATTTCTTGTGGAGGACCGTAGGTGTGTGCGTGTAGGCTATTAGCCTACAATCACATATTTGTCTCAGGGAATAATACATGATACAATCAGGCTGATGCAGAATCATTATAGTTTTGAATTTTCTTATTAATTCATATTTTTTATTTCATTTTTTGTTTTTATTTCACTTCAGTTTCAGTTTAGTTTTCCTTGTTTTAAAACGTTTTGTTTTAATTGAGTTTTTATTAGTTCAGTTGTTTTAATTAATATTGTATGCAGGAAATATCCAAGATTTAGGAAAACCAGTCCGTGTATTACAGTACAAACACAGACATTTTGGAAAGAATTTGCCTCACAGACTTGTAAACATCCAAAGCATCAATAAACACAAAGCGTCTTCGAGCAAGGTGTGATAGCAAATTTTGCCAAACTAAGGTGTCTTAAAAGTTCACAAAATAATTTTCAGTTAGTTTTAATTTTTCTCAAAGCTCAATTCTTTTTTTTTTTTTTTTAAATCTATTTTTACTTTGGATAATTAAAATCTCAAATTAACACCTTTTGCTCAAAATCAAACAAAGCAAACAAAAAAAGGTTCAAAGTTCAAAAATTTAGACGTATTGCTGTGAAGCTTTTAGCTTCATACATCAAACACTTCACCATATATTTTTTGGGTTTGTAGAACACGGCTAAAATGGAAAATCTGCACATATTTAAAAACATGAATTATTATCTTCACAGTTATAATTAGAGTACAATCCATTCAGATTATACCATCTATTAATACTTTTGTTTTTGTGCTACAACTTGTGATATGTGCCCAGTCCAGCATAAAGATTCATGAAAATAACATTTTCTTCAGAGAATTCTGTGTTAAAAAGTTTTCTACATTCTTTATTTTTGCAATATTGTGAAATACAGAAGTCACTGTTTGTCTTTTGCATTGTGGAGTTTTTGAGTAGTTTGCGCTCAAATATGAGACTTTACAGATCAGCCTGATTTTTTTTCTGTTTTGATGCTTAAAAAAAAAAAAAAGACCAGTGAAAATGTCAGGCTTTTATCTTTAATATTTCTTGAAATATTCATGTTCAAACACTGCCTCAGATTTCAATGAGCAAAAGGAAACAAAACTCATTACATATGTTAAATTATTTATGTAAATTAGAGTTTTGGAGAGCAGAAAATGTTCTAAAGATTGGCAGATTTGAGATTCAGTGAACCGTGAGAACATGGATCTGATGGAGCTTCAGTTTTAAGTTAAGTTGTTTACAGGCCTGGACTGTTGTGTCACACACAGATAGTCCATTTCAGACTTATGTTTGGCTTGGGTGAAAGTGCTGTCTGTACAGAATTCACAGAACACGGTGGTGTTAAGGCACAGTTGAAACCACGCTGACTTTTTATTAGAGAGCCGGCAGGTTAAAGAGGTTCTAATCTCATCTAAAAGAAACTGACATTTGCATTTTCACACCTCTGTTGGGCGAAGTCTAGAAATGTTCAGGGCTTCAGTGCATGCATTAAAACCAACTTAAAAATATGGTGAAATGTCTCAGGACCCACTTTCTTTGCTCTTTTTAAAATAATGACTTAGGAAGAAGCAGTGTGCTTGTACATTAAAAACATTTAAAAAAAACAACAAAGTCGTGCTTAGAACATTTCCACAGACCTCTAAAATAATCACCGTTCCATTATATATCCTTTCGTTCCTCAGTGTGAGCAGTGATTGAGCATTTCACATCACCAGACAAGGCGGGCCATACTTCAGCGACAGGAGCGTGAGTCGTGTCTAACAGTTTTGGTTTGAACTGTCCTCTTAACTCAATTGTTCTGATTTTGGTGTACACAGTCTTGACCTCGTGCTCTCAGATCTAGACCCTTTTCTTTTTAATTTTTAATTTTTATCCCTGATTAGTCCTTTTAATCTGCCTTGCACTTCGTTGCATCTTTCCACATTCATCTTAGTGCTTGTATTGTTAGTCCTTTCTTTTCTGATTCATAAAAAAGACCAAGTTAGAAAAAAAAGTACATTTTATTTTCCATTTGTGCAACAAATCTAAAGTCAGCTTGTCTTCTTTCATGCTCTGAGACACACACATGCACACACAGATGCACATGCACACTCATACACTCACTTTGCTGTAAGTTGGTGACACGAGTCCTTGGAAAGTGCAGTATTCAATTTGTAACTATTATGGAGACAAGGACGAAGTCCTTTATGTGAGCAGCCACAGAGAGAAAATGGAAGCAGTCACTATAGCAACCGCCAGAAGAGTGCCCAACAAATCAACAAACAATGCGGTACAAGACTTTTCCAGGGGAGCCATTTAATGCGAAGCCTTGAATCATACAAAGTTGTCCTCTTAAGTTTCTGAAACCTGTCTTGGAGTGTCTGTGGGTATCTAAGCCCCAAGTACTTGGTAAAAACCTTGTGTTTTTCTCCGCACTTGTGCTTCAAGGCCAACTTGGCTGAATGTGCCAAAGAACTGTCTTCTTGGGTCATGGCAACCTCAGGATTTCATCTGTGTGATCAGCCTTCAGGAAGTGCTTACTGCCACTAAAGAACAAAACAATACTTACTTATTAAAAGCATTTTGTGTTTTGAAGTAATCTGGACCCGCGAACAAAGCTCAAATTTAGTATTTTGTGATGGACGCAGAACTTCTTTGTTTGTGAGTGCGATGCATCCAAGGCTGACGTTTAAGACAAACTGCAATTGTCTTTTTAGGGAAATTGTCTACCGGACTCAGCAGTGTGGGTGGTATTGTTTTCAGTGAAATAATTCACTGTTTTGAGCTCTATGGCAGGTGTTATATGATTTTGTCAGTGTGATAGCATCTCTGTGCATGAAATGATGAAATGTCATAGCTGTGCAGTATCATGGTCCTGGGCCATGTTGGCCCAGTATTCTTAGTTTTTGTGTGTTTTTGTATTTTGTTCCCTATTTATGCCTTGGTTCCTAGGTTATTTAGTTAAGATGTTCCTTATTTGGTTACCTCCTGTGTGCCCCTGTGTATCTGTGAGCCCTCGTCTCTCCTTGTGTTTTATTCCATGTTTTCCCCAGCCCGTTATGACTGTGTTCTCCCCGTGCTCTCTCTCCTCCTGTCTGAACCTCTGTGTACTTCCTGTTTTACTTTGACAGTCTCTCGTCAGTATGCGTCATGTTGTGTTCACTCCTGCCCTGTCTCGTTATGATTATCTGTGTCAGCTGTGTTCCCCGTGTGCTCCCACTTCCCTTGTTAACCCTCTGTGTATTTATGTGCGTGTCTCCCTCAGGTCAGTGTTGCGTCGTCAATGTCTTCTCCCCGAACCTGTGTGTCTTTCTGTGTTCCCTCGGTCTTCTGTTAGTATTCCCAGTTTAGTTCTGTTTTGTTTTAAAGGCCTGCAATAAAGCAGTGATTTTGAGTTCAGTTCCTGTCTCCGTGAGTTTTGCGTTTGGGTCCTCATCTGCCTCCACACAGCCAGTTCATGACATGCAGTCGAGAACAAAATTTAAAGTGGGTGTGGTTCGACCTACAAGTACAAATCATCAGTGCTGCGAGTACGCCTAAAGGGTTCCAGGCCTCTTTGCTTTATGCCTCTGCACTGCATTCTTCTTAGTTTTTAATATATTACTTCCCATATTAAGTATCTTTATCTGATGTACGAACGTGCAATATTATTGAAGATGGATGTGGTGCATGAGCTCAGTGGAGTCGAGCTGGTATGATCCCATCGGGAGATTTATGAAAGTTAGCCACTTAGTTTAATGGCACTTCCTTTTGTCCTCCCTCCCTCTGTAATTCCTGCAAGTGGATTTCACTTTCCCATGGCCACTGTTTGAGTAAATATCTTCTGTGGTTCTGACCTCGCTCTAAATTTCACCACCAGAAACAAAACTGTGCCGTGGCTGAAGCTGCCTGACTCGAGCTGTCCGCGTGTCACAGCGGCGAGTTTCCAAAAGTGCAGATCAACTGCGCGTTTTGTATGCACATGCACACACAAACTACTGATCTGCTTTTATTTGAGAGCGGCCCATTCGCTGGCAGAAGCGACTCAGAGAAGAGAACGGTGGTGTTTTCTTTGCCGAGGTGCGAAAAGACACTCTTGCAGTTTTTGATAAATGTTACTTGAACTCAGAGGAGTCTTGACTTAAAGACACAAACAACGCAACCCCCTCTCACAAAACAGAATGCATGTTTTGTAAGAAGTCCCATCCTTTAAGTAGTGTGATGCGACCGTGAGAGGGCCTCCCCATGCTGAGCTAAGTCAGACTGGGCTGGGAACCAGCAGGCACCGTGCCAGAGAACAAGTCTGCCTCATATCAAAAAGAAAAACTAACAACTTTCAGCCTGGGAAACCAAAAGTCTCTGCACATTTCATTAATGCATTATCAACGCGTTACCCTTGAGTTTCCTCCTAAAGTTAAGAACCTGAAAGTTTTCATTAAACTGAACTATTGCCTTTTCCCCCCCTACCCTTTCAGCAACAGCCATTTAAAGTTTTACACTTGCCAGTCTCTGCGGATTAGTTGTGCAGCCCGATCCATTTGTTTCAGATTTCCTAGCTCACAGGAAACAGACTTGTAATGCAGATAAATGTTTTCAACTGTTGCATATTAAACCCCAACTGTTGTCATCTAAACTGACATCTTGCATTAATTCATCTGGTGTTTAGATGCAAAGGTGGTACATACGTGTCTATGAGATGACATGCATCAGTCATTATTTAGGGGATAGGGTGGCATGTTTGGCATCAGTTTTCAGATCTTCATCCAATTTTAAATAAAGCATCAACTTGTTGTGGTGGTGGGAGGCCAGTTAGGTGAAAGATGTTTAAGAAATATTTCAGATTGACTAAATTTACCCTGGGAAGGATGGTTAAGTGGAGAGACACCTTGTCCAAATCTGATAAACAAACAATAGACGAAAAGGAGGCCTGAAAAAGAGCGACCGAGCGCTGCAGCTGTCTTTTCAACTCTGTGCTTTTGCAACAAGACATAATGTAATCTCTCCTTGAGACGGGAGGACTTTTATAACCTGCGCTGGCTGGGCCTTGAGCAGGAGAAGAGACAGGCTGAGTGAAGGCTGTTTATCCCGCTGTGTCCTTGATATAAACATGTGAAAAATTTTCTGTGGTTCTTCTTTCTGCTAAATCAATACAAAGATATTCGGCCTCTGAACAATGTTGTAGCACTACAGAAAAAAAAAGTTTTCATCCTGTCTCTCTTTTCATAACTGTGTCCTTCAATGCAACAGAGCAAGGGACACTGAGGTCCTGCTTACTGCAATTTCACGAATGTAACCATGTACTCAATGTCATCCTTTCACCAAACCAAAGACAACCTTTTGTTAAGACCCTCATTTTTTAAGCATGCGAGGGTATTTGGGACGTGGCCAGGGCAGAGATGCTCAGACCGTCTACAAAACAAACTGAGATTAGAACCTTTGCTCCAAACTTTTGCATTAGTCACCCACAGTTCTGCTCATCCTGACATCTTCTATTGCTTGCTTTCTGTCTGGTTAAACTCCTCTGTAATCAGCTCTGATTTCCCCAGAGGGATTTTCCTCTCCCTCTTTCAGGTAGCAGCCAACCCTAACTTGTGATCCCTCTCAGGAGCAATTAAGATAAACCTCTAATTCATCTGCTTTATCCCAACTTGTCCTTCTTAGTTTCTCATTCACTGACTTCCACCGCCCCCTCTCCCCACCACCTCCCAAATACCTCCTTCAGTGACAGAAGCAAGGAGAGCACTGAGTCATGACATCATAATTCACCAGCTCCAGTTTTCACGGTTAAATCAATATCAGCGTGTCCGAGTCAAGGTTGGAGGCCGGCCTTCGCGCCTCAGCTCTTCCTACTTCTTTCTCATAGAAAATCATATAAATTGTCCCTAAAATAATTAAGCCTTCAGATCCCTCCCTGGACTATTTTTTCTTTTACTGGCTTCTGTCCGATGACTGCTCAGAGAGTCAAGGTAATGCTGAGAATAAAGCTGGTCTCTGGCGCCTTCTCCACTTTTCTTTCTCTCTTGCTCTCTTCCTCTGCTTTTTTGTTTCTTTCACACAATTTATAAAGAAGTCTCTTTGATTAAGCACGGCTGTCGGGTTTTTAAAACGAACAAACATGATTTCTGAACAGTTTGATAAACCGAGCGAGCAGACGGAAATGTTACATTTCCTGTTTTATCTGAGCCATGGTTAACCTTTCACAGGTGAGCAACAGAGATGAAAGCTGCTACTGTCCGACGTGTTTACCTGCAAATAAATCAATAAAAATAAATAAGAAATAATAATAAAAAATCATTTACACCGGTGTGTCTTGAATATGTGAGGGCTGTGAAAAGGTAAGTGTGGGAAATAGGAGAGGGGTGGAGAGAGGGGCGGTGTTTGAGAAGGGAGGGGTGTGTGTGTGTTCAGGGGGTCTGAACAATCTCTCAAAGCGCGGGGACAGACGGGAGCTAATATAAACGCTCTGCCCTTCACTCGGGGCTATCAGGGGCTAAGAAAACAGGGCTACCTCTGTCACTGACCTCAAGCGCTTCAAAGAAGCAGCGGGACGCGCTGAGCTCCTGCCGGCGGTCATGGCCACGCTGGAGGGCTGCCGCTGTCGGGGTGCCAGCGGCCGAAAAAACAGCAGCAGCATTCTCTACAGCATTCTAAAGAGTGATGACCGCCTGGTGACCGCCGAGGAGCAACAGCAGCATCCCCAACAGCACACGCTGCAGCACTTGTTCCAGAAGCCCCCCTCTTCCGCTTCTGCCTCTTTGCAGGAGGTCCGACAGCAGGCTTGCTCTTGCGGCTCGTCTCGGCGCCGGGGCGTCCTCCGCTCCCCGCAGGTGACCTGCAAAGCGGCGTCCGCGGTCCTGGTGAAGACGCTGCGCTTCGTGAAAAACGTCCCCTGTTTTCGCGAGCTGCCCGAGGACGACCAGCTCGTGCTGATCCGGAGCGGCTGGGCGCCTCTGCTCGTGCTGGGACTCGCACAAGACCGGGTGGACTTTGAGACCACGGAGACCGTGGAGCCGAGCATGCTGCAGCGCATCCTCACGGGCTGTCCGGACAGGCAGAGCGAGGCTGTGGGCGGCCAGAACAGGGGGGCACCCGGCGTCTCTGTTGTGGACATCGAAGCGATCAAAGCCTTCCTAAAGAAGTGCTGGAGTGTAGATATAAGCACGAAGGAATATGCGTACCTGAAGGGAGCCGTGCTCTTCAACCCAGGTGGGTCAGGGCTTTTGATAGCAGAGCATCAGTTTTTAAGCACAGGTGCCACGCTCACGAGTGGAACCGTTTGATTTATTAATTGATGGGTAAAAGTTTGTTTTATTTCAGCATGACTGCTCTGATATTTACACTTTACCTAACTACTTGTCTGCGTTGTAACATTTTTATCAACTTTTCACTTCCCCCCATCCTTCCCCACCTCTAGATCTGGAGGGTTTGCGCTGTCTGCACTACATCCAGTCGCTGCGTCGAGAGGCGCACCAGGCTCTAAACGAGCACGTCAGGCTGATCCATCGCGAGGATACGACGCGGTTCGCCAAGCTGCTCATAGCTCTGTCCATGCTGAGGGCCATCAGCCCGCCAGTGGTCGCTCAGCTCTTCTTCAGACCCGTCATAGGGACTGTCAACATCGAAGAGGTCCTCATGGAGATGTTCTACGGGAAGTAGGTCACGGGTCCATAGTGGACTGAGATGAATTCAGCAGGTTCAGCTGTCAGATGGACTGAACTGCTCAAAGATTTAATTGGTTGGCAGGTGAGGACGACGTGTGGGACTCAATTAATTAAAGACAAATGTATTTGGGAAATCTTCAGTGACTGTGAAATGACCAACACAAGCAAGTGTGAGTGTGCATGTGAGAATGAGCGGCACAGAGAAAGAAAGAGAGAATGTGCTGAGGGAATATGTCATAATAGAGGAAAATATAAAGCAGCTCATGTAATTCATAACTTATTTGTTTTTATATAAAATATTTTTCTATAATAATAATGATAATAATAAAAAAAACCCTAAAAACAAACTATGTATGTGAGTGATAATTGCTCCGTCATTGCTGACACATTTTCCTCTGTGAAATCAGCCCTGGACAAACTCTTACGAAGGAAGATAATGTGTCTCAGTACACACGCAGAAAGTACTTAAGAAATCACGTCGCCTCGAAAAATATGAGTCACACTGATTGATGTCAACTACAGTTCAGTCACATCAACTACAGATTATCTTCAAAAGGTCAGGGCTTGGTGTAGCAGCTATTCACTGTCCAGTGAAGGAGGTAAGTTGTGGAGTATAAACACAGATGCAGGACTTCTGAATTCAGGTGAAATGCCCTGTTAGGCCACCAGAGTGCAACAGTATACAACGTGTAGCGATTGTGCAAGTCACATGGATCAACTTCCCCTGTCATGCACACAGAAAGGGGCAAAAGTGGTTGAGGAAAAGGACCTTAGGTAATGTTCCTGTTCCTCGTAGTCTGGCCGTCACAGTGTGGGCACAGTGCGGTAAGGTATCAACTTGCTCGCTGGAGAAAAAAAAATAATCTCCCTGTAACCAACAGAACAAAAGCTCCTAGAGACGCCGCATAAAATACACCTATGGTTTAAACCAGACCTCTGTAATGAGACACTACTGAGTGAATGTTCATCTCAGACAATGGCACAAGGACTTGCTGCTGTTACACCATAGCCACACGATGTTACGAAGCTCAGTCCCTGAACATCTCATCTAGCAGCTATAATACTTCATCACTGTTCAGAGGTCAGATGGCCTGAGCCTGCACTTGGTCTCGCTTTGTGGCAGCACCAATAAAATAACCCGGCCAGATTGTTAGCATTTTATATTATACCCAAACAATTGTGGTAGAAGTTCTCACACACTTTAATTAAGGAACAAGTAGCACACATTAAAGTAATACTTCAAGTAATGGTCCTGCACTATACACACATCAGAAGTAAAATGGCATATGATCGGATAATTATTGGATTAAAAACGATTACATTTGTGTCACAATGTTGCATCGACATGGAGCAGATTTTACGTTTCATACTGCGGGGATATTAGCCTACAATAATATATCACAATATGGTCAGATTTATTTAATTTGAATTGGTTAGAACACTCATTAGTAAAACACAACGATATTAATTGGCAGAAAATTGAACTACTCAAATAAAGCACTTAGGTACGTGTGTAAAAGTGCTTAGCTGCTTTCCACCGTGATTCCCAAACGAGAAAGGAAAGAAAGATGAAAGCAGACGTAAAGCTTCTTTGTTGGGTGTAAAATTGGAGAAGATTTCTCATCTCGGTCACCGAAGTATGAAAGGACCTCCTGTTTCTGGGTACACCTTAAAAAATGGGGCGCAACAACATGGGAGGTGACTGTGTGTGTGTGGCTGTCTCCGAGGTGAGAGCAGAGAGAGGAGAAAGTGCAGGACGAGCTACCTTATTAAAAAGCCACAAAGCAGGGGGCTTTCGGCGAGAGGCAACATTGTTAAATTACGGCTCTTGGAAAGAACAAAAAGTTATGAGTCACATTTCTGAAACTTCTAGAATATAATGCTGTATCGGGAGCTCTCCAGTCACCATCCTCGCCATCTTATAATAACCGCATGCGTTTAAATCAACATATTTACTGTTCTTTCGAACAAGGAAGCAAACAGCGAATCACTGTTTGTTGATCAAAGTTGATCAAATTGACTTTTCAGTCAAATTGTTTTCCATCTCTGGTTTCACATCAAAAACTCTCTGAAAAGATGTTTTCGAGATCAGTAGACCTTTCAATGGTGCCCTAAAGCAGAAAAAGCAGTGTCTCTGTGCTTAATTTGTTGCTATTAATTTCATGCAAGCAGAACAGCAAAGCACTAAAGGGAGGAGGTGATGCCAATAATAAAGGCTGGCACAGAAAACTTGAGATACTGATGAAATAGCTCACATACCTCCTGGTGGACAGATAAGGCATTGCAAAGAGTAAAATAACAAGAAAAAACAAAACAAAACCATGCACATGAAGGTGTATTTACACACACACACACACACACACACACACACACACACACACACACACGGCCTTGCACATGTGCTCATGTGGACTTTGAAGCCATCCCGTCTATCTCCTCTGCCTTTTTCTTTCTCATCGGGGCCTATTTTCTCTCCAATTAAGCCTGTAATTGCTCTGGGTAATAAAGACTCTATTAATCCTGTGTCTGCTAATAAAACCACACTGGTTTGGCAGGAGGCTGCTTTTCTTGTGGCTGACAATATGTTGTGGGTGTTTGCCTGAGTTAGCATCACTTATTACAAAAAGAACACAACCAAAGCAGATTCCACCATTTGAGACCCTTTTCTTTCTGTCTTTCTTTCTTTTTAAATTGGTACGGTGTTACAGTTTCTCTTGGTGTTTGCATAGTCTGAAAGCAGCACTCCCCAGCACCACCACCACCGCCCTTGTCTCCAGCAAAAATGTCCACAGGCTGAATTTTATAAACACTGTCTTTAGCTTCATTTCTTCATCATTCTGCCTTCTACTCAGTCTTTTCCTGCTTTTTTTTTCTTCCTCTGCCCCAGTTTCTGTGTTTTCTCCTGGGGTTGGCAGACATCAGTAAATCTGCTTTCTGTCTCTGTGTTTACCAGTGTTCAGACACCCGTTGTAGGTAGTGTGTATCCCCAGGAGATGGCACTGTTTGTCAGCACTCACCCACCAATGTGCAGGCAAATGTCAGGCGTCAACTGAAACTGCTTGACCTTAAGCCAAGCTGTTTCTTATATCAGCACCTTTTTTTTGTTAAAGGTTTATCTTCACTTGGCATTTCTGGCTCTATCTGAAAGGCAGTGAACATAAGGAGAGAGCAAGGGGGAGAGCATGCAGCAAACTTATTCAGGTAGCTTTAAACCAGAGAATTTCATGGTGCTTGTTTTAGACACCGTTTGATTTCCATCGTTACCTGTATGTTTGTATGTCACACTTCTCTCAAATGGCCAACTAAGTCATTGAAGTTGTTTGTTTTTGTTTTACTTTGCCACCAGGGGGGATTTGTGACAGAACGATAGCAGTAAGGTTAAAAAGGGAAGGTTTGCAACATGGCAGCAAGGCCTGCTATGACGTATAGCTTGGTGATGGTGGTGCTGACAGACAGGAGACTGAGCTGGAGGTTGAAGAGTTGAAGATGCTCAGATGCTTCTTTAGTAGTGGAAAGGATTAGAAATGAGTACATCAGAGGGAAAGCTCAGGTCGAGTGTTTTGGAGACAAAGGTGCAAAACTGAGATGGTCTGAACATGTACAGAGGAGGGATAATGGTTATACTGGACAAGGGATGTTGAAGATGGAGCTGCCAGGAATGAGTGAAAAGAAGAAGGTCACAGAGAGAGATTCATGGATGTAGTGTAGGAGCACATGCGGGAGGGTTGGTGTGACAGAGGCGAATGCTAGGGAGGGCAACATGGAGGCAGATGATCCGATGTGGCGACCCTATGAGGCACAGCTGAAAGAAGAAGAAGAAAAAGAGCTGCTCATTTCAGTTTCATTTTTATTCTTTTAAAAAATAATTTAGTTTTTATTAGTTTCAGTGTTTTCATTGTCTCAGTGGTTCTTTGTTTTGTTTTTTAGTACGGATAAGTATTTGTGTATAAGTATATGCAAAAGTTTTTGTTTTGCATGAACTGAGGAGCTGACATGTTTTTGCACACCTATTTTTTAGTTTTGTTTAGTTCTAGTTAAATTCCATGATTTGCATTCATGCTATCTAATACCAGAACATCTCCTTTAAACAGTCTGCTTATCTGCCTTTCTCCTTTCTTCACTGCACTGACATTTTGCTGCAAGAAAGAATAATTATCAGTATAATTACGTAACGTGTTTCTTGACAGGATGAGGAAATAGAGGACAGAGGAATATGATTAGATCTGGCATATTTCTGGACACAACTATACCATAGGGTCAAGAAACATGCCCGTCTATTCTCTTAGAGGGCAAATGTAGTTGCAATGATTGTACACACATGGACATCACCTTCCAATGAGTCTAGTATTACAGCATTTCGGTGTTATCCACCAGAAAGAGCAGCTGGATCATAGACTTTATAGAAAGATCTTTATAACTGGACGTTCAAGGCACAGTTTGTTTAAAGACTTATTTCAACAGTACTAAAACACTTGTTCATTTACCCTGTGCCAGATTTCCCAGGGCTGATCATTGATTCAAATGTCCTGTTTCACATCTGGTGGATGTAGCTGACTCTAGCCATTACAAAATCATGTGGTAATGAAAAAAAGAAAAAAAGAAAAAAGGTTAAGAGCATAATCAGGTGTGTTATGAATTGCTGCTGGTTCAACTTGGACACAAAAGGAAAACATCGAAAGGAAATCAATGTTTTTAATGTGCAGTGAGAAAGTAAGGGCAACTGATCATGATTGTGTTTCTATAAAGATAGACATTTCTTTCCAAGTGAAAATTGTGTTTATATATTTATATAAATATCTATATTATATATAGAATACATATCTATTTGCTATGCATACTCAAAAATCACACCTTCAAATATATGTAAAAAGTCTTTCAAAACACAAAAGGAATTCTTTTCTTTCCTTAAACATGAACTATCCATATGAACCAAATGAATTATCAGGATGGGAATAATACTGTTATTTTTTTTAAACCAAAACATTGAAAATGCTTTACCTTTGAATCTAGAAGAGCAGAGGACATTTTTTTGTCATGTGGGATTTAAAAGCCACCTTAATCTCTTTAACAAACCAGGAGCCACACCGAAGGGCACAAAACCAGCATAACACTTATACACAAATCCTCTTTCTATGGAAGATGAAATGCAAATAAGTATGACATCTCAAGCAAACTCTTTTCAGTTATAAAAATAGAATTCTTTTTAAAATAATCTACAGATTTCTTTTTAAGGTGAGGCATTTCACTATCACTCTAAAACAGCAAGGCTGTTTGTCTCAATAGAAAATATGAAGCTTTAGAGAGAGATCTGCCAGTCTATCTGCTTGGAGAGGACGAGCGCTGCTCCCCAACCACTCCTCCTTTTCAGTCCCACGAGATGATATATTTTTTGCCAGCTTCTCCTTCTTTTTGCATATTCTATTTTTTTTTTTTTAAAAAGAGAGAGTTTCCTTTTAAACTAGATACACCTTTTACAGGTAAACGAAAACAAGTTTTAGCTCCTTGAAGCTCCTGAAATGTCCAGGCGTTTCCCAAAGTTCGAAAAAAAAAAAGTTCTCTTTAAACAACACAAAGATTTTTAAACAAACAAACAACAGCGCACGCACATGTCATATTGGCTTTCCTATCGAGCGTGTTACAAAATGAGAAAGAAAAAAAGAAAAAGAGACAAAAAAAGAGAAAAAGATTAAAAATATACAACTCTTTATGACAAGTTAAAGCAAAAGTCCTACATTAGAGAAGGCAACAAACATGATTGAATAAAATAAACAAAAGAACAAAACAGGAAAACACTGATGCTACAAATAAATTGAAATATATGTACAGACCCTGTTTTCCTTTTGCTTGTATGGATGCAATTTCTTGTATGTGTGTATGTGTGTGTGTGTATTCGTTCCTGTGAATAATTGCCATAGTGTGTTGGTTCTTCACCATGGAGTCCTTGTGAGTCCATTTCTCGCTAGTTAATGAAACAGTGTGTTCGCATTATCCCCTGTAGTTCCACATAGAAAACATCCTCTGGAAACGAGGTGCAGTCCGACTGAACAACAAGACAAACCACGTCCAGGAACCTGCTTTACCTCCATGACTAGCTGCCGGAGCCATACGGATCCAAATGCTTTTTGCCGTAATCACAACCTCGAACTGTGTTCCTAAGAACTGCCAGACTGTAACTTCGTCATGTCTGACGTTGAGCGATCTTCCTAAAGCTGGCGCCGAGTCTGCTTGCCATTACCAGATGACGCTGGAGATGCTGGTTTCCCTGGGCAGCAGAGGGAGCATGGCGTTGTTGGCGTGCCCCTCCTCCAGACTGTGCTCTCGGCTCTTCCCGGGTGGCCTCTGTCCGTTCAGCAGTGTCAGTGGGATGTTGCAGTAGGTGTGCTGGTTTCCCAGGGATGAGAGAGGTGGCAAGGTCCCTCCTGGGGGCATGTCGTACTCGTAACTGCGGTAGTAGTGTTTCTGCCTCATGGTGGTGTGGTAGGTGCTGTGGAACGAGGAGCGCAGCTCTGGGTGGGCGGTGGCCATGGCCGTGGAAGTGGCCGCCGCCATGGACATGGCAGAAACAGTCTGCAGCTCTCCGAATGGGCCCTGCTCGCTGACGTCTAGTGCCGCCTCATGCGTGAGCATGGGCTCCGTGCGTCTGAAGGGCATCTCATACTGCAGCTGCTTCCAGAACTTGGAGCTGAGCTTGTTGCTCTTGGTTCCACGCCATTTGATGACAGTAAGGGTCTTAATGGTGTGTTTAAGCGCCTCCACTTCCTGGTAGTTCATGATTCCGCGCAACTCGGCACATTCGATCAGGATGACTTTGATCTCACCCGTCACCAGCATGTTGCGCAGTCGCGTCTCCAGCTCAAAGATGCTCCAGCCTCGCCGCACTACGTAGTTGGGTGTCATAACTATGATGAGGCGTTTGCTCTGGTCTACACAGCGGGCCACGTCCTCTATGTAGGCTGCGGGAAAGAAGCGGGAAGGAAAGAGAAGAGCAAAAATTTATGTGACACAAGTGTGGCAAAACATTGCAGTGAGCATTGTTTTCACCTAATGAGAACAGGGCCACAACACAGTGATGGATGAACACACAGACAGCATCAGACACAAAACGCAAGACAGTGACAGTATCTGGTCTACTAACACCCGTTTAATATGGAGCTTTAAGTGTGCACAAAGGTGCAGCATATAAATTAACATTTTATGCACATAGAGCAGATCCATATGGCTCTAACTGCAAACCAGTGATTGATAAAGCTGCACACTCTATAGGATTAGGGCTGAGCTCGCTATTGAATCGGGCCTGATGTTTCAGATCACACAATGGTGCCACTCTAAGCATGAAAGCAGCTGATGCAAGAGGAAAAGACCGAAGGCGAGTACCTCTAAAGAGCCGCGTGTCATCCTGGTAATGCTCATTGGTGAGACCTAAACATAAACATTTTAACATTCAGGTCACAGGCAGAACACATTACAGACACAGAAACATGCTCAACACCGTCAGAAGCGTGGCTGCGTCCCCTCTCAGTCATCTTTTTATTTCACATACGATTAATCACATACCATGTTTCTCTGATTGGACATTCATCTGCAATGATTTTACTTGGCAGTGGTGCTGGCGGCAATTTTCTTTTGATTAAAGGATAGAAGCGGCTCAGTCAGCAGGGCTCAGAGCCTTCACACATTACCCACTGATGTTTAATTCTGTCTGGACCAGCTAGGACGTGTTTGCGTTTTATCTTTCTCACATGAAGCCTACAGTAGAAACACACAGCATTGCTACTAACTAGAGCACACTGTGTACCACTGGCAAAGACAGACTGCTAAACAGAGTTAGCACACATGAGAATATGTTCAGACAGAATTTTCATGGATTTATTAATACATGGATAAAAATCAGTGAGGATGATAAATTTGTTCAATATATCGGCTCCCGGTACACACCGCATACTGTATTCCCATATCTGTAGTACACAGTAAGGGAAGAGCTAGTGAGAAATGCTATGATCTAGTGCTTTAATCCAGAGAGGTTTGAGACGATACAAGAAAAAAAGGGTTCTTGTTGACAGTATTGCATTGAATATTGCATTTCCCTCCTCTTCCCTTATTTTAACTTTGAAATATTCATCTATTCATCACTTGTGAGCATCCTCTGCTTGATTCTGCCCTGACAGCACCGGACATTGAAACACAAGACAGTGACGGTGGAAAAACAATGGTGAAAACAAACAACACAGACAAAACAGACTGTGACAGTCTATGTATATGTATATGTATACATGTACCCTGCTTCCAAAGAAATTAACAATCTCCAATAATGGTAATTTAGTTTTAATGAAAAGACAGAACATCAACCAAATTCCAGAAAAAAGACATTATATAAAAGTCACAGACTGAAAGAAGTATTTGATGCCCAAGCAAAACATGACTTGGTACTCTGTAGAGAAAGCCTCATTGGTAAGCACCAGAGAGATGTGGGATGGATATTGGCCCACTCCTCTTTATAGAAACTTTAAATCCTTTATGTCTGTGAAGGTTCTCAGTCATCCAGGTCATCGTAGCCAAAGGAGCTTGCAAAGAAAAGGATCTGGACTTCTTTAAGTTGCTTGAAGACGTTTCACCTCTCATCCGAGAAGCTTCTTCAGTTCAAACTCTGGCTGATTGGGACCCACACCCAGTTTCACACCTTGGCTCAGGCGATTAGAGGATCATCAGGGGGTCCTTTTGTCCCTCTGTGGGGGGTTACTCCCACTAGGTTTAAATCTGGGACTCCCCACCATTTGACCTTAGAACTGAAGAAGCTTCTCGGATGAGAGGTGAAACGTCTTCAAGCAACTCAAAGAAGTCTAGACGCTTTTCTTTGCAAGCTCCTTTGACTTTAAATCCTTTACATTTCTTGGCTGCTGCTTGGCAACTCTAAACTTCAGCTCCCTCCACAGTTTGTTTATAGGTCTGGAGATTGGCTACGCCTCTCCGTGACCTTAATGTGCTTCTTCTTTATATCCGTTGTTGCCTTGGTGGCATGTTTTGGGTCATTCTCATGCTGGAAGACCCATCCATGACCCACCTTCAGTGTTCTGACTGAGCAGGGAAACAGCCCAAAAGTATAATATTTCCACTTCAGTGGAGGATGGTGATCCTTTGGTTATACTCAGTATTTCTCTTCCTCCAAACACGGCGGGTTGAGTTGATACCAAAGAGCTTGATTTAGGTTTCATTTGACCACAGCACTTTCATGCATGCCTTCTCTGAATTATTTCGTTGCTCACTAGCAAACTTAAGATGGGCCTGTAGATGTGCCTTGTTAAACAGTGGGAACTCTTGTTGTGTGCCATCAATGATGTTCTTGGTGACTTTGGTCCCAACTGCACCTCCCGTGTACTTTTGACCTGATCTATCACCTTTCTCATGATCATCCTCACCCAATGAGGGAAGATCTTGTACAGACTGAGGTTGACACAAGGTTTTGTATTTCTTCCATTTCTGAATCACGCCAGCAGCTGTCACCTTGTCACCAAGATTCTTGCTGATGGTCTTGTCGTCCATTGTGGCCTTGTGCAGGTCTGTAGGCTGCTCCCTGGCATCCTTTAACAGCTGTTTGGTCTTACCTAATTTCTTGGTCTTCCCAAGAAATTGATTCTGTGCTTTATGCACATAATCGTTTGATATCACAAGTATCTGTAATTGATTGATTGTAATCTGTGTGCCATGTGGGCACACAGCCAGTCTGTGGGAGCCAGAATTCTAGCGTGTTGGTCTGGAATCAAATACTTATTTCGCTCATTGTCACTCAATATTTTAACGTCTTTCTCCATTAAAATTAAACTATCATAAAATTAGAGACTGGACATTTCTTTGTAAGTGAGCAAATTTACAAATTCAGTAGAGGATCAAATAATTATTTCCCCCAATATAGAATTTATAGTAGAAACAAACAAACACCTATACAACTGTTTACAGTATGGCACAAACATTTCAAACGTGTGCAAGCATGCATACATACAAACACACACAGTCTTACTTCCTGATGGGATGAGGTCTCGATCTGGGATGAAGAGTTTGTAGCCATAATGTTTCTCCAGAACATCAGGGAGGATCTCCAAGGCAAAGCGCTCCTCTTCCCGGGTCTCCTGACTCCACTGGTCAGGGTCCACTTTGGTGTAAGACAAATATGCATCATAGTCTTTATTTTCTGAGGAACAGGAAGAAAGAGTGGAGAGTCAGTCATGAAATATGCAGACTAAACGCCATGGCATTTTCACTGAACACTGCACGCTCATTCTCTGATGAGCATTTTATTCCAAACAACTGACTTTACACATTTCTTGCAATTGCGTTGGCTAACTTCTACAATAGTTACAACTTTTAAAGCTACTTCTAAAACCAGAATTACACACTCCTTATTATAGTTTCAAAATAATAAAATAACGTTGGTTTTTCTTACACTTATTGGCTCTATCCATAAACATTCACATTCAGTGTCATGTGATGCCATGGTTATGACAGTGCCATTTAACCCTTATGCACGGCACCTCAAATAGTTACCAGTTATTTTCATCCAAACAGAATATGCATCAGAAATTTCTGCAAATTTATAGACAAAAGGCACAAAAGTAAAATGCCGAAAGTCGGAAGTTATATCTTTTGTGTAATTCTTATACAGTGTTTAACACAATTATTAGACCACCTGCCATAAAAACAGGAAAACACAAATATTTTAGAAATTTGTCAAAAACTTTGCGAAAGCTAGAAACTTTTCTGTTCCAGAAACTGAGCCATTAACTAATCAAATAATAATAATGTGATTTATTATTTTTTACATTTTTTTTTGTAAAACAGCGAATGTGAAGATTCATAGGTAACATTAATTATAAAACTGAAAAATAGAATTTTAATTAAAATGCTTGTTCATGCTGGAGGATTTAACATTATAGAAACATAACTTTTTTGATGATTACCAATACTGGTAACTTAGGGCAGCTGTGTGAAAAAAACTTGCACTTAATGGTATTTTAATAAATTTGTTAAGCACTGAAGTATGTTAAAGAACTGTAAACATGGGTAATACAGTCTATAGTCTAATATGAAACTATAGTGTAACTTTCTACAGGACACACGATTGTGCTTTGCTGTGTCAGTTTACATTTTCTATTCGGTACTTTGTTTTCTATAAAAAACTGTTAAATTTAATAATTTGCCGACATGGATTTCCTTCCAGTGAGTCACAAGATCGCTCATGAAGTGAGCTACTTATGATCAAGGAGAAGGCCTTTCTTGCAAATGCTGTTCCCAATAAGTGTCTCCGGTACGCAGTCAAATTCTTCCACACCAAACTCAGAAAACCATTTCTTTTATTGTCTATTGTATGTATTTTTTGCTTATCATTCTTGTTTGGAAAAGAGAAGACCACTTTTCTAGTGGTGTCAAATTGATTTGGCCATGTAGTGTATACAAGAAATAAATTGTGGTAGATACAAAAATACCCAAAACAATGCAGAAGCAATACTCTCTTCCCACCTCAAAATGATTTCCCAGAAGACAGTGGGAAGAACTGAGAAGGTAGAAAATAGATAACAGGGAAAAGAACAGTGCTGGTGCCATATTCGCTAAGTCCTAGTCATTATGCTCTGTGGAAACTGGAATGTGGTTCAGTCAGAAAGTGAGGAAGGACTGCTTCAGAAACTCTTTTGAGGAGCATGCGCAGCTTTGAAACTTACTGGAAGGGCCATGGCTGTGCTCGATAGGATCCAAACATCAAACAAAGCTTTCAAATTAGCAACCAACCTCGCAAATTAACCACCTAGCAAAGTTGGAAAAATCAAAAACAGCTTGTATCAGCGGTCCCTGACGGCATGACTTAATCATGTGGAAGTTTGAGTCTACAGTCTTGGGCGTAATGGATAATTTATGCTACTGTAGAAACAATCCGGTGACTTCTGTCTTTCCAGAATTCTTGAAAAGAGAGCAAAAATGCAAAACACAGAGGAATCATACTGGGACACAAACAGACAAATCCTTAAGTGAAGTACAAGTTAACTATGTTCTGTAGAGAAAGCAGAAAGTTGCTTTTCAATTTGAGGATTGTTACGCTCCTATTTGTTGCTCAGAGACGGTGCTTCGAGCCTGCCTTGTTGCTGTGAATCACTATCTGGCAGCAGAGGGTGGGCTTCATTCCATGACATACTGAGATTGATCTCTTTTTAAATGGGCAACAAATTGAAAAACTGTCTCCTCCTTTCCCGGTAAAGTCACTGCACCATGCACCTCTTTACCAACAGCAGCGGAAATGCCGTCACTGAGATAGCACTGGGGTAAACATCTGTAACTACTAGTGAGTAGTTACTTTTAAACAAAATAGTACATTCATTGGATCTATGAATACAAGCCCGCAAAGGCACATATGGAGTCATCACGGCTTGCTTGATATTGAGTTTTTGGATAAAAAAAGTCCTGGTGAAAAAAGTGTGAATAAGATAATGGTTAAAAGGCCAAAAGACATTTTTTTAGACGCATTCTTCTGTCTTTACCTCCGTCTACATCTTCACTGCCAAAGTGCCTCCTGTAGAAAAGCATCAGCTCAATCTTGTAGCATTTGTAGAGTGAGATGAGAAAGATGAGTAGCAGCAGGATTGCTCCCAGCCCTCCTGCCAGCTCCACAGTGTACATGAGCTCTGCTGAAGACAACACATACAGACAAGAAAATAAGCAAAACTGCTGAGACAGTCATGGTTAAAACGCCAGTTACAGTTTTGTGTGGCCACTTACAGTCACTGCAAATAGATAAACATCCCCGCACCTCTAAGGTTTTACTTATTGGGACAAAATAAAAAAATTATCTAGTCCCTACAAGGTCTAAAAAAAACCACATGAAATATTACACTGAGTCATTTTTTTATTCAATAGAAACTAAGACAAACCCCAGAAAGAGTGTGTAAGTACACCACATAATTCAATAGTTTGTTGAAATACCTTTAGCTGCAATAACTTGAAGTACTCATTTTCTGTATGACTTCATCAATTTCTTACATCACTGTAGAGGAATTTGGGCCCTTTCTTCTTTCCAACATTGCTCTAGTTTATTGAGGTCTGCAGGCATTTGTTGATGTTCAGATCTCCAATGGTTTCTCAACAACATATTCAGCCAGTTTGAGGTTTGGACATTGACTGAGCCATTCCAACACTTTGATTATTTTCTTTTTCAGCCATCCTGTTGTAGATTTGCTTCTGTGCTTGGGGCCATTGTTCTGATGTAAAACCCAGTTTGGGTCAAGCATTAGCTATCGGACACATTGCTTTACATTCGACTCTAGAATACTTTGGTACAGTGGCTTGCAAAAGTATTCGGCCCCCTTGAACTTTTCCACATTTTGTCACATTACAGCCACAAACATGAATCAATTTTATTGGAATTCCATGTGAAAGACGAACACAAAGTGGTGTACACGTGAGAAGTGGAATAAAAATCATACATGATTCCAAACATTTTTTACAAATAAATAACTGCAAAGTGTGGTGTGCGAAATTATTCAGCCCCCTGAGTCAATACTTTGTAGAACCACCTTTTGCTGCAATTACAGCTGCCAGTCTTTTAGGGTATGTCTCTACCAGCTTTGCACATCTAGAGACTGAAATCCTTGCCCAATCTTCTTTGCAAAACAGCTCCAGCTCAGTCAGATTAGATCGACAGCGTTTGTGAACAGCAGTTTTCAGATCTTGCCACAGATTCTCGATTGGATTAGATTGGAAGATGAACCTCCGCCCCAGTCTCAAGTCTTTTGCAGACTCCAAGAGGTTTTCTTCCAAGATTGCCCTGTATTTGGCTCCATCCATCTTCCCATCAACTCTGACCAGCTTCCTTGTCCCTGCTGAAGAGAAGCACCCCCAGAGCATGATGCTGCCACCACCATATTTGACAGTGGGGATGGTGTGTTCAGAGTGATGTGCAGTGTTAGTTTTCTGCCACATATAGTGTTTTGCATGTGTTCCTAAAAGTTCCATTCTGGTCTCATCTGACCAGAGCACCTTCTTCCACATGTTTGCTGTGTCCCCCAAATGGCTCATGGCAAACTGCAAACGGGACTTCTTATGGTTTTCTGTTAGCAATGGCTTTCTTCTTGCCACTCTTCCATAAAGGCCAACTTTGTGCAGTGCACGACTAATAGTTGTCCTATGGACAGATTCCCCCACTTGAGCTGTAGATCTCTGCAGCTCGTCCAGAGTCACCATGGGCCTCTTGGCTGCATTTCTGATCAGCGCTCTCCTTGTTCGGCCTGTGAGTTTAGGTGGACGGCCTTGTCTTGGTTGGTTTACAGTTGTGCCATACTCCTTCCATTTCTGAATGATCGCTTGAACAGTGCTCCGTGGGATGTTCAAGGCTTGGGAAATCTTTTTGTAGCCTAAGCCTGCTTTAAATTTCTCAATAACTTTATCCCTGACCTGTCTGGTGTGTTCTTTGGACTTCATGGTGTTGTTGCTCCCAACATTCGCTTAGACAAACTCTGAGGCCGTCACAGAGCAGCTGTATTTGTACTGACATTAGATTACACACAGGTGCACTCTATTTAGTCATTAGCACTCATCAGGCAATGTCTATGGGCAACTGACTGCACTCAGACCAAAGGGGGCTGAGTAATTACGCACACCCCACTTTGCAGTTATTTATTTGTAAAAATGTTTGGAATCATGTATGATTTTTGTTCCACTTCTCACGTGTACACCACTTTGTGTTGGTCTTTCACGTGGAATTCCAATGAAATTGATTCATGTTTGTTGCTGTAATGTGACAAAATGTGGGAAAGTTCAAGGGGGCCGAATACTTTTGCAAGCCACTGTATACAGAGGAGTTCATAGGCAAGTCAAAGACTGTACGGTGTCCAGGTCCTGTGCCTGCAAAAGAAACTCAAATCATCACTCCTCCACCACCGTGGCTGAAAGTTGGTATGAAGTATTTGCTAATATGCTCTGTTTTTAATTAAGCTACATTGCATTATGGCCAAACATCACTACTCCAAAGGACATTGCTCTAGAAGTCTAGTGGTTCATTCCAATGCAAATTTGCAAATCTCAACCATGCTACCAGATTATTATTATCCTGGTATTTTTTTTAACCTAGCCATAGATATTCAGTCTATCACTAATTGTATTGTATTGAACTTGGCCTGTAGAGCCCAAACTGTCACTTTTGGGTGTTTATTTGCACATTACACATTCTGAACTTAAATTTGCTGGTATATTCACTCCTAAGAAGGAATGGGAATTGTCGTCCCAGTTTTCCAATAGTCTTTCTGTAGGATGATGAAAATCAAAGTATTTGTAAATAACTTACTAATTCTTCCCAATTGCTTCTCTAAGATCATTGCTGAAAATTTTCTCCTTGTCAGTGTGTTAAAACACACCTAAATGCTCCATACCTGCAAATAGTCAAAAACATATGCTTTTATAGAGGTGCTCAGACCTGCTGATTATCAGTTAATTAGCTGCATTTGATTAGCAGCACCTCTTACCCTCTTAATTGTTATGGAAGCAGTAGGGTGTACTCAGTTTTTCACACACCGATTCTGCAACTTGGCTAATTTATTTCTTAAATAAATAATGACACAGTGTACTATGTCATGTGTTGTTGCTAATCTGAGTATGTGTTGCGTTAAAGGCCAGATTTTTAAGGACTAGATAATTTTTATTATGTCCTGATTATTATGTCCTTTTAGAAAAAAAAGTGTTTGCTTTCTTTTTACCCACACTCTTATGACAGTATTCATCAGGCCAGCCTCAAACACTGGCCTCTTTGTTTCATTATTTCAGGTAAACTCACAGAATGAGGCACTTTTACACGTTTACATTTGCCTGAAATCTGGACGATCATCAGCATTTTCAGCGCTCGGCTCAGAGCGGAGCAGAATCAATCTTCAGAGACACGAGTCTCATAATGAGTTTGGGAAAAATGAGAGGGCACATAGCAGAGAGACACAGGGAAAAAAAGGAGATAATGAGAAACTGGGTTCATTTCTTTGGAGCAGTGCAGCAATGACACAGCTTTGCACTTTGGCTGTCATCCATAGCGGGACTGGGACAATTCTGGACATGGATGGAGGCTTTTTCAAAACAAGAGGCTTTAGTTTAGTCATCACGCTGACACTCACCTCGCCATCATAACCCACTCTCTTCAGAGTTCTCTTACTTCTCCTTGCCCACTTTTCTTGCTGTCTCTCCATTCATTTCTCCTCTCCATTATCTCCTTCTCATCTCCCCAGAGACCTAGCTTGGGGAAGGATGAATTATGGTGTGTATTAAAGCCGCATTTACCTGGTAGGCTCAGCTAGAGCAGGTTCACTTTATTTCTCTGTCACACTATGGGCTGTAATGCTGCACAGTGGCCCTACGTTCTCTAGGCTGCATGCCAATTTACTCTATATATAACCCCAGACACAGCAAAGGTACATATTAAAGTAATAACAGAAATACTGTGAATTTATAAAATCTTATTTTTATTAAAAGTCACTTAACTATAGCTACACTTTCTGGATCTAATGATTATTATTCTAAAATAGGTTTAACCGAAGACATAGTAGGTTATGAGAAATTACAAAATGATAACTAATTAAATCTGTGTTGGTGAGAGTAAAAGAAAAAGACCAACACTCATGATCAGCAGCCAGTTAGCTTAGCTTAGCTAAACTGCTAAAAACAGGAAAAGCTGCTTTCTGAGAGTAACAAAATCTGCCCTCAAGCACATCTAAACATTCATTTACCAGTCATGTCTTGTTTTCTAATAAATACAAGAAACAAAATGTAAGAGTTATAAAAGAAGCTATGTGGGTAGATATGATTTGGCTAATTTTCAACAATTTTCAACTCACTGTTTCCAGTCTTTGTGCTAAGCTTTGTATTTACCTTAGAGGCATGGGAATTAAGTGTATATGGCAAATCTCAAAACAGCTCTTTAACTTGTAAAGACAGATCTTTTATGTTGGCTTGTGCATTATATTTGATGTTTTTTTCATTTCAGCAGCAGTCGACAGTGTGTTGCGGAAAACAGCTATGTTTTCTCGGGCTTCTAATTGGCTATTTACCAGCCTTTTCCAACTGTAACCAAATGTAATGCTTTTAACTCATTATCAGCAATAATCTTCACTCTTGAAGTTGTTTATGTTTCACTGACCCCCACTTCCTTTCTGCCTTCTCTGTTTTCATGTCTCTCTTTCTTTCGAGATGGAAGGAAAGGGAGCCTGCAGAGATATTAGACCTGCTGCAGGGCTTGTGAGTGATGCATTCTTGGAGCATAGAACATGAAATAAACATCAGATGTGGATGAGAAGCAAGAGAGAGAGAGAGAGAGAGAGAGAGAGAGAGAGAAGGAGGGGGGGGGGGGGGGTGTTGCCTTGAAGTCTTTTTGTAGCATCCTTTTTTTTTGCAACTGCTTTTACAAAGAGAGCTAAATGAAGTTGTCTGCAGTCTGTGAAAACTGCTAAAATGGCTGTCTACAAAAGATGATTGCAGAGACAGAGATTAAAGTGGGGAAACAGACATATAACAGCATAAAATGTAATTGTATGCTGGACTTATTGGCCTGTTGGGAGAAGCTGAGGACCAATTTGCTGTTTAAACAACCATCAAATTACCTCTCTTTTAGGATGACAACCAGTGCGTGAAAAGAGCTTCTGACAAGTCATACTAGAGCACCAAAATAGCTACACAGCCGATGGGAAACATGAAAAAAACCAAACATGCAAATCAATTAGAATATTTCTGTTTGATGAAATGATGTAGCCAGGCTTCAATTATTTCATATGTCACGAGGCTTTACTGTCAGGCAAACAGAAAAAATAATATCATGCTTTCTAATGTAAAGCAACTAAATATAAAGAAAAAAGAAAAAGGATGATTTCCCCCCAAATCTAACACACATTTTCCTTCAGCCCACAGAGATTTTAATCAATCAAGATTATTTTAATATCCAGTTTTGGGTTAAGTGTACAAATATCTGCATATTCTTGACTATAATAAAACTACAACCTGAAAAGGATAAGCGGAAGCGAATGGATGGATGGAAGAAATAAACCCATCTAACAGACCAGCATGCCACCATATGCCTTTTACTGTCCTCCCATCTCCCTACCATACAAATGACAAGCTGGACGAACACAGGTTAAGAACTTTGGGACAATGTTTGACACAAATTTGAAATTTGACAGACAAATAAATGCAGTGGTCGAGAGCAGTTTCTTCCAGCTCAGAACAATCTCCAGACTAAAAACATAACAAAACCCCCAAACAAGATCCAGAAAGGGCTTTGTTATGTCTAAAGTAGACTACTGGAATGCATAGTGGAGTTACTCATCTCTTGCCCACTTACAATTAGTCCAGTGTTAGCAGTCTTGCACTAAGCTCCCTGTGCATTGCATAATCTAGTACAAAGCTGCACTGTTCGTGTTTGAAGCTTTAAATGGTCTTGCACCTGCATATGTGGTAGATATATTGCGTCCATGTACTCAAGATCATAATGGCCTGATTCTCACTCCCGATTATCCCACAGTTGAACCTTAGTTCCAAAGTGACCCTCGACAAGCATCAACTGTAACTGTTTTTCAATCTAAACTTGAAAAATGCTCATTTCTAGAACTTTGTTGGATTGGTTGCCGATAGGAACCTGTTTCTATTCTATTTTATTTTCATGTAAAGCACTTTAGTTTTAAATGTGCTATAGAAATAAAATGCACTTACTTCTCTCTCATCACACAGCTATTTAACCTACAAATTGAATTTCAATCTGTTAGTTAAATGGCTGGTATGTTAGTATTTGGGTAATGTTAGAGAAGACTGTGCAAACACCCCAGCTCAGCATCAGGAAACATTTCTATAACTGCAAGATCTGAAAAGAATTAATAAAACTTCTATAGGACTCATCGTTTTAAGTAGGAAGAGACAGCGAATACCAATATCTTAATATTCTGTTGCTGGACCTCATTTCTTTCTCTCTTAAAAGCACACACACACACACACACACACACACACACACACACACACACACACACACACAGGAGATATCACTCATGTTTCAATCACAAATATGAGTGCACACCTGGAGTAGACAACTTTTCAAATGAAGTGTTAATAGACTTATTCACTGAAAGTGATTACTTGTTCATTGTGAAACTTGTTAGACGTTAATATTATATAATCCATTCAGGCTTGTTAAACTTTAATTATCACAATGCCTGAAACTCCTGACTTAAAATTGATTTAATTGAGGAATATGAAATTTAATAATTAAACCAGTTTTTCACTTCTTGTTGTAAATGTTGGAAGTGATGTTATGACGATTAGTCATCCATATAATACTCTGATGATGCAGTCTATAAACCTTTGAAATACACTTCCTGTTTTAATCCCATTTTCTCTTCATATACATCTGAACACGTCCATATTTCTGAACAAACTCTATTGCCTTTATTTATGTGGTTGGAAGGAAGATTGTTCTTCGTGGTTGGATCTGTCCAAATAAACGTTGAACAAAATTCATTATTTAAATAACAATTGTGGCCCCAGAATTCGTAGTGGCGCAAATAATCTTGGCCACACCTTAGAGGACATCCCAATGAGACCAGCATGATAAAAAGACTGACTCACACCATATTCAACTCTTTTATAATATTCGGTTTCATTTAGCTCACCAAGTAGTTTTTTTGCAGTCAGGTGTAATTTTTATTTTGCTAATTGCATATGGAAAGCTGTTCCTTATTCTAAAATGAATGTTAAAGCCATAAAACGTACTATTTCAGAATCCAGTTGACATCAGCTCTAAAAGACTGAGGGCCAACATCAGCTGCTGAGGTCTGTTTGCATCACATGCTCAAGATTTCACGGCTGCACCCTACTGAATCTACTCCATCATTAGGCTGTTGGATGACCTGAAAAGTCCCGCTTGTGAACTGAACGAACCCAGCCTATAACTACAATCAATAGGAAATCAAGCCTAAGTTCAACTGCCTCAGAGTTAATATTGTTGGTAGTCTCAATTAATCTGAATTAGTGTGAATTAAAATTAGTTTAATCATTCAGATATTCTATTAACTTTCATCTGGCTCATAATTTTCCAAGAGCTGGAGAATTAAATCCACATTCTCCCATTGATCATTACCCATTTGTTCATCAATTCTGATTCTGGTATTATCTTTATTTAATGCATTCTTGCTCCTGCTGTCTGCTTGTAGCTATAGCTGTTCATAAAGGATTTGAAGTGTGTTCCTTTCCTTGCAGCAACCCCCTAAATTGGCAAAGAACCCTGTCCGGAGACATAAAAGCAGATACTTTGAGCTACACATGCTTCTTTTCATTCTGAAGTAAATAAAAACCTAGTTTAACAATAACCTGATCATAGCAACATTTGTAGTCATCATTTTTGAAAAGCTATATTGCTTTGAAATGTGTTCTTTCTTTGGACCACAAGGCGAGTCCTATTTACTTCAATTACACTAAAGAGAAGGCAGACATCTTTACAGCCAATATGTGGAAAATGAGGAAACTCATACCATAATGATGTACATGGATGAACAACACTACATGCCAGAGGAAAAATCAGTATTTTTATTTTTTTATTTTGGGGGGTGGGGTTGAACTGTCCCTTTAAGTTTGGAGTAGGAAATGTAAATAAGCACTTACCCCGCCTGAAAAGCTGGATGGTAGCTTGGCGACGGCCGTTGCCATTTTCCACGTAACAGGAATAATTTCCCAGGTCTTCCTCCTCTAAAGAGTCAATAGTTAGTGAAATGGCCACTTCCTGTTCTCCAAGATGCTCCTTGATGACCCTGCAAGACAAACAATTTAAACGGTATTGAACAATTCTTCTCAGCATCAAACACAATAGGTGGATGGGGAGTGACTTGGAGTTGATGGAATTAAAAAAAGATCAAAAACTCTCATGTTCAGCATGTGATGGGGTCTTCAGGAGTCATGACCCGAAGCACATCAGTCAGCGTTAACCAGATACGGTGTTATTGCAAATCCCAAGGGTTAAGCTATACAAAATAGTTTTCCTGTGGTACAAATGTATCTTGATCGAGGCCCTTTTGCGTTACATTAAGTACTTCATGGTATGTTAATTTCTTTCTTTGCACTCAAACATATGAGAAATGAAAATCAATAAGGGATCTTCCTCAGCTTGTGCGGGAGGAAATCAAATAATAGCGATGAGGAGAAAATCTTTTTATAGCAGCTGCCATGGTAACGGCGAGAAGGAGAGAAAGTAATATTCCATAAAGTAAATGAGTGTCCCCCGCTGGGCTGGTTGAGCCTGATGGAGGAGCGAATAGGGAGATAATGCTCCCTCATACCTTGGACACACTACTTAGCCTACTTTTACAGCACCCTCAACACAAATGACTCTTTGGAGGAAACAAAGTGCAAATGAGAAAAAGATCCCTTCTGTTTGTATGTGAGTGTGTTTATCATTACTGTGCTGAGAAGGAGTGGGACGAGGACAAAGGAGAGAGAGTGTTTGCATGTGTGAGTTTGTGTTTAAATGTGTAGGGGGGGAGGGGGATAATGACTCTCAAGCATCTCGCTTCTCCCTCACCTTCAAACTGATAAACTGCACATAGGAAAGCTTGTTGGGAGAATTGGCATCTGTAATTGAAAGTGCATCATGGGCCGTGTGTGAAGAGGCGGCGGCAGCACTGATGATTCAGAGTTTGTTTTATTGTAGGATAGGCGCAGTGAGAAGGAGGCATGAGAATAAATCAGGTCTATCCAGAAAGCAGTGGTGACCCAAACCATAACTGTGTATTGCTTACTCAAGCAGTGTACTATGGGACTGTGGCTCAACACTTAAGGTGGATCATCCACTTTGCATGCCAAACCGTCCTCGGTTAAGATGCTGAAGTCCCAAAATCATGTTTCCTGAATGCATTTTACGATTTACTTTGCAAGTCAAAACTTTTGCATAAAAAATCTAAGAAAAACATTGGTAACTACTTTGATAATTGTTCAGAGAACTTGTGGAAACATTACTCACTATTCTAAAAAATATTTATTAACCAGTCAACTAATGGAAAAAATAATCTGATCAGTTCAGTAGGAAATTCATAATTGTGAAGAAAAGTGACTCTGAATCTGGCGTGGTTGGTGTACTGGGATTTTCCCACACAATCATGGTTTACAAAGACTGGTCTGAAAAAGAGAAAATATCCATTAGGGGGCAGTTCTCTGGGCAAAAACATCTTTTTCATGCCAGATGTCAGATAAAATCACCAGTGTTGTGTTCCAGCTGAAAAGGAAGGCAACAGTAACTGAAGTAACGACTCATTACAACCAAAGAAGAGCATCTCTGAATATACAACATGCCCAACCTTGATGCAGATGGGCTACAACAGGAGAAGAGAACACCTGATTCCACTCTTGTTAGCTAAGAAAAGGAAATTGAGGCTATATTTTACATGGGATCACCAAAATTGGAAAATAGTCTTGATTTCTGCTGTGACATTTAGATGTTCAGGTCAGAATTTGGTGTAAACAACATAAAAGCATAACTCCATCCTGTTTTGTTCATATTTTCTTGCACACTTAAGGCCACTTAATATCAGCTGAGCATTGCTTAGACATCACAGCCTACCTGAGTATTTTTACTGGCCATGTCCATTTCTCTATAACTAAAGTCACTGCCAGGGGTGCATGTGAAGAAATAAATGGGATCGGACATTAAATGTTCCTTAACACGCCAACTCCCTGGTCAAAGTCTTAATGTTTGGTAGCATGTGCATGAGAATAGCTCAGATAATAGTCAGGTGAATTCACAGCAAGCCTGTCTCCTGCATGCTCCGTCTGGGCAGCACCAATATTTCCTGAAGTGAGAATGTGACTGAAGTCGACCGTCTCCTGCTGCGTTCCCCTTGTGGGAAAGTGCAAACTCAGACTCCAGACAGCATCTCAACCCAGCTTGCCCCCAACACTGTCTGGAGTTCATGGGAAAACAGTAATTGTGGGCATATTTCTCCAATCAGTACTTCTAGCTTTAACTCTTGGACTACAGTTTTACAGAGCAGCTTCACAGCATAGTATTATTCATTTTTAAGTGTAGCGTGTGAGTGGCGTGGTGTCTTCTGTTTCACATTTTACACCATGTGACACAACACAGCCATTGAACCTGATGAATAATGACTATGTGAATCCTGAATGGAGTTCACACTTGGTTTTAAAATGTGGACAATGATAAATAAACAACATCGTGAAAGGTGCTGCTTTGATCCGGTCATTCAGGCCACTTTGCTGAGGTGATTTTAAATGCACTTGGCCTCATATCACTGTACTGTAAATGCTAATGTGTCCTAACATGAGCAACGTATCAGGATGTAGTAGTAAATATGCCAACACTGAAGGACAAACATTTTGTTCTCTTTGCTAGCTCTTGCTGATCTTACGCTTGAATGGCAACAGACAGACAAAATAATGCTGTCCTTTCACCTTCTAGTGGAATTTGCACAGTAACAAAGGCTGAACTTGTGGTTAGCTGGAAACCTTAGAGGCTAATGAAATGATGACACATCTTGGCTCTCTACTTGTGACCCAGTCACCCAGCATACATTTTAAAACCAAGTGTAAACAGGGTCATAGTCACAAATGTGAGCTGAAGGACACATAACGGCTGGGATACCGATACACAGGAAGTTGTTCCTACTTTGGTACATCAGGGTCGGATTTGCAGGATGCCCTCTGCTTTTTCACGAGTGACCGAGTTTATTGATATAGCCTCAGCAGAAGGAGTAAACTGCAAACTTCTTCTCAAGCTATGGCTTCTTCTTTATCCCTTGTACATCCACTCCCCTCCTCATTGATAAAACCTCTGTGTTTGCTCATTTAGTGATCAATTTCCAGCGTATTCAATTCTTTCATATATTCAAGTGCACGTACACCTGCAAAACATCAACTGAAGCCACTCGATAACGTATTGATCACCTTTTTTTTTTTATGCTGAGACGCATTTGTTTTGTTAATTTATTAATCTCTGCATACAATGCTGATGTCTAGTCATCCATGCCATGATAACAGCAACAGCCCAGTCCCAATGGCGCAAATGAGAATTTATGGGCTCGGGTTGCCACAGAAATGAACTCCACCAAATCAATAGGCTGAGAGTTGGGTAAATAAAAGCCTGCAGTAAGTCTGTTCTCAAGGTATGAGTGCTCTTCTCTAAACTTAAGTTTGGCTGCTGATGCATTAGTAATAAAAGTATGTGGGTGGCAGGCTGACAAAGCGAGGTAACCCTGAGAAAACATGCCCAGCGTATCATTTAAAGGGGAGAAAGAGCTTGACTGCAGGGGAAGCACTGATTAGTTTGTGTTTAGCTTCTTGTATACTTGTTTTTTTTTTAAATTTCCTGTCATTTTTTGACCCTCATACATGTCTGGCTGTGTGCGTTTAAGTAAAATCAAGTCGTTTGCTGAATCCTTCAAGAGCAGCATCAGTAGGAGAAAGTGGATAATCGGATATATTATTGATCTCCTGCATGAAATATGATTTAAATTATTAAAATGATCACCCCTCAGCCAGCGAGTGGAGGAATCCTGGTGACAAAGGCAGGGGCAGAGAGGGGTTGGTTAAACAGCAATCTGTTTCTTTTGCATACTCATACCAGTGTGCTAAACAACTCATGATAACATCCCTCTTCACTTTACTCTTCATTGATTTGTGAATATTTCTCAACTCGTTTCACTCGTCTTTCCTGTTTTCTTCCTCTCTGTTTTCTCCCGCTCTTTCTCTCTTTCCCTTCTAGCACTTCTCCTCAGCTCCCCATGGCCCATCTGCATGCTGCTCTAGGTGGGTGCAGCGGGGGAGATAGCATAGTGGTGGCGGTGTGAAAAATGGCAGTTGTTAACCATCTGACAGGGCTGTCTCCCAGGAGCTGCAGCCTCTCCAAACAGCTCTAATGGGAAACATGCACATGGACCAGAGAATGGACTTGTTTAAATGTGCTACACCACTAGGAGGGGAGCGACACGAAGATGGGCTTGTTTTAAATGTCTCACAGCCTCCGGAGCGAGGCTTGTCAGTGGAGTCTTTGCAATGTTGCACAAAGACCTTAAGCGAGGTGAAGTTATATAAACTGCTTTTTACAAATGTGTTCAGCATCATCTCAATCTATTCTCAGGGCTTGTGCTGCATCCTGCTCTGTCAGAGATAAGGAGAGGGAAAAGCGCTGGTCATGGAGAGACAGCAGCTCCCAGTAAGACACAGGCAACCACTTTAATACCCCACGATTTCTTTCCAGATTTCAAGTCAAAACTTTTTTTTCTTCTTCTTTTTTTTCTAAACTAACAGAAAGAGTTTATGAGTGCACATTTCTATTATGAGGAACGCTTAAATGTTGAATGTTTCAGTCATACATTTTTATTAGTTTTCATAATGATCATAAATAACAGCCTAATTACAATAAGAGAGATGAAGATGAAGCTGCATCCAGGCATGAGAGGCATGAGATACCAAATATCGATTAGATCAGGGTTGCTTTTTTCTTTTTGTAGCACTTTGACTGAAATTACTTGACTTATAGGCCAACTTTTGAAGGTGTCCTCACATTGTTTTTTTTACATTCATCTACATTTTTTTGTACAGCAGTGTTTGTGTCCACAGGACAATAATGTATTTTAACTGACAAAAAATATATCAGAGGTAATAAAACAAATAAATTACAGTTTCTAACAAATTTCAAGCCTCTGCATCGTGTTCATGCTGTAGTGTAATTAATTGAAAAGAGCAGCTGCTTAGAAGGCAGGGAATACATCTCTGGAAAATGGTTGGTTTAGTGTATGCAATTTGGAGTTAATGGGCTAAGAGATGCGAAACCATTTGCATCGTCCTTTAATATTATGGGGTAAATTTATCTACATCTGCTATTAATTCCTCATTACTGCCAAGTCCAGGGAGGTGATTTGTAGCCCTGTGTTCCTTACTTGATGTCGCTCTCCTGGACTCTCTCTTCATCCAGGTCCTCTATGAACTTCTCCCCCTTCATCCAGTAGATGAGGGGGCTGACATCGCCGCTGTAGCCAAAAAATGCCCGGCAGGTAAGGTTCAGGGCGCTTCCTGCAAAAAACCACAAAACAAAACAGGAGATGACATGCTGTCATGCTCGATGGTCTTGCTGTTGTGTTAAAGGCATACAGCTCACATGCACAACCTGAAAAAATATTGTGTCAAATGCTATGCAGGGCTTTAAAGTCAGTGATATCGCACAGATACTCCAATTCTACCAACTCTTTTTATTTTATGCGTCATACACACATAGGGTGTGACACACACTTCACACATTCATAGACTCACAAATACACACTTTGCAAATCTGCACACAAATGCCGTCTGATGAGGGAAAGTGAAAATATGCCCATCCTCAACTAGTTTGGGGGATGTGCGTCTGCTATTTAAGGAGACAGGCTTTCCTTTCAACGTCGGCTTTAAATGCCCATTTGGCCACACACAAAGCACACTGATCATAAAGCAAGTAATGAACACATGAGGGCACTCAAGAGCTTTCCAGAATCCCCCTGGAGACAGTGCATTGGAAAAAATAAGGCAAAAGGAAGTGAGCGGAGACAGACACATCATTTTATTTAGAGCTGCTGATGGGTATGAAGGGAGGTCAGGAGTCAACAACTACAGTTTGCTGCGAGTTGATATGTGGAGGGAAGAAGTAATTGTCACTGGGGAGCCGATGGATTCTTGGTTCTGTGAATGAAAGGATTATCTCTGTGGTTCAACACAGAGGGCAAGTATTTGCATGGAAGAAAAGGTGATACTTCACTACCAATTAAAAAAGTTTCAGTTGAAATCTACCGCACTAAAGATGCTGGCAGCGTTTTTATAATTCGAGAAAGCCTAGAGATAAATCATAAATGAATCTGAGATAAAAAGCAATAAATAAATAAATTAATTAAAGAAATATACATATATACATAATGAATCAAATATTACAAGCAGCACAACTGTGAGCTGATTAAAGCTGGCAACACGTCATCAATCATGCAAGAACTTCAGTGTCCATGAACTTTGCATGTATTAAACTAAAGCTAAAGCGTGGCTGGCATACACTGTGAATGCATTTATTTTTCGTTCCAGCGAGGTGGCATTCACTAAACGCCCAGAGCGCAGTAATCTCGGCAAACCACAAGCGACGTGTAAACAATATACATATGATTTGATCCCGTAGCACATACTGTAAAGTGGGTGGAGACTCCTCTCAGGAGAGTCGGATCTGTGATTTGGGAAGCGCCGGGAGAAAGACGTGAAGAGGCTGGGGGGATGACGCAGATGCTTTTTGCCTGTTTCGCAGCAGGATTTACAAGCCGCAGTGCAAGGTTTGCATTTGTTAATCCCGATTAGTATGTTACAGCACTTGTGTTGGGAATCCAAGGGAAACTCTGCTACTTAACACCAACTTCAAAAGCAACTACGTCTAAGTCAGATCTTTTTTGTAAGAGTCAAAACTAAATATTTAAGGATTTACTGCAAGTCTCTTCTCTTGCATTACATATTATACAAGGATTTTTTCTTTGTTCCCTCACTGTGATCTTTGAACCCACTGCACACCACAGTGTAGCCCACCACCTTTTTCTGGGATGCCCCGGCTGTGCCACCGGTCACACATCTTCAGAGCTGTGCCGACAAGGGTTATTCTTTAGAAGATTGTTTGTGTTTGAACTAAGAGCTCGTTTTCTCTGTGCTCCTCCTGTCAACAACCGAGACACAGCTACAAAAGATTTCAGCGGGTCTCTCTCTCTCAGCATAAGGAAAGTTTTGTGGCGTGCAGGGAAGGAGGATGGGAGGACACCCAGGAATGAACTGATAGCGCTGTCTGTGAGGAGCCGTGTCTGACATTTCCAAAGTTCAACAGCCTCTCTCAGCTTGGTATTTGTGCACAGCCGGGCTCTACAAAGGCTACACGCTCTACCTACAAAATAGGAACCTCCTGCGTGCAACACACACACATACAAACACAACCACTCACATGCACATGTACAGAGAACTTGGTACAAAAATACTTTACTATATAATCAGATCCAATTTTTTAACATGCACATACGGCACAAAATTACACATTACAGGCAACTCCGTGTCTCTGTGTGTGACCCAGATGCAGTATCTACCTTTTCCTCTGTTTATAAATCTGCCCCCTGCTGTTCGTATATCCCTCAGATCAATTGTAAACTAGGAATGTCAAGCTGCCAGCAGCCGCTGCCTGGAGAGGAAGTCTCCACTGAGCTGCCTGGGAATCACAGGAAACACTTGAAGGCCTCCTGCTGTCTTATTCTAATCCAAATGCAGCACTCCCTGAAACGCTCTCACAGCCACCTTTGTTACTTCCAGAATGCCGGTGGGTGGTGTTGCACCTGCAACATCATCGTCACAGTCGATACAGTGTAAAGCTGGACATTTTGTTACAGGATGGTGGCCAATTAGTCTGATAAAGTGCTCATAGGGCACATGTGTGCTCTCTTGCATTATCAGCTCATCCTGTACATTCAAGTAATACATAAAAACATTGCTGAGGCTCTGATTGAACAAATAATACCAGCGGTGCACTACACAGCTTTTTGGAGCTTTTGATGATATATGATTTTTTTTAGCTGATTCAGTTCTTCTGGTTTATTTTGGCTTAAAAGTCAAGACTGAAAGTTTATCCTTTAATATGAATAAAGATTTACAAATCTTTATTCATATTATTATTAAAAATAAAGAAGATTGGTTAATAAATCATAAACGAAAGATCGTCTGCGCCATTTAAAACATCTGATTTGTACGTGTGTTTGAAGTTGGATATTTGAATGTAATTTCATCCCGACTGATTATTACATGGCGTTCAGTACTGTCTGCAGGGTCACATGCACCACGTTCTCTGCCTGCATTGAACACTGAACAGCTTTTTTTTTTTTATACCTTTAGAGGCTTATTTTCTTTCAGCACTTCAGTGTGCAGCTGAAATAACACCCAAGTTATTTGAAATGACACTTGCGCTCCCCTGGTGCTACATGTGCAATGCATACCTCCAGCTGCGCTTTAATTGGCAAGGTGAAGAGAAAGGTGGACGACTCTTTGCAAGGCAGCAGAGAAATGCATATAAGTATTACCCAGGCATATATATATATGTATGTATGTCCTGTTTAAGCTAGGCAAGATTGCCATAACTATTATGATGCTAAGCCAGCCAGACTTGGAGCAGATGGTAGGAGGACTATTAACCAGAACTGGAACAATGAGGTTGATCATTTGTACTAGCTGCAAAGGAGGAACAGCTTTTCAAAATCTCTCCCATGCTGTCAAACCCAATAGCAGTATCATTATTATTATAATCTGTTATTAGTCTCAGAGAGGTTTGTAACATTTGGAAACTTCCATTAATGATCTCTGTGTTGACTTTGACTCTGAGAGTGAATTTTTACTGAATTTTTAGGCAAAAGATAAGTTCAGGAAAACCCTCCAAATTTAAATTTGGCTTCAGAAAAGCTTTCAAGGGAACAGGTCGTTTATAATATGTAACAGCATCACTGGTTTAATACCTGTCACCAACCACCACCATCCATGTCTCCTGAATAATAAGCATTCTAGCTTTTGGTGAAAACTCAAAAATTCAAATCTCTTTTTAATTTATTGAAGTTCATAAATAAGTGTGCCATTACAAGACTTGGCAAGATTAGGCGTGAAAAATATCCCCCGCTGAGTGGATGCGCGTCTTGTACAGCACAAGAGCGTGATTAAGTGTTTGCCTGAGTGTGCGTTTCTATGTGCATGTCTTTGTGTGTTGTTACTGCCTTCACACATGCGTGGGTGTGGAACAAATCCATGTACCGGTAATCTGAGTGATTGACATCCTCCCCTCGGCTGAGAGTTGGTCACGGCGCTTGATGGAAATTAGACTTAAGAACCACCCCTTTTTTCCCACTTCTGCCCAATGTCTCTATGAGTCTTCCACACAGACTACATCTTTGGTCCTCCTATAGCAACAAATAAATATTTGGTAGGGAACAGTATAATATAAAAATACATTTTGACCCTATTATTACTATAGCTGGGTATATACATGAGGCGATGGGATGTAGTTATACAAAGTGGACCCAGTGCCCTTATTAATCTAGCTTTCAGAACATGCCTTTCTCAGAGATGGCATCTTTTATTTGTCTGTCTGAAAAACTTAAAATATGATGTTTTAAGAGGTCCTAGAATGTAGCCACACCAGCAAACGGCTTAAATAGAGAAACAGTTGTACAAAACCTTTTAAGTTTGCATACACAATGTCTACTTTTCATTAGTTTGGGTGTTGGTAATTCTTGTAGTCATGTCATCAGTAAAATTGGTACTGGCAAGAAGTTACCACTAAAATAACAAACCAGTTGTTTCTTTTAACTTTGGGTTTCATTCAAATCTTTTATCAAGACAATGGCTGCATTTATCAAACAGAGTCAAACTCATACTGATATATCGACTCATATTTTTTTCTTTCAAATACACAAAACATAAACAAATTTGCCTAACATTTGGTATGTTTAGTTATTTAGGAAAAATAATCTTTAGTTGTGGCTTGACTCTTACACACTCTGACTCTGGTCTGTTTAGCTGGTTGTTGTATTTGTTGTGTTTCAAACATGTGTTGCAGACAGGGAAATTGCAGAGCGCTCTCTGGTGGACAAACTATGCAACATGAAAACACATGACACGGCTGAAGAGTGTTTCTACCAACTCATCTTTACTTTATAAATGTTGATTTATTGGGTGTTGTCAATGCTGATACTGATATATTGGCAAATAGCTAATAATGGCCAGTATATATGCTATACATATATACTGCAACTAAACAGTTTGGGTTCAGATTACAAACTGTTCTTCTGGGGAAATTAAATAAATTTTCAATTTATTTCAATGTTTAATTTCATATGGTAGCTGGCATAGGCTCCAGTTCCTCTGCGACCCTGAACTGTATAAGCGAAAGTGGATGGATGGATGCATAGTGCCAATTTGTGACAACATCAGTGCTTTACATCACAAAGTAAAGACCGTACAATATCAAAACCCCAACAATCACGTGACCCCCTACGAGCAAGCACTTGGCAACAGGGAGAAAGAAAAACTCCTATTTAACAGGAAGAAAACTTCGGGGTCATTGAGGGGCCGCCATCTACTGTGACTGGTTCGGGGTGAGGGAATTAATAGCAGCTTAAATTTTTCGTTTTCTGTCTTCTGTGGATTAAATATCTACTTTATCGGCACATTGTGACAAAACCTCTGTAAAGTAACAAGCTGTTCAGTTTTTACCAGCCACTAGAATTTATAATGCCCATTATACTACATTACATTTATTTGGGAAACACTTATGTCTACAGCAACTTTAATGAATGAGCTTTTTGAATGCTTTTAGAGCACACTAAATATATTCATGTCAAATAAGGATAGGTACACATTTTACTTTTCAAAGGGATCACAAAAGAAGCTCTTTATTAGACAATATAGTGGAATGAAACCTAGCAGCCAAAAAACAAGCCAACCCTCATGCTGGGCAGGCCTTTACTGTGAAATGCAATAAATGATTGAGTGAAACCAGAAATGCTGATCAAATTTTTAAAGACTATAAAATAATGTGTGCTGCACAGGGTCATAAATTTGATTTGCATCAACTCTTGGTGCATGTTTAGCTGATTTCACAGTATTTGGGATAATTAGGCCTCACAGAGCTGGCACTCAGATTCACACAGAGGAATACTTTCCAAGCCAGAGGAGAGGAAAACAAACCTTGCACAGAAAACACTCTGCAGATGCTGTCCAAACTCAGCACAGATGCACAGAGCACACAGCGAGATTGACAGATACGCCGACAGAGGGGCAGATGAATGAACAGACAGACAGACAGAACCCCCCCCCCCCCCCCAAACAATAACACTATGCATATATGAACATGATTAGAAACTAACAGACACACACATACACATCGTGTCAGTTCTTTCTTTTCCGTCTCAACTCATTCTCCTTGAATACACGTGTCGTTCTCGTGCCACTGCTTAGAGCGGAGTTGTGTGCTGTTACTGCGTGTGACAGCCACCATCATGTTTTATTTGTAGGATAAGAAACAATCCGGAGAGCCTTTTGAAAAAGTCATATTCAGAGTGGGTTTGATGTTTCATAACACACTCTAGTCCTCAGCACAATTGTTTTCTCGGTACTTCGTTTTCAAGGTAAGGCACAGTCTTGCACATCACATGTGAGTGTTTTTTCTCACCCTGAAGATGCACTTTGCCAATTTTTAGGAAGGGGTGGCCCTAAAATAATAAATAGACTATTTGAAGTGTAGAGAAAACATGGAATTGACAATGAAAAATTGCTGTTACTGTGATAAAATCATACACATCAAACAAAAACAGCAGAATAAAAATGTATTAATATGACAGTCAGTCTTCTTGTTTCCGGCCATCTTAGCGTCCTCATTCAGAAAAGGGAATCAGCTACATGTATAATCTTCTTTCATACATCTTGTTCACTGGAAGGAGGACTTTTAATTACAATGTTATACAAGAACTGCTATAAAGCTCAGCTGCTCCGTTATTCACAAGGGGTCCACAGCGGGTAGCTCCACATATTTGATTTGGCAGCTTTTTACACCAGATGCCCTTCCTGAAGCAACCCCAAAGGGGCACGCTGTCCATAACAGGTTCCCAACAAATATTATTCACTTAAAAACAGAAGAGCACTCTCAAACACACCTGCTTATTCTCTCACATAAAAAAATAAAGGGCCCTACGCACAGTATTGTGCACGAAAGATTTCAATTTTACACTTGTGCTTGTGTAATTTGTTTTTTTGGGTAGCCATCACTGGCTTTCACGTCGGTTGTGATGTCACAAGCACTGGCCCATATGTGCATGTGGAGCAGATGAACGTGAAAACAGCTTTCTACAAACTCAACATGTCGATCAATTTGTACAGTGAAAGTCAAGCATCCAAAAGCAGAAGCCGCATCAACACTTTGGCAATATTTGCTGCAATATTCAAACCCACCCGACCTAAATACAGCCTTAATAAGCTGCGCACCTTCCAGGGGTTACATATCATAGCACATGTGTTGATTGATTGCCACCACAGGCTGATATTTAATTCTTGTCAGACCCCCAAAGAAGACTTAGAGCGCATACACACTCGTCTGTTTTCCCTCAAAGAATAAACTTGAACTATATAATTTTACCTGAAATAAGAGGGCTTCTACAACTCGTTTTTTTTTTTTTTAAAGATTTCACCTGCTGCACTGAAAAGCACCTTTCAGATAAGCCCTCTGAGCCATGCAGTGTTTCCCTTCTTTTCTTTTTGCTGTACAATATCATTGTTGCAATATATTTTTCTCCTGAGATATTAATAGAATCGTTCTGCTCCCCACTGTTATATAGGTCCTTGTAATCCATCCGAATGGACAAACTACCAAAAGCTGAGTTATTGTACAAGGTTTTTATGGCAAACAGCAATATCCCACAGCCTAGTTTTAGACACAGGCTTAAATTTCGGAGTCTGGGTATTTTAAGCTTTCAATAAAATGGCCAAGAAGAAAGTGTTAGTGTGTGCATATGCATATATGAGGGGGAGGGAGGGAAGGGGAGAGAGAGCGAGAGAGGGAGCGGGAGAAAGAGAGAGAGAGAGAGAGAAATAAGGGTTTGTGAAGATTTCCTGTGGATATCTCTGCAGGAGAATCTGATACAAGTCCTGTCAGTCATGATTCTTCCCCCACAAGGTGTGAAACAAGCATGAAAAAGTGCACACAGTACTGTGTAATCCTTTTTTGCACAGAGAGAGGATAAGAGAGTGAACAAGTTGGAAAACAACAAAACTATGATACATGTCAAACCTTCTTTGGCTGGTGCATTGTGATGTGTATTGTGTGTGTGTGCACGTGTTGCACATGTAATAACGTCCCTTTGAGTAGTTAAAAATGGATAGGCCATACATTTTCTGAGCGCGCCTACTCTGTAAACTATATCCAGCCTCATATTCACCCCACACTCACATTGTAGAATGCCTCAAACACGTGCCTTTTTCAAGGCTAGGATGGGAGACAGAGGAAGAGTAAGGGGAGCCGGAAAGTAACGACAATGGCGGCATTGAGAAAAGAAGGTGAATGACAGCTATTCAGCATTCCCGGGTGACTCCTTGAAATTCTCATTCCAGTCCCCTTTGCTAAAAATACCTGATCCCGCTTCTTGTCCGTGCTCATCTCTCGATGCAGGAGGTGAAATCTCTAGAGAACCGTAAGCAGGCAAGTGTGTTTACTGTTTCAGGAGTGGGGAGTTGGAGCACAGGAAAGTCCAAATCTGTCTGTCAACATTTCTATTCTTTAGCTGCCTGCAGGTTACCATGACTACACCTACCGTGCGAGGTAGCAGCAGCTCAGCAGGCTCCGTCAGGACAGAGAATACAGTAAAGATACGTACTGTAATGACATCAGGATCCTGGTGGATATATTGACAGTGAGCAGCAATCAAAGCTGGCTCTGCTTGGAGGAGGGTCAAAACAAAATTCTGACTCCTGACAAACTGAAAAGTCCTCCGCTTGTTTGTGCAGCGTTTCGAACATCTTGGAATCTGTGAAAAAAGCTCCACTGTATGTAAAGATGTGGCTATTTGTTCGTAGCACTCTGGTGAGCTGATGTGGAACAATGACGTTGGCTGAACTGATTACTTTTGCTCTGCATTGCGGAAGTCGGTGTGAGGCGGGGGATATCGAGGGGTGAGAAGTACAGTAAAAAGATGGATTGGAAGATTTGGGGCAGAATAAGTGGAGGAATGAGTAAGGGCAATGAGAACATAAAAGAGTTAGGGCCCACCCCCTCCGCCACCTCAGCTTCTCTGCAGCTCTAATATCGTGCCCTCTCCAGAGACAAGCCCTTAATTACCATTACAAGCCTGAGAGCTTTTAACAGAGGAGAATCCTGCGTCTTTCCCTCTCTGTTGCTCCTTCTCCTCGTTTGTTCTGTGGCCCCCGACGATCCATCAGGGAAATGTAAGCCTTTAATTACCGGTAAAAATTACGGCCTTTGTGAACAGGTAGTTGGTGCCCTCGCTTTCATCTCCCCTTTCGTCTGCTAAGCGTCCCTTTTTGATGACATAATAGGTGCTTTTTCCGAGGAAGGGAAACACAGAGGCTCATTATACCACAAGAGGCACTGTGGGGGATTATATGATTATGTGATAGCGAACTTAATAAATGTTCTTTTATCAGTGTGGCAACAAGTGCTCATGCCCCAACTTTTTCTCAAAAATCAGCTTTTTCAACGTTCTGATCATCCAGTATGAAACTGTCCACCGTGGGAACAGAAATAAAATTTCACAAAACACGGCGACTCACCCACGTTTCAAACCTTTGGTCTTCTAACCTTTCTGCACACTCGATTTTGAATTGCTTTCTCACAAAGTGCCTTTATTACCCATGTCTTATTATTTCTTACGGCCCCACATCTCCCCTTTCCATTTTACACCAGAGGGTTTTTGGAATCACTTTTCCTACTAATCTGAGTTCATGTAAAATCTCCTTTTATAGTCAAAAAGAGACAAAAAATAAATGCAATTTTCATTCAGTGTCAGTGGGTGTCATAAACTGCCTTCTAGGAACCTCGAGAAAGCTTTTTTTCCCACTTTGCCGTTTATTTTGAAAAAAAAAAATTGAAGGTGTTGGGACGACAATAATGTAAAGAAACAAAAGGAAGAAAGGAGCAGGGAGGAAAATGATAGAAGAACTTTGCAGCTAATGGATAAGCACAGAGATACAAAGTCAAATATAGAGGGATCTGTAATTGGCTCCTATCCAGGGAACTGGATGCCAATTAAATGGTGAGATTTGAACACTTGACGAAGAACATCACTTTAACGAATGGCCCAACAGGGGCCTGGCTGCAGGCACTGACCCACTGACCGGAATACCAACCGGAGTCTGACTAACTCAATTAAAACCGGAGCTCAGTATCTAAGGTTAGGTCACACCAGCACAGACCATCACTGTTAACCAACCGTATCCCAAGTGACTTTATCAAATCCTATTCAAACATTTGTGTCATCCAACTTATGTCAACAGAAAAGCCCTCTATTCCCTTACTGACATCCATATATCCAGCCTAAAATACAAAGCACTGCCTCAAGAAAGTTTAGAATGTATAAAAATGTATTTTAAACAGACTAAAGAAAGCTTAATTTTTATATGATCACATTTTTTAAAATATGTTTTAAGTTAAAGGCTGTCTGGGCTTTGGGTAAGCTCAATAAGAATCATTGAAGGCGTGTGAAATGATTGCAAAATATGATTATTCTACTCTTATACAAACCAGCTATAAGAGCTCTGTTTGGAATTAATGAGAGCTGTAAGAAATAATCTGTAACACAGTAGGTGTCATACAGTAGTTTAAAGTTAAGACAAGTGTGTGTGTGTGTGGAGGGGGCGGGGGGATAAAACTCTGTGTGCGTGGGAAGGGTAGTAAACCTGCTGAGGTATTAATGAGACAGGAAAGGCACGTGTTAATGAGTTAAAACAAGAAAAAACTAAATATGGATAAACTGCAGAAAAAAGAACGATTCTGCAACAGTGTAAAGTTTTATTTTAACAGAAATGATCAAACAAATTGAGGCCTAAATTTAAATTTAAGGTTTGCTGTGCTGAGTCCTGATTGCTTTTAGGGATTTTGAAGAGACAAGAGGAACACCAAAGTCGGGGAATAGATGCAATGTTAAGTGCCTCTTCACCAAAGTCCACAGTAATGCAGCAGTGGATTTTTCAGTGGGTAGCAGGACATATACAGAAAAGGTCACTGAGTTAGAAATAACTCTATTAGGACTCTCAGGCTATTCAGCAAACCAAGAAAGTACACCGTTATAGCATATTTTCAAGACGCACACATCCTAAAACAAAAGCAGGGTAGAGAAGAAAGTGACTGTAATGGCTGAAACATTGTTCAGAGTCCAAGACAAATTATTTTTAGCAGTTGCAGATATGCAACTTTGTGCTGACCCCATGGTAAGGAGAGTTCACTCTTTTCTGCAGATGCAATCATATGACCAGGTGCAAATGATTTTCAGTATAGCGTTGTGAACTCAAACAAAAGCATGCAGATTATACACCTGCAAAAAGAAATATAACACATTTCCAAAACCTGAAACAGGCCATAAACATAAAAGTACTTTCACTGATCCACTCTGAAAATACCCACTTTATTTTTGGTCACTTTTTATTCACACAAATGTCATGAAATCAACATTCATAGCAAGAATAACAGATGAAAGACCCGGAGGTATTTATGCATTCTCCAAATTTCCATTTTAAATTTTTGTTTTAATTATAGCTGAACACAGTAAAACAGAATAATGTAATGATCCCCAAGAACATCTGCTGCTATATCAGATAAGCTGAAGCTAGTTAGGAAATCAAAGCTTTGTAATGTTGCTATAGAAAAAAAAGGGTTTGTTGCCTTGACACAAAAAGAGGTTAATACTATTTCTTTTATTTCATTTCTAGAGATCCCACATGTCCACTTCATGAAGAGATAAACCTTCTGTATGTCATTCTTTTGTAGTCTTTCTCTGAGTTTTCTTCTAAAGCTTTCACTCATCTTCTCAGCATCACCAAAATCCCATTTTTCCTCTACCTTCCCTCTTTTTATGCACCCGTCAAAGCACATCCACACACATCCAGAAATATACATTCACGCACACACACACTCCTTCCTATAACAAAGCGGTGCCCTCCTCTCGTCACTTCCACAGCTCTGCCTCTTATCACACCTCTAGCACTCCATACTCTTTCTCACCCTCTCATTTTGTAGCCTAACCCTGAAATCTCAACATACCACTTGAGTCAAAACCACCTCACAGACTTCACTACCCCTCCTCACTTTCTTTGTTTTTTCCCCACCTCACGCTTCTTTCGATTGTCCACTCTTTCTCTGTTTTTCAATTTATGACTCATCATCCAGTTCTTCACACCAACCCTCCCCTGCCTCGCCAAGACCATGTCCGGTAAATTTTGGGCTTTTGAGTAGGAGCGCAGATTGAGCTTCGGCCGCAGGAGGCCTATGTGTTGAGAAATCTAAATCAAGGCTGACAAATGACTTGTGCCATGTGGGCTGGAGACACTGGGACAGGGGCACTGGGGAAAACAGAAATGTTTACACACTAACACAGGCTGATGGTGTCCCATGGTACTTGGCAAGCACTGGGATAATTTCACTCTTGCAAAATACCTGAGGGATCTGTGCCGAGCTGCTTCTTAGGATGACTTTCAGCCAATCAGAATCGCAATGAGGGAGCGCGCTAGGACGTTAATTACTGCAATGATTTCCTGTGAGAGGCAGGATGGGTTTGATTTGTGTGTGTATTTGCATGTGTGTGTGTGTCTACCTACAAGAATACACATGCTCCATCACGCGATGGGGTGAGCACAGCATCAATCAGTGCCTCCTTTTCTCTAAAAGAGATTAAATGACTTGCACTGCATAAATCCTTATCTCGATGGCTCATCAGTCATTCTTATTCAGTTTCTGTCAATTTGACCACAACCTTTAACTGTAACAATGTCACTTCTTAACTGTCAGAAATCTAACAGATTATTCTCTCGACGATCCAAACTACAAGTCCTTGCCAGGACTTTGTTTGGAAGGCAACTAAACACATTGCATGATATCCTATTTTCACTTTTTAGGTCCTTGGGGATCAATACTTTTGAAGAATGCAACTGGGATCTGGTTTCTATAGTAACTGCAAAGTGCACTTTGCTTATCCACAATCTGGGGGAAAAAAGTCTTTCAATTATCACCAAAAAATGAACATTGTTTGCTTGCATGAGTGCTCATCCGCATGCAAATAAATGTGTGTAAATTAGGTCAACTGGTTAAGCAAACTAAACAGCATATTGCATGTGTTCATGCTCTGCATGTGCTTGGAGCAACTGTTTATTTCATAAAGATACAAATTTACAATGCATAAAATAGACAGATTAGATTAACATCGTGTCCTATATTTCTAAAATCTGGCTTAAAGTAGGGCTGTTAATCAGAAATTACCTACGTTCTGGTTATATTTTCATTAAATACATTACACCACAGTTAGCAAGTGCAATTCATGCTCACATCAACAAAATCTTTATTTAAAAAGTACCTTTCTTTCTATTAATCTAATAGTGATACTCATCTGTTTCCTGACTATGTGAATATGATGTTTTAACTCTAAAACAGACATGTTATATGATCTAAATATTTGCTAACTACATATGGATTTTAGTTGTCATGAAGATGCTCAGCACAAAGGTCAAGCAGCCGACCTAACAATAATGAGAATGAAGTGCCACAGCCCAATGAAATACACTAAATATAATATAGTTAAGCTTTTTAATTGTTTTTATGTGCAATGACTCTAGTTAACGGATTGGAGTCGTTAAAGCTGGGAAGCTGTCATCATTTTTACTGTATGCTGTCAAACAAAAAAGTCATTTGTTTTGTATTCAACACCCAAATAAATGCTTTTCCAAAGAAAAATTCAACACATAGTTTGTATATCACAAAGTTTTTGCTACCAGCATCCATTTTTCTCCAAACAGGCAGCCAGTCATAAACAAACACATGAACAGCAGATCAAAAAAAATGGCGATTTTTGTTGCCAAACAGCAAATCGAGCAAACAGAGTTGTTTTTGTTCTGGGATCATGTGGCAACAAATCAACTGTTACTTACTGCGTGTGTGTAATTTGCAGCTCAGGTGCTTTTGATACCTTTGTCCTGATATCGGTGGCTAATGCTAACCATTTATTTGACAAATTAACTTTACACGCAACTATTTTAAACAGCATATATGATTAAAACATCCAATACATTGTTCAATTACTGGATATTTTTTAAGCTTTTCCCCAAATATATTTGTTTTTTTTAATTGTGAATAGAGCATTTTAAATGAGGCCGTGAGCTTTACTGTTAATAAAAACTCATGGCTTGGTTTATTCAGAAAAGGTCCAGAGTGATTGGAAACACAATCTGTTTACCAGTATTCAAACAATATCATGTTGTTGTTTTTTTTCAACATTAACCCAAATGTCATAACCTGTCGTCTCTGAATGCTGCTAAACCAAATAATGTCACAACTTGGAAAAGTATTTAGTAATAAGGTAAATACACTTACAATACAAGTGTATGTAATATAATTTATATAATATGAAGTAATTAATAGTGGTAAAGTAAGCTAGAATAGAACTGAATAATATATATATTTTTATCAGTTAGGGAAATATTGTTAAGAGGTAGACATATACTTCAACCTTTTTATTGAGATGGAAATTTGTATTTCATATTTTTAAGAAATAATAATATAGAGCCGAGCAAGAATAATTAAGCACATTATTAATTAACTTTTTTGTGTAACACTATTTATAATCTAGAAATCTGAATGATAGTTTTGGAGAATTTGCACTGTGTGATTTGCTTCAAATTGCTAAAGGAAGTTTTTTTTAATTTTAAGTTATTTAACTTTAATTACCTACATTTATAAAGTAAGTACTCGCTGATTTATAAGGCAAAGTTTCTTTGATTCCAAATGAGTCACCCCAGAAGTTTAGCAACAACCACTGCAATGCAGATCTGCGTGATGGATGACCTGTTGTACCTTCGTTATTCATGAATGCACACAGTTTTGTTTGTAGTACTGTGGGGAAAAAAAGTAAAAGAAAATGTAAGAGGAATTAAGGCGGAGCTGGGAATGGGACATCGAAAGTCAAAAGGATGTTTAAAAAGAAAGCACAGGACGTAAAGTTTGTGTATGATGCTGGTCTGCAAAATGCATGGTCGACCCAGCTATTCACATGAAATAATATGAATAATAAATAAGACACTGGGAACAGGTTAATTTCTGGATGCTACTCTTAGCAGACACTCTAGTCTGCAGTGTCGTTTCAGTGAAACAGTGTTTTACAGAAAATATGGTTAATGTGTCTTTTCTTCTCCTGTTAATATAAAGACTGCTGAAGTCCACTGATTAAAGATCTATACATCTTTAATTAATTGTAATCCTTAATGTGGATGTATGAACCTTTATATTCAGTCCAAATCAGGAGGTGAGTCCTAAAAGATGGCTTGCACCATAGTTAGATCAAATGTTTGTAACCACTTCTGGCTTGTGTCCAATGCATGAGCTCTTATCACTCTATCAAACAATGTCATTACCCCTGTTAGGAAAATGTTAGAAATCTGTGGGTGCTGCACATTCATGAAGGCCTAGAACATGCACAAGGAAAAAAAACAAAAGAAGAAGAAAAGACAATGAAATGCTGCGGCATGTTTCCTATTTTTAGGAAAGGTTAGAACTGAGGCTAAACAATTGTAAGGCTGTGTAGGTTTGATGCCATATCTGTCGCTTTCACAATTCATTAAGTTTTTTGTTTTATTATCAGAACTGACTGCACCGATGGTCAAAATGATTAAACTCTCGATGGAAAAAACAACAACAACAACAACAAAAAAAACAAAAAACAATTTGCCCTTAATAGTTTTGAGTGGGCCAGTCGTTCAATGTTGTCATTATTTCCAACAAACCATCTGCTGCTTGCTCACACCCACAGCAAATGTAAATCTGAGTGAAAGATTCAAGACGGAGGCCCACTAAAAAGCTGCTCGCTAAACTTCGTAATTATTAGAAGACGCTGCACTTTCAAATCCTCCATCACGCAAATGACAACTGGAGGCGTTTTAGCGTTTGAAACTTCAGACAATATCATAGATCAAAGAGTCTACCATCATTGAAAATAGAAACAGGTGAAAAGTACCATGAAGCAGGATCTTCACTCGATTTAAAAAAAAAAGAGAAATGGTTAGAGGCACTTCTTGTGTGCAATAAGGAGAGCATAAAACCTCTGCTTATGTTTGTGTTTTTGTGATTCGCGCTCCGGGCAGTGCAGGGCCATCTGCATTGAAATGCCAGTGGCTTTAAAAAGAAAGAAAATCAATAAAATTACATAAAGTTCAGTGGAACTTTAATATCAGCCGCCCAGTGTAGCTGTGGTGCAGGGAATGTCACTTACATTTCTTTCAATGCAGAAGATGCAAATCAGTTCCTAGCATGCGGTTTCAAACACAGGCTTGCAGAGAGAAGGATCTTATAACGCACGCCACAAAACATGCATGCAGCAAACGTGGAAATCCTGACACAAGAAAGAAGCAGCCTTTCACAAATATTCAGTCTGTTTTGCTGCTTTCCTCTCCACCAGTCCTATGTTTCCTTCCTCTTTCCCATCCTATGAACTGCAGGGATTTACTTGGTATGGAATCTTGCCGCAGTGCTCTCTCAGAATGCTAATATGCTCAGCTGATGTGGGTCAGGACTTAATCCTGTAGAAGTGATTATCACTGCACGACTGGAACTTCTCTATCATTACCAACTTGGTACTTTTCAGTCATGTCATTATCATTCCCAGAAAGACAAACACATCACTTTGGCAAAACTGGAACAATTAAAAGGAAAATTATACGTTGTAGAGCTGCACCCAGCAAGATTACTTTTTAAATCTGTGTGTATTCATTATCATAGTGTATGTAAAACAACTTTTGTGTCCCAGTTTAAGAATCGTTTTAAGCTTTCTTTTAATACTGTATCTGATCAGTCTGGGACACGACCACTTATTTATGTGAATATTTTTTAAAGAGGAAAAGAAAGCCAGCTAGTCCAGCCAGTCCCAGTTGGATTCCTTCTTCTGCAAAAACGCCTAGAAAGTAGAAGCCAAGATGCAATTTGAGAAGAACTGGCCCTCACCTGCATCAGGATGATGTAAGGGGGACCTGAGACCCTACCATTCTAGTTTATTTATAACGCACTTTTAAAAACAACAACAGGGCTGACCAAAGTGCTGTAGAATAACACTGAATATGAAAGACACACACAGGCCAGAAGGCAAATGACATAGAAACACAAAAGTAAAAAGTAATTTGAGATCACAGACAACATCTTGTCATGAAATGTCTAATCTTGCCTTCCTCTTCTTGAGCGTAACCAGTGGTTTGCACCATGTTGTAAACACTGTGTTTTAATCCATGAAGCTGTGTCTTGACTTTTAGACTTTGACAGTGATGCAGCAGCCTCCTCAACAGTGTTCCTAACTTGAATGGATTTTTCTTAACCAAGGAAGGAATTCTGTAATATAGCTTTCTTCTTTGCTTGTTCAGGTATCTTTGGTGTTACTGAGCTGGTGAGTGCATTAAAAAATGTACTGGATTGTAGATTTGGTCACTGCTACAGTTTCTGCAGTCTCTTTGATTGGTTTATTTCTATTTTATTGATGTATTTTTTGCCTAATGATGGCACTCATCATTTGCACTGACATCTCTTTGGACCTCATATTGAGAGCTCCAAATGGAAGTTTAGTAGTTGGAATCAGCTCCACATCTTTCAATAAGCTTAATTTGTCATGGACTAATGAGGGAACAGGAACTACTTTTCAGTCAACTTCCAATTACTTCTCAGTCTCTGAAAATGGGGGACTGGGTATGAAAAATGGCTTTAATTCTTCAACAGTTAATCCGGTACTTCTGTTAAATCCCTTGAATTAAAGCTCAAAGTCTGTACCTCAATCACACATTTACTGTTTGATTTAAGATCCACTGTGGTGGTGGTGTACAGGGGTAAAATCACAAATTTTGTAAATTCTGTCACTGTCCAAAAATCTACCTGGTAGGATTGGAAATATATTATGGTTTTACCTATACATTTAGAGCCTGAATTGTTCACTATCAGGTAAAAAATATATGTGGGATGAACTTCAGAAAAGACCTCCCACACATAGAAAAGGGTGAATGTAAATCTACAATACAATTCTGCAATCATGCACGGCAGTTTTGTTTGTTCACCAGTGCGTGTGCATGCTGCTCATTCACACAGGTGAAAAGCCAAGCTACCTGCAGAGCATGGGGAATTTAAGTAATGGAAAAGTTATATGTTTCCCAAACAGAGTTAAAGCCAAAAGGGAATACTGTTGTTCTGCTGGAAATAACATTAGTGCATGCTTGAGCAACCACATTCACAAAGAAACAGGGAGCCTGAGGTAAAGACACCATTTGATAGCACTGTGTGGATGCAGTGCTCATATATATTGAAATTCAGCTTTTTCGCTGCTATTTCTAACCAGCTGCTGAATATTAACTATAATCGCAAAAAGATGTGTGCCAAAAGTCAAAAACCTATGCTTCTTACCAAAGTACTTTTAATATTATTTACTCACTCCTTGAGAAAATTATATAAAAAGAGGGGTGAAAAACAAAGGACTAACTATGAGTTACAAATAATGAGCATTTCCAAACATTTGTTTCAGATTACAGTCGATTCTATTGATTTCAGTGTGGGGGAAAAATCAATTCACAAATTTCCTTTAAGAACAGGACTCACAAAAGAAAAAGATAAACTAAAGAGTGATGGCACCAGAGATAGAAAACAGATACAGGAGTTCAAAACCAATGAGGGGTAAAGAAAGTGATGAGGAGGAACACCGCAAAACAGTGAAAGTGACAGATTACTTGGGAAACATGGCCTGATCAGGTGGGCCTGTTCTACTAAAGGGAACAAGAGATGAGGCCAGAGAAGTCCTTGTACGCTTGGCTACACTTGCACGTACGTAAAGGTGACTAATTTTCTCATTTTACAGTTGAGGACAAAATGTTGTAATGGCCTATTTTGGCTGAATCAGTGATGGAATCCACTTTAGCTACACATTACGTTCCACTCGATCCACATCTGTTCTCAGTCTGCCTTATTCTTAAAGGTCACACAGGAAACTGCCAACACATAAAAGGTCATGTTATCTCTAATAGGGCAGCGCAAGCGATTAGAAAAGCCACTGAGTGGAGAAGAAATTAAGTAAGAAGAGGTCAAAAAGGTTATTAGCAGGTAGCAAACCAGCAGTGCAAAGTTGTTAGCTTTACAATAACTGCCAGCCACACATTATATAGAAAAAAAAGCTGAAGCTATGTAATGACACAGTAAATAGGTGGATAAATAACAGAATCCACAGTTCAGACAGACAACAAAAATCTAGTAGGACTATAACAAGCTGTTATAGTGTTAAAACAAGCTGTTTCTACAATAAACAATAGGATCTAATGCTGGCAGCATGGGATAGAATAACTCTATAAGAAATTAAAGAACACATGTCTTGACTATTAAAAAAGTTTAAAGTAAAACAAAACAAAATAAAACAACTTGACGCTATAATAAATAATGAAAAATTGCAGGTCAGGAAACTTATATTATGTTCATTGTCAGGCCTGGTTATTACGCAACTAAGACTAGTACACTGTTGTTCTTGGTGTTTTGTCAGATTTATAACATACTAAATGCTAATTGGAAGAATTTTTGCCAAGGTTTCCAACAAACCCTAAAACTGCCCCTGGAAATGAGCACACAATGTCCCTAGTTTTTCCTCCTGGACACCTGTCTTTATCTTTGTAGGAGTTGCTTTCAGTCAATTGCTAGTTACTGGCCTTGTTCTGTTCAATAAGTTAGCACTAGCTGCTTTACAGCTGTTAAAAAGGGGGTTTAAAAAATTAAGTCCCATTCATCCTGCGATGTTGTAATTTTCTTTTTCATATGCTTAACACAATAACAAAATTCGACAACTTTTCTCATGTGCAGAAGTGCGTTACACTGCAAAAGACACATGCTAATGATTGTTTCGTTTTGTTCCATTCGGTTCTTTGGCCTAATAAATCAAGCTAGCTGTCACTGAAGAGGATAACAATGCTAACAACAAAAAAGAGAGTGAGTAAAAAAGTGTGATATCTTTAATGATGTGCTATATACAGTATGCAACAGTAAACAGGCACCCCCACAAATACATAAAACAGTTGCAGCTGCATGCTAACTGCCTAGTAACGCAAGAAGAATTTTTCCTTTTGTTTCAAAGGGGGCAATTATTACCATAGAGGGTGGTTATTAGGGAAAGTAAAGCTACTACTTAGCATGCCTATTCTTCCATTGTTTAATACTAATAACACTTTTCAGAGGTTGAAGGGAGCAGTTAAGGCAGGAAGAAGAGAATCAGGGAGGAGGAAAGTGCAGAAAAGAAGGCAAGAGCAGGCTAAAATAGTTAAAGGAAATGAGGCTCGGTCTCATCCCATGAATGGATAAATTACAGTTAAAAATAGATTTGTCAGTTTTTTTATTTAAAATTTACAAACTTCAATTTCATATTAGACACTTCCCTGAACAGCAGCAAGAATAGCCTCAGTAAATTTTAGCTGACTGTACTCTGCCCTAATTTTCCCCCACCTCAGACTAGCACCGGCTAGCACCCGTTAATGCCAATTTTACAGAATAAAACAAGCCAATTACAATCAGTCTGACAGTGTTTATGGTAATGGAAAAAAATCGAAGATAATTATCTGACTATGTGTTTATTCATAAAATTATGCAAACCACTTTTATAACGCATTTGTTCTGACGCTCTGTAATATATTTTGAGCTGCATGTGTGACTGTGGAGAGAAAAAGAGAAAGGGACACCCGAAAGACAGAGACAGAGAAAGTCCATTAACACACTTGTAAATGAGTCTCAGCTATTTACCACATGCTGGGCCTCTTGAATTACTGACTGTGTTCAGGATACAGATTGCAGATGGCAATTAAAGATGAACCGTGTGTGCACAGACAGAAAGATGCACACACGCACAAACACACGACGCGCGCACACACAAACGCATGCACTAATGTAAGCCTGCATACGCTCTCCCTAAGGCAGTAGTTCAGTGCAGATCTACTGATCTCCATAGCAACATTCACTGCCGTGGGCGATGGTGACATCATGAAGATTGATTGTCATAAAAAAGCAAAACTGGAGCTGGTAAAAAGGTGTTAGCTAAAGTGAAATACTCCTCCTGATTGCCAGGTGAAGTTGTGGCCTCCAGCCAGAGGTCTTCTTTAGTTAACAGAGAACAGACATACGTGAAGTGCCTCATATGGTCTCCAAAGAGATCTGCTTATGTAACACAGAAACAAAGAAGAAGAAGAAGAAAGAGAGTTACTGTAGCTAGATCTCTCAGGTTGAAACGCTCAGTGTGGTCCTTCTCCTCTGCTTTCTGTTTATACCTCCTCCTCCTTCTCTCCTCTCCCTCCTTATCGTTTTCTGTCCGACTGCCTCTTCTCAAGCCTCCTTTCTTGTCTCTCTTCACACCACCGACTGATCTCCCTCTTTTTCTGCTAACTCTTTTACCCCTCACTCAACACCAAGGCTTGGTGCAGCACGGTGACTAACCCCATTGTCCGAATACAGCCACTCGCCTGCCGGAAACATCAGAGCGCTGAAGTTTAGAAGTTCTGTCTTGCCTTCTTCGTCTTTTTTTCCCTCCCTCTCTCAACACCCTGCCTAGTTTTTTGGCACTTGTTTTTCTTCATTTTTCTGTTACATAACAGAGACAGAAGTGGAGCAAGCTTCAAAGTGAATGGCAAAGCCGCCTTTTCCCCTGCTCGCTTTGCTGTTCATGCATGTCATTCCAGTGCCAGCTCCCTCCCCATTGCCCCCCGCCTATCTCTCCCCATCCTTGTCATTATTTTTTTTCTCCACTACTTCATCCTTGCTCCATCCTTTCTTGTTAGCCTACATCAGTTTCTTTCTGGCTAATGCTTCTTTAGTCACATTTTGTTGATGTAGTCTGTATTTCAAGTTCCTCTCTTACATCGTGCCCCCTGACCTTGCCATTGGTGCTTTGACCAAATAGAGGAGGCAGTGACTGGAAGAGGATGAAAGGGCAATTTCTGAAAGAAGAGACCCTCTAATAAGGAGACAGGTCTCATTATGTCTGCCTCCTCACCCTGTCTACCCTTGTTGTGTCAAATACAGAGTGATGCTGGGATGAGTGGGGTGCTTCTTTCCTTTGATTACCTGTCACTGAACTTGAGCATCAGCAGCCCGATGAGGTAAAAGCTACCATTATCTAAATAGTCTCTCTTTAAAGACATCTTTGGGCTTAAATGTGGAGAAACTCTTACCCGTGACTAACTTAGCACGAGTGCTTGGGATTGCCTGACTGTGCTTTAGTCCTAGCAGGCACACATGCACAAACACAAACACATGACTGATTGCCTGAGTGAATACGCACACTGACAGTAAGCAGAAAGTTGAGCTCACAGCAGGCAGTGAAGGCAATCTGTGGCTCTTGTCAGGGCTAGGCCCGGTGGACGTGGCACCCCGAGTTGAAAGTAAAGCTGACTGAAGCGTCAAGTCACAATGCCTCACGTCTTCTAAGTAGCGCTTTACAAGACCACAACAGAGGGTCACCTGTCAGCTGACGTGAAAGCACATGGTGAAAGTAACAGAAAATAACACGCTAGTTTGTGTATTCTGCTCCAGAAGGTAACACAGACAAACACACCTAAGCGATCGAGCCAAAACTCTTTTCACAGCCATATTTTGCCTTATTATTAAGGTTCACACAACCATTACTATATCGTATATTTTGAGTAATGCATAACAGATGGACTCTAGGTCATATTTGTATTTGCTTTTATTTTGTCTCGTAAGCTATATATAACAGTTGGACTTGAAGCCTTGAGGTGAGTGTTTTAACCATCATCATGCTGGTGTTTTGAAACCGATTGTGACAAGCAAGGTAGAGATCTGACTGAGAACCTGAGGGGCAGTGTTCGCTCACACAAAAGTGATTTATGAATCACAAGGTTACCATGCTCTGCTGAGGTCACAGATCAGTACAGCAGAAGGATCCCTTTCACACAGACAATCACACTTGCCGAGACACATCCATGCACCTTTCATATGCCTATCCCCTATATACAGTCACGCTTTCAGAAAATACATGGAGTTCATAGAATATAGATAAGTCTGCACATTTTGGATGGGTATATATGGTGTTACATAATGAAACACTCCAGTGCAGCCAGCCTAGGTAGGACCTGACCTGAGAAAACTATTGATTAAAAGAGCTGTTTCATGCTCTTCTACCATCATAGAAAGAGAATACAAAATTAAGAGGACACTGAATTAAATAGGCAGGCGGTCAGATAGCCTCTTCTCACACCAATTCAGCATGCTGAATTAGCTGCTGAGATTGGTACCTCAGCAGCCGAGTATGAATCAAGAGAGTGTCCACACCTTTCTCGCATCTCTTGGCCTCACTTCAGCCGTGGTGAGCAATTTAAAGTCAGCAGCAAACAAACCCCTGTGTATGATGCACAGTAGGGTGTTGTGTTGTGCTACGTCTCTGTACAGTTTCGCGTTTGTCTGCTTTCCTCCCTCCCTCTCCCTTTACGGTTAGGCATGAGAGAAGCGGTTAGTTCATTTATCATACTGCAGTCCCCTGCTCTGTGCCCCAGACTTGGTGATTAATGACGACCGTTCACACACTTAAACATTCAGCTTTGTTTCGCTGACACACTACTTACCATACCGGTCACCATGGGTTACTTAACACTGGGTCACTGTGGGGCTACAACCAAATATAATGACATATCTGCGGGGTGACCTTTAAGGGTTCTCAGTGTGTGATTTTTATCTCTGTGCTGTAATATAAATACGTCATTTATCACAAAACATTAACATAACCAAATGGACATCTTTAGAAAGTGCTGCATAGTCCTTTTCTTTACTCAAAAGCTGCACTTAAGAGTTTTGATATGCTATTTACACGAGCATTTGATTTTCTGCTGCTACTGTATGTCTACTCACACATCATTTCAGGAGGATTGCAACCCCCTTTTTTTCTTCACTACATTTATTTGATAACTAAAGTTACTCTAGATACAATAAATGCAGTTTTTACCAAATGTAATGTTATTTTCTCTAAATAAGATGAGATTAGGACACAACTTTATTGATCTCTAGGGAAATACAAAAAATTATTACTTCATCAGGTGAAAAAGTTAAAGTAATCTACCCACAAATGGTACAGGAATTATAATAAAACATACATCATTCTGAAATGGTTCATTATAAAGACTACTCTTAATGTAAATGTATTTTAATAACAATATTTTACACTTAAAAAATAGAATTAAAGAATTTAATTCAGTTTTTTACTTTTAATTAGTTAAACGATTTCAATACTTCTTTGCATTATTATAGCGATGCAATTGAAACACATAACAACATGTTGGGTGATCGTGAATGCTGGAGCTGAAAATCAGAAAGGTGGCACGAACAGAGGCAAAAGGGAGCGAGGAAACTGTCAAAGATGTATCATTTAAGTCCGGAAATTAAAGTGTGTGTATGTGTGTGTTTGTAAGACACGGACAAAAAAAGAAGCAGACAGAGACAGAAAGTAATTTAATGAAGTGAATCTCCTTTGACCTCCAGTAACTCTCCAGAGCAATGTCAACTTCAATTTCACCCTCTCCGAGGAAAAGCGGCATGTTTGTTGTCAAGGCTAGGTGTCGAAGCTTAAGAATGTCCTCACTAATCTGGAGTTCTGTACAATCCTCAAATCTCCAAGCAAGCAGCGGTCAACAGGTGACGCCGTGAGAACAGAAGAGATGTAATGGATGAAAAGATGTAGAAATAGACATAGATGGAAGGGAGAGGTGAGCAAGAACATGGATGAAATAAGGCATGAACTCGGAGGAAAACGATGCTATATGTCATGTTTTATATATAAAGACATTAAAGAAAAAAACTAACATTTTTTCGGAACATCATTTTAGCGTTCAATCTAGCCCTAAAAGGTTTGATAAATTTTGTTTCCCTCTATCCATTGTTATATACCTTTGCTCTAATGTGTATCTCAACATGAATATTTAATCTATCAAGACCCAATATGTGATTTTCTTTGGGGGGGTTTTGGCAGTATATACTGCCTTTGGAAATTGGTCACATTTCTGATGACTTCATTGTTTGCTTTACAACCCTGCTTCCCAAAGATTAAGGATACTGTGTAAAATGTGTACATGGAATGATGAGCAAATCATTTAAGCTTGAGAGATCCAGAAAACACAACTTTATTTCTGCTAGGGCTCACCTCATTAAAAGATGGACTGAACTGAAGATAATTGTCTTGTGGCCTGACCAAAATTTTACATTATTGGAAAAACTTGCAGACACTGCACCCTCTGGGCTAAAGTGGACAGGTGTGCTTTGGTTTTTGGTACATAAATTAAAATGCAGGACCTGCAAACCATACCCACCTCTTTGCCACATGACAGCTTGGATGCGCTCCAGCCCTCCATGACCCTAAATTGGGTAAGCAGCTATGAAATGTATGAATAGTGGTGCTGTTTGTTGAACTAGTGGAATCTGGAAGGGTAACCTGTATAATCACAGTTCAGTATTACAAATGCAGGCTAGCTAAATGCCTGATCATGTGTTTTATGGCCACGTCAACAGCAGTACACGAGCTAACGTGGGTTTTCAAGATTAATATTTACCCTCAGTTCTTTCTCGGCTCACAATAACAAAACATGATGTATCTCTTTCAGTCAGTGCATTCAAACTAAACATAACCAGCTGTTTCCAAAAGGTCATGAAAGAAGCTGAACATCCACGCTGGCTTTTTCCTTTGAGCTTTTCAAAATTGCATTGCTGAATTACTTGCTAAATTGGGAACGTCAGCGTTTTGAGTGTCAGTCTATTACAGCTCTAAACACCCCTGAGGGTGTACAGTGTGAGAAGATGTGTGCACACGTACAGGTGCATGGATGTGCGTGCGTGTGTGTAGACTCGTCTCTGTTTAAATGAAGTAGGTATAAGAGCCTTCTCCCTATTGCTGCCCATCCTCTGCTGTTGGTTCCTGCTCTCCGAAATAATGGATTCTAATTCCTTTCCACACGAGTGCACCCATCTGCTGGCTTTGGGGGATAGTAAAATCCTCTATCAGTTACAATTATCCCACGGTTGCAGAGGTCTGCGCTGCAAGCGTGTGTGTGACCTATCCACCTCAAGTAGTGCCGGGTTGTTTGAATATTTGCAAGTGCATGTTTGTATGTGTTGCGATGAAGAGGGAGAGCTGGGGAGACAGAAAAATGCTCTCACTGAAGTGCTGTGTAAGCATGAGCTGAATCTTTAACCCACACCCTCTGAACTCCATGACAAATCATTCCAAGGGAGTCAACACCAATCCTGCATGTGAGTCTGTGTGTGTGTGTTTCTGCTAGGCTATGTGTAATGTGTCATATTACTGTACTGTGAGTATATGTATTTTGTGCATTTCCCTCTCACCAACCCCAGCACCTACACACAGATTTAAACCCATTAATATAATGAATCATCCTCCTAATTCTGGAAGAAATAGGAGTGGACTTCACCAACTCACCACTGGGGGACAGTAGTAAATCTGGCAAAAGAATAGCTGAGTGGCTAATGGTAAAAATCCAACATTATACACAGACTGAAAATGTCAAGATGTCCAAAAGTAATGTTTCTGATGCAGTGCAGGCCGGCTTTCAGCAGACGCACAGTCACATATCCCTGAGGATTCCTGATGCCCTAAAGAAGAGATTTGTGAAGAGAGCAACACACACACACACACACGCATGCACGCACACACACACACGTACACACACACACACACACACACACACACACGCACACACACATACACACACAGCTATTTGGTGGTAGAATTGGGGCTTAATGTATGTAGTCCTGAGTGACAGAATCTGTAGCTGTGGGATTTCGGTCCATCAGCAGAAAGGGATGTAGTGGCAGAAACATCCAGGAAGAGGGAACCTGAAGAGAGAAGATCTGACAAAACCCCCCTTTGAACGAAAACAGTTTCTAATCCCGTGTGTGTATTCCCTCTCAACCATCCTGTCTTGTCTCTGAGTCCCCGCTTGCCTATCACGATTCTGAGGCCTGAGTTTCTCACATTCATCTTCTTAGACTTTCCAGAACATCTCTGCTGCAGGTCTTCCGTGACAGTTTATGTAACATATGTCTTTTATTTATGCCTGCCAGTGTGTGCGTGTGCGCTGCGTAAAGCTAGCTGGGATGTAGGATGTCTAAGATCTGCACTGGTTGCAACAGCAGAGGAGATAAAGTTGGCTTGTGTTTCCCGGCAGTGTTGCAGATTTATCTCTCTGCTTACAGCTCCGGTTTTACTGCCCATCCACCGGCCTCCACTGGCTCCTGTGTCTTTTTTCCTCTCCCTCTCTATTTCGCGCTTGCCATAAGAGACCGGCCTCTTTCTGTGCACGTTCTAGCTATCATAAATCTGCCACAATGCCCCATAAAGCTGCTTAGGGCATGGCTCAACAAATATTAAGGAAGAAGAGAATAAATAAATAAAACTAAATAAAAGAGAAACTCTCGTCTAGAGGGAGAGACAACTATTCTGCACACAAAATGGAGCCACTGTAAAATATTTACATCAATGTCTCTCTGTTTTAGATTCTCCTCTGGGAGTCTGTGAGGTCTTACCGCAAGACACTAGACTTAATTGTTTTTTTTCTCTGTCTTGCTTAGATATCTCACAGTGTTCCCTATTTACTATTTCATTTATTTGTAGATGTACCAAACCTTTGGTTACCATATTATTAAAGTAATTTCCCCTTATTTTGTGCATCTAGATAAATTAAAGTTAGTTTATAACTAGTTGAACAACCTTGCTTTTGCCTAGTTATAATAACTAGATAAAAGCAAGCTTTCAGAGTGCCTTTGTTACTTTGCAGTTAAATTATATTACTGCACTCTTTGCGGAGGAAATTCTGAATTGTTATTTCAAGTTCATGAGATTCTGGCTATGCTATAAAAGTCCATCCATTTCTTCCAATTATCCAATTCAGGGGTCACCCGGGGGCCATAGGGTACACTCTGGACAGGTGGCCAAACTGTTGCAGGGTTTACACAGAGATGTTTTACGTTTACACTTACACCTAGAGCCAAATTCGAATGACCAATGAAGCTAACCCAAATACTTGCATGTGTTTGGACCAGGAGAACCTGGAGAGAACCCGTGCAGACATTAGAGAACTCAGGACCTTCTTGCTGTGGGGCAACAGTCCTGAATATCAGGGATAGCAACAGATTTGCAATATTTGACAATTTATCACAGTTAATTGCAATATCATTGCAAGCAGATTGTATGTAATTACTAACAATTGAATGGGGTCAATTACTAACTTGAGCCCATTCATTCGCAAACTGAAAGCAGACCGTCTTCATCATATTGGCTTTTTAGTATTTCAATTCAATTCAATTTTATTTACATAGCGCAGAATCACAACACAGGTTGCCTCGAAGTGGTTGCAGACTACAGTGACCCTGGTCTTCAAAGCAACAATTACAAAAGGAACAAAATCTCAAGTTCATTGAACTAAGTTTGGTCACACTACTGCCTCCAACCACCGTTTTCTCCAGTGTGACTCTGACATTAAAGTTGCACTGCATTTCAGACAAGAGGTATGGGTGCATTTTATTTACCAGCCATAGAAGAATTAACAAAGAGATGAATCATTAAATAGGAGTAAGGACCAGATCTTTTCTAGCTTAAGGCATAGCAGAGCTTAAAATCATGATATTTCAATCTGTTATCCAATAATTTACACTATTCTTCTTTTAAAGAATTTTCTTTCAAAGTCTCTCTCTCTCACACACCCACACACACACACACACACACTTACTGTACAGTACTCACACAGCAAATGCGAGAAGGAACTGACGTGAGGCTATAAATATGAGTGAGTCACTTTTGAGGGTGAAGTCTTTCCTCACAATCTCACTGGAATCAAGATAGAGACAAATGAGACAAATAGCTGAAGGGCCAACATTGTGCAACCTGTTCATGCATGGGTGTGAGTAGGCTGACATGTGAGGCTGTGCCTGTCAGTTTATCAACAGCAGCAATTTTTCACTCTTGATCAGCCAACCGTGGAGGCATTTTAAATTAACTACCTGCATTCCAGTAGCATCAGATGGAAGACAAAAGGCAAGCACTCAATGAATCATTGCAACTCTTTGTCTTTGTCCTCACCCTGTCTTTCTGTCAAATACTCTTCCAATCTCTTGTCTGACCGGCTTCAGCATGACAGACACATTGGCCATTCATAGAGCGGCAAGCACCATGTGGACAACGGACTGTGCCCAGAAATCAAGCAATATGCTGCTGCAGAAAAAAACAAACAAACAAGAAACCAAACCATACTCGCTCATGCACATACGCGCACACACTTGGTCCATCGTGACCCCACGTCAAAGAAGACAAACAACTGCAACAGAAAGTGGCTGCGTCTCCATGCGGCAAGCCTGTGTATGGATCTCTGGCAGCATATGGGCTCTCCATTGTTGACAAAACAGCCTAAGGGACATTAGTGGCGACTATTAGCATATATGGCAAACACTTTTACAGTTTTTTTTTTTCCTGTTTTGCTGTTTTCTCAGCAAGTAAAAGAACCATCATCAATCTGCGATCAGTGCCTGTAGGTGTGCTGGGCAGGATTGGTACAGTTATCCATTTGCTTTCATTTAAAAATGACACAGATAACACTGAGTGCAGAGGAAAGAAATCCCACAAAGGTCTTACCTAGCTGAAGCTCCATATTGCTAATCTTGTTTTCCGAGGGGAACAGGATCTTTGGCGGCTTGTCCGTCAAAGGAGCTGAAAAGGAAAAAAAAGGGACTATTTATTTTTGGATAAAGCAGAAATACAGACAAACACCTTTTTAATGATCTACTTCTGTAGTTTTCAGTGGGAAAAACACTATAAACGCTACGTCCAGATGAACAGAATCCACTTTTTGGTACTTCTGAATGAGCTTTTTTAAAATTTAGTTGTATGCCATGCCATTACAGAGATTTATCATCTGTTTATTATATACTTCTATTAAATACATGCCCATCCCATTTTGACTTGTGCAAAAACAAAGGGGGGGGGGAGGAAGAACATTATATAATATATATATATTATATACACATTCTTCTTCACTCTTTGCTTTTTTGTGGCCACATTGTTTTTAAGTGCCTATCGACCTTGGGCTTCATTTATATGGTTTAACTAATCATAATGGAATGACTACGTAGCCTAGAGCATTTCACAATTTAATCTGTATGCATGATTGATAGATATCAGAAAAACCACAATCCAATGATTAAATTGTTCAGGATAAACTGACAGTTGGTTGATCAACTGCCCAGATATTATTAAAAAGAAGAAACTACAATCTTTCAGCTATATATGTTTGTGCCTCAATACAACCCTGGAACTCAAGAAGGGCTATATAGGTACCTTAAGCACCTCCACAGAATTATGTGTTCATTGGTGTGACTTAAAATGAATATTTAATTTGACAGGTAAACGGCTACTCTTTGACCTCTACCAAAGCAGCTATGTGCTAACCTGCCTAAGATCCACTGCAAAGTAAGTAAACACAAATGTCAAAAAGTCCAGTTAGCATCAATAGCTGCATCACAAACTCTGATACGCAACTTCACACAGGCATAGCAGTGTAGCTTGTTAGTTTCAAAAGACTAGATCTGTAAGGAAAATGCAGGAATGACCAATTTTTCTTAAGAACATAAAATAGAAAAGGCTGTATTCAACACTGGAGTTCTTCACAGCTTGGCTCCACGTTATAGCGGCTTTTTCATAAAGAAATGCCTATAAATATAAATGTCCATTGTCATTATGCTGAGAGATGCCCAGTAAACACAGTTTGATGTTTTGTACTGGGTTAAAAAAATGTTTAAATTCACAACTTTAAAAGTCATTGGCAATTGCACAATGAAGGGAATTTTTCATTATAGTTATGGTTACTTTGAAGCTTACTCCTCCAGACAATACACATTTACCTTCTTATGCATTCTTCTATGCTACAACTATCCTTTTTGTAAAGTTCAAGTCAATTCAATTTTATTTATATATCACCTCAGTGCCTCAAGGTAAGGTAAAGCCTACAATAATACATACAGAGAAAACCCAACAATCATATGACCCCTATGAGCAGCACTTTGGTGACAGCGGGAAGGAAAAACTCCCTTTTAACAGGTAGAAACCTCCAGCAGAACCAGGCTCAGGGAGAGAAGGAACACAGGTTAGGAAGTTCACAAATCTCCACAGTATGTGTTACTATTTAGGATTAGATAACAATATATTTTTCAGTGTTTAAGACTTGCTAGTTTACTGTAATTCAATATGGTCACATTCCTAAACCTGGAGTTTCCACCTTTTGTGAATCCTGGAGGTGAGATACTTGGACTCTACCATTTTACACAATATGCCAAGCCACCATTCTGCTTTATTTAATGCATGTAGTGTGAGTCAAATCATAAATTATGTATTGAGTCACACCTTATGTTAAATGTAATTTACTTGGAATGTGCAGAAAATTCTTGCATTGAGGCCACAGCAAATGCTAATCTGTGACCAGCCACTTTTAAACTTACATATAACAATTCTTTAGCAGGTGTGTTTGTGCTCCCCTTTATACCCATATGGAAAGATATATATAAATCTTATAAAGTTTGTATCTGTCTTGTGTGAAACTTATATGAAAAGCATACAAGAGTGAAAACAGATATAAGATCCCTTGAAAAATTATATAAAAGAAACTTGTATGTTTTGGATACTTACTAAAACAAGGTATGAAAGTAATGAGAAAGTGGCCACTTTCATGAGTAAATCATATAAGCGTTATATGATTTACTATATGAAGAAGGCCACATCTTATGCAAGTCTTTTATAATTTTTTTCAATTTCTTTTCCATATTTGTAGAAAAAGGACACTCTCAAGTCTTGGACACATTCTTTCCATCCTAATTATGACAAATGAAAGTTCTGTGTGGTTGGTAATCAGTCACAACTCTGACACATTTAGTTGTTGCTGTGCCATTACATCATGAGAAAAAAACAGTGGCATATCAAGCGCTTTATAACCCACGTTTCTCTGCTAGCAAGCATGACATGTTTGATATCATCCCAGACTCTAACATTTCTTTTTCTGTAGTGAGATGAGTGCAGAGCTCTACTGGGTTTATATTATTCCTGATGCTAATGATAAAAATGTGGCTATCTGGAATAAAAAGGTTTGATATACATGATCGGCCACAACATTAAAACTGACAGGTGAAACTGATAACATTGTTCTCCTCATTGCAACTCCATGTTCTTTGGGAAACCTTCGGTCTTGATATTGATGTGGAGATTTTTCTGACATGTACCACTTAAGTATATGCCATCGCAGACGAAGCACACTTAAGGACAGTGTTATATTCTGAGTGCAATGGACTCAAACGGCAAAACACCATGCCCACAGTAAAAGAAATTGCTTAGGAATTGTGCAAGGAACATGACAAGGAGCCCAAGATGATGACCTGACCTCAAAAGCCTCGAGATGCCAACTTGATTAAGCATCTCCGGGCTAAAATGGATTGTGTCCCACAGGACATCCTCACTGATAGGTATGTTGTTTTAATATTGTGGCTGATTGGTCTATATTGTAAATCTCCATGTGTAGTGATCTAATTGTATTTATTCATGTATTACATTTTGCAGTTAAGTCGGACATAAAAACACAATGTTTGAACATATTAAACAACTCTGCACACAGATGCAGAGTCAAATCAAGCATATTTTGTACAATCAAATGAACTAAAGAGAATTCCTCATTTTCTAAATCAGATGAAAAAAAAATCAACATAATACCTCCAAGTACCAGCAGCTTTTCTGGAATTCCCAATTATTTTGCTGTGAATTTGTAAAGCTGCAGTGATGTGTATTCATTAAGATGTTTCCTTAGAGTGTGCACACTTGACTTCTTTTTTTCGTCTTATGATGAGGTTTCCAGCAAGCTGTTTGAAAAGCCTTTTCTGTTTTTGGGAGCGACATAATGTTGCTGCTTTGACTAAATTGTTGGGCAAGACTGAAGTACTGAAGTAAAGCTTTGTGTTAACATGTTCGGCAGTTACTGAAAGAACTACTCATGTGACGATACACAGACCAAAATGTAAACATCAGCTCTATTTTGTTCTGATTTCGTATTTATTTTTGGCTCGCCTATAACACCTGCTGATACATAAATACTGACAGAAAAGCACATTGACATCTGTGAGAGGGGCGGTCACGGGCTTTTAGGCACGACTGTTTGCACTGTTAATAGGTAATCACACAGCACAAATTACACTGGATACTGATACAGTTTTAATTACATATCAAACTGCTATACATAATTACACAATGGGTGATCCTATAGCTAATTATACACTGGGCAAACAAATGAGGACGAGCTGTGTATGGGAGACAAAAGGGAAAGCAGATGTGGTAAGGACTATAGACAGAGAGGTAATGCTGGTAAGACAAAAGAGGGAAAATTTAGAAAGCTAAAATAAAAAGAAGATATGAAACGTGCCCCCCCTCCTGCTTCATTTTGGCATGCTACACTTGGTTCTGAAAATCTCATTATCTTAATTACCATTCCTTCATGGGAAATACATCAATTCATGGGTTGGGAGGGGGGACACCATTTATGGAAATATGGAAGAGAGGGAGCAAACAAAGGAAAGAGTCTCTGTTTGCCAATAAAAAGGAAACATATGAAATCAAGCAATCAAAGCTATAAAAGGTAATTAAACATGCAAATACATTAAGTGATGGGTTGTTAATGCAATGACAGATTGTGTGGGCATCATGACGGAAGATTCAGATGATTTATGTATTTGTTATATAAAAAAATGATTTTTTTTTGGTTAATTTCAAGGTTACAATAAGCTTGGATTTCAACCTAAGTATGCACATCTGCTACTTCAAAATCCACTTGAAAAATAATCCAAATGAAAAATAACTCCTGGTCCAAGAACAAATGGGCAAACTTTTGGTCAGATTTGTACTATAATGCTTTGTGGTGGTTGCAGATTGTTAAGTGTAGAAGCCCAAAATCACCATGTGGCGCTTGCAGGATTCTTTTGATTTGGCACATTCACAAAACAATGAAGTATCACACATGCAAATGAATTATATGCTACACACTTAAATCTAATAAGCCATACTATTCCTTCAGTAATACATGTGATATAATGTGACAAGTTATATGTCATGTAAAATGTTTTTTTATCCTTGTATAGTGGACAGACATACTGCATTTGAATGAGGAACACTTAATGAAACGTAATTTTGTTAAGAAGAAAATTTTTCAGGTCAACTTTCACAAAAAAGCAGGATGGCCACGTCCAACGAATGAGAACAAATGTTTTTCTTTTCACTAAAAGACCCTTAAACGTGTAAGAAGGAGAAATTTGAGACCACACTATCAATCCTAAAGCTACTGCTCATCTCTCTTCACCTTTAGAGCCACAGCTGCCCCACAGAATCACACTCTGAGAGGAACTTCTTTTAAGTTTACATAAAACGTTAAATGGCCTGTTTGTGTATGAGCAGAGCAAATGTCTCCAGGGTGAATTTGTGTCTTTAGGGGACCTGAATGGCTTGCCCGGTATGCCTGTGCAAGTTTTACGCTCTGAAATCGATGAGTCACTATAAAACATTGATGTCCCAGGGCAGAAAGGTTGTCTGTTCTCAGTAGCAAATCAGGCGGAATTAATTTTCGGAGGAGACACAAAGCATCTGTAATAAAACTTTTCAACAACACGACACTAGCATTGTGGTCCATTTAGTTTGTGTATACTTTACAACTTGTAACGTGCGAATTACAAAAATGACTAACTGTGTGAAAATGTATAATGTAGTGTTTAATATGCAAAGTAATTAAAAACATTGCTGGATTTGTGTTTTAGTTCCTTTAACACTAGATAGTCAGACTGCATACCTGCAAACAAGTATTAAGCTCTACTGAAGAGGACTGAATCAACCTTTGTGTGTCAGTGTGTGGTGGCCTACATGAAATATATTAATGTAGCACAGGACTTTGTGGATGTAAGCTTTGTGATCAGTCATCCACAATCCCATTTGGTCATGGTGGTAGAAAAGCTCACTGGACTTTCCAGATGGATTATTCTGGGTGACTGACTGTAGGCAAACAGCAAATTAACGAATTACAGATGGAGCTGAGATTCTTGGATCACTGGGCTTTTTCTGTTCTGTCCCATTTGTAAGAAAAAATGTGCTGTTGGCACAATAGTAGCAAAGGTGAAAATGAGAAGAAATCAATGTACAAATGACTGCCATATGCTTTACAGGGACATTCACGAACACGAAAAGACTTTGTTAGAGCGTGTCCGTGCATGGACGCGCTCTCGTGCACGTTACGTTGCGAACCCTTGGTTTAACAAAATTAGCTCCCAAAGGTTTTTGTTTTAACCAACAAAGGCAGTCACGCTGAAAAAGAAAAGCAAAAAAAAAAAAAGAAGAAGGAAAGAGACTTGAAAAATACGAAGTCCCTGTGAGTCTCCCAACACTGCTAAGCTTCACTAGAGAAGTCTCAGTTCTCCGCTACAGCTGGCAGACTCCTATATGGTACTGCAGGAGATCACTATATATTACCATTGACCTTCCTCTGCAGCGTGGTCACCTTAGAGCCAGTTTCATTTCATTCCTAATTGTGCAATAACCAGTGTGTATGATTCTCTTATAAAGTCACCTCAGAGTATACAGAATTCACTTCCCGATCTGACCATTTCCCACATGAGAGAAGCTGTATGGGGAGCTTGTCTGTGTCATCCAGAGGAAGCTAATAAAAGCATCCAAAACCACTTCATGCTCCCCCGCTGTGCACCAGTGCTATGCTCTCTAAAAGCCCTGCCTCTGGCAAAGCTGAAATACTTCAACATCAAAGCAACAGGAGTGCGCATTCTGTCCAGCAAATAAGGCCAGACAGGTTCCTACATCATTGTCACTGGCACAGTCAAATGGCTATCATCGCAAAAAGTGAAAACAATTGGCCTCTTGTGGCCAAGTAGGAAGTCGAGTTTTTCTGACTAAGCAGCTCTCTAAGCGAGACAATGTGATGATGCAACATGGCAGTGACCAAGCTGTTCGAAGCAGGGCTCCAGCTGCGAGGCCTCAATAACCCATATCTTTGTTAAATAAGAAGAAAGAGGAAATTAAAAGTGCCCGCCTGTCAGTTCCCTGCTTGTTTGAAGAATATACGAGAGATTAGAAACTACATTCAGCGATTTATTACCTATTAGGTACAGCATTGTTTAAAAAAATGCATTGCTGATTCCTAGTTTCACCTCCTGTCTGCTCTCTCAGCAGGTGTTTATGCGTAGTGGGTTACACATGTATGCTCAGGTGCAGGAGGAGCTACTCACACACTTCAGGTTTTTTTTACTTAACATCCCTTAACTAAAGCACCACCTCCACACAATATCATATTGTTTTGCCTCAAACTTTATTTACTATTTAAAAAGCACCCTAATTAAGACTGTCTTTTCATTCTCCCAGCACAGGATTTATGGAGGCTGATTGAATAATGTGTTTCACACTAAGAGATACAGTTAAGCATTCAGGGAATATGAAGAGTACTTGAAATGAACAAGGAGGATTTTTATTGGTGTATTGTTTGCAGAACGAACAGAAAGTGAAGATGCTAAGGTGAGGGGAGAAGAGAGTCAGAGGTAACCACAATGTTTAATCGTCTCCCTTGTGTGTGACAGAGCAGGAAAAAAAATGAGAACACTCTATAAAATTCTTGTGTTTATAAATTAAGTTCTCAGATACAGAAAAACATAATTCATCCGCAAATTCTTGAACCACACAGAAATAAATATTTTAAACGGGACTTGCTTCACTGTTGAACTGACAACACTTACTTCGTTTGTAGATCTAATTAAATTAAGCAGAAGTAATTACACTGATAAAGCAGGTAGTGTATGGGCAAAACTAGTGCAACAAATGTAGTCACTCTTTCCCACCTCTCACTTGCATGAGCACAAAAATAAAATACCACCACACACACACACGTGTGCAGCCTGCCCAATCCACTTTCCTCGCGTTCCTTAGGGATGTGTGACACATATGGTGTGCCGAACTCTGCTGTGTTACAGTTTGAGATATGACTGTTTCAGCGCTACACAGATGCTCTGTGTCAAACTAACTTGGACTTGAAGCAAAGACTAACAAGGCAGAGCTCAATCCATTTTGATAATCTTTAAATGAAACATTGAGTTATACAACAAAGGCAACTAGGTAAAGCCTAATAAAATGACTATATCGAATACAGGAGGAGGGAATTTTGTTTGTGTGCAAACTTTATCCATCCTTCTGTAAAACCCATGCAAGTGTGCCCTTCAACGCACTCATGTTTATTTGAACTTACTCGTAAAGAGGACAGGCAGCTACTACTGGCAAGAAAAAGTTAGTATAGAGTTATGCAAGTGCTTCTGTGATGTGAAAAGTTTAAATGAGTATGAGTAAAATGGAGGGCACATAAAAAGTGCGTGTGCATGCCTGTGCTTACTTAATACGTTTCTGCTGAACTGTTGTTGAAACCTTGATCGGGTATGACGTAGAAAGGGACAAAGATAAAGAAAAACAAATAATGAAAACACCAAGATCGAGGAGAATTGAGCGGAAGAGGTAAAAGTAGGAGATGGCGAAAATAAAGAGGGTAGAAAGAAGACACACTTGATGAAGAGACTGCCAAGATGCTGGTTTCAGTCATGCAGTACTGCTGATGAAGTATCAACACACCAGAAATCTATGTGGGTGTCGCTTAGCATAGTCTGCTTTGTGCCCCCCTCTCAGCTCACATTCCTGCTCTTTTCATCTCTGTCTGATCTTCTGCGCTCTTAACCTCTGTCGCTGTAGCACGCCGTTATTTTCCTTTATTCCACCTCACTAAGGAGCGTGGCCCTTTCTTCCCCCACTGTCATCTTTTCATCCATTTGTCACTGTCCCACAATTGGCCCCCACCCCCACTCTTTTTACCCTTTCAGAAAGCCTTGTCAGTTCTTTTCTTAGCTCCTCTGCACTCAACTCAGCTTGTGCCTGTACCTCTGCCTTTCCCCGGCAGCATGTATAGGACCTGTGTGCCTGTGCAGTGTATCTTGGATGATATCAGTGTGAACTTTAACGTTTCCCAATGGGTAAGAGTACACTGTACTGTTCTTCTATTAGGGCGCGGCTCACAGACAGTGTTTATGTATTCAATATTGCAAGTCAGCGCGTACGTCTGCCAGTATGCAACCTAAGCACGCACTAATTAACACACAGAAACACACGCACATGCACACACAACTGCCTATGTACCTCAAATGCTACATACACCTTCCTGCTAGCTTCAGATAACAAAACCCAGTGGGTGACCTGTGATAAAGGAGCCATTTTTATTAAATGACAGAGCAAAATGTACAAAATACACCTGTGTGGAGCTTATGCAGATAGGCAGAGGAGGGATTCAACAAGGGAGACATGTGACAACACAAAGAGAGAGAGATGAAACATTGTCAGCCAAGACAGATACTGACCATCAAACTATCCGGCAGCTTCTCCTGGTAGGCAGTGACAGAGGATTAGCTTCTAATCAGTGGCGATCTCTGTGGGTGATTCAGAGGGAAACCCTAGTGGTCTGGTATCCATTCTGTTATTCTGTTAGAGCAGAAGGACAAGGCTAACCCAGTCAACTGCAGGGGAGGGCCAGTGCAGGTGGATATACACCTGAGGGACAGGATTAACACAGTCCTGGCACATTACAAGCAGCATGCACAGAGCAAAATCCCAATGGAAGGATGCGTTTTTGCCACGCAGTACACCAACCTCAGGTCTGTCCAGGTGTGTAAACACATTGGTAGTGCCATCAGGCTACCTGCGATGACACATACAGACCTGAGATTTACATGAAGTAACAGAGGAACAGACAGGCAGCCTGCAGGGTCACCTCGCTGCCATCTGCTTCATCAACTCCCTTTGACCCATCTCCACGGCATACTCGGCAGCTCCCACAATCTACTGTTGCCCCTAATCTGTGTATTTTAACACAGCCACAAATGTGCACAGTTACTGCATAGCACCCTGCTTCAAAAAAAATTGCGAGGTCGCATTACATATAAATATAGACATAATTTAATTCATTTTTGCAAATCATTTAAATCTTATATTTAACTAAAAACTGTTCAATTGAGAAAGTACACATTTTTACAGTTGGTACGGGTGAAATAAGTCACTGAAAATGTTGTGTAATAACAATATTCATGTGGTTTTGTGGTCAGTTAATTTAAGGTGAAGAGGTTACTTGGAACCATTCAGCAGTCCTGTATTTTCAATAAACTTTGCTTAAATGGACACGACCCTCATGTTTTTATTTGTTGAACTTTATTCTTGCCTGTTACATCAGTTATGCTGGCTCCATAGTATAGTGCTTTACACATTTCCCTAACATATGAAAGGTGCCCTGTTTGAGACCAGGAGGAAAGTCAAACACCTTTGGGGTTGCGTCAGGAAGGACATCTGGTGTAAAAATCTGCCAAATCAAATATGTAGAGCTATCAGCTGTGCTGAAAGAAGCTTCTTGCAGTATTATTTAGTCATCTAAATTTGTGGCAAAAATAAAAAGACAGGAGGCAGAGCTGAAGATGTTAAAATTTTCATTGGGAGTGGCCAGAATAGAAACAATTAGAAACAGGAATGTCAGACTGACGCTCAGGTCGAGAACTTTGGAGCCAGTTAGAGAAGCAAGGCTGAGATGGTTTGGACATGTGCTGAAGAGTTAAAGTGGATGTACTGGACAAAGGGTGCTGAACACAGAGCTGCCAGGCAGGAGGAAAAGCAGAAGGCCACAGACAAGATTAGAGAGGTGTAGTAAAGGACATGCAAAGGGTTGGTGTGACAGAGAAGGATGTTAGGAATAGGGTCAGATGGAGGCAGACAGTCCACTGTGGTGAAAACCTCTAAAAAGAGCAGATGAAAGAAAAAGAGGACTCAGCCATCTAAATTTTTTAGTGCTAGTTGCCCAGTTTTAAAGACATTTGCTGAGATGTTGCCATCTTTTGAGTATAATGGAAACTTGTAGTGCTCAATGCACTAAAGTAATACAAATAAATGATACCCATAACGAAAAAAGAAACAAAACTAACAAAAAAGCCTTTTAGTTGGCAGTTTCTTGTAGGTACTATTTTATTTGAAACTACACTCATCAAATCTATCACTCTTACTCACAGGAATGGAACTTTTGTCTGCTAGTGATGAACGGCCCATGCAGGTGACAACATGATGAGATATAAACATTAAGGGCCTCTTCATCAGCTTAGCTGTAACGCTAGATAGCTGCTATTTCTGACTGGGACACCAGCAGGCTGGTCATCTGGCCATCTGGTTTCATTATATTCAAAAGAAGAACATGTCTACAGCCAGGCCAAATTTACTAGCAGTCTGTGCCAAGACAAAAGCCTATTATATCAACAAAAAACTATTCTCTTCACAGTGTCCGTTTTAAAAATGAAAGGCCAGGACATTTCAGCAGCTGGCCTTATTGTAATTTCCCTTCAGAGTGCAAAAGTTTCAGAGAAGCATATTTGAAAGAATGAATGTTAATTTATTTGGAGTTTATTGGAACGAATGCCTAATTAGTGTGGGTGAACGGCAAAAAGGGTGTGTTCCATAACTCTTCTGTTTAGAGTTTACCTTGACATATTGCTGCTCCTCAGAAACACTGGTATTTTGACAAAACGTCCACATTGTTCTGGTCATTTGACACACAGAATCAGGTTTCTCTGTTGGAACAGTTTGCAATGATGCTGTGATCCACCTTCACTGTCCAGAGCATGGCTGTCTCCACCTACAAGACCACACACAGTCCAATTTCTAACAGAAGAGTTTGCCTTTATATCAAAAAATATTGATTCTTCTCCAGCTGCCTCACACTGCCACACTGTTTCCAGACAGAAAGGTTTCACAGACGTGTGAAACCTGTGCTTACATTGTATTATTTTAGTTAGCAAGAGTACTCTGCCTGTTTTTCACCTGCTGATTTGCACTGGTCTCAGTCAAACTGACTTTGATTATAAATTTGCACATTGTAAATCTGACTCCAAATCTCTTGTCTATTGCCATGACTGGTTTGTCTCCACGGGTTTTTGTGAGCTGGTCGTATTTTTTTAGAACCAAGTTTCAATTTACTTTCCAACCAAAAGCAACGTTTTTCTTAACTAATGCCAGTTGATTTCCTATTGTCACAGCTGCCGTAAATTCATGGGTTACTGTCAAGATATAATTTAAAATAGTGTGTACGCAGCAACCCGATGATGTAGTTCGCTATAGACTTGGCATATTAAAGTCGCATGTTTGTTGTTCACACACTGTTCAAGTGATAAGAAAAGACAAGTGGAGATGAGTAGAAGGCAAAAACTCAAATCAAAAACATGAATATTTAATTCCAACCTGTCCATATGTTTATTTGATAGTGTCCCTTTGATGAAAGTCCACATTGTTATTCATCCTGACAGAAGTGTTTGTCAGCAGAACCAATTGTCTCAGAGGACTAAGTGATTTTTACATCTCTCTCCGAGTGCTCAACTATTTATCAGCATCCTGTTCTTTCTTGATAGGGCAGGCATGCAAAATGGATTCTGCTTAGGTGGAAACAGGTGATGATGTTAGACTAGCTGATGAGTACATGCGGACAAAGGGGAGAGAAGCTGAGCAGCTGGAAGGGGAGAGAGAGACAACTTGCCAGGCTCTCAGATTCTTTTGACTCTGCACACCACACAACTTAAAAGGACTATGTCTCTGAAAAATTGCTTGACACACAGAACAGCAGCAGAGCAACATCCCAAAATATGCCAAGGTACTATTCCCATGGAATACTGAATACTTTGTTGATAGAACTGATGATTCTTACCACACATCTGTCTTCTTCCTTTTTTCTATTATACTGCAGAGAGGTTTCAAAATGTAACACCTACATGCCAAGAGATGTTTGCTGAAGTAAAACTGATTTAAAGGAACAGTCCTCCTAAGAGGAATGATAGCATGGGTTGTTGCAATAAGTCCCCTCCAAAAGCAACTACATATACAGTACTTCCTCAACTATCTAGTGTTTGTCAGCTAATCACATGGCAGTAACTCAATGCCAGTGTTGGGGGTGTAACGGAATACATGTACCGCCGTTACGTATTTAAAATACAAAATATGAGTAACTGTATTCCGTTACAGTTACCGTTTAAAAAGGTGGTATTCAGAATACAGTTACTTTGTTGAAATAAATGGATTACACGGCGGTATTTTCCTGTTTCATATTGTCACGGGTCAGGACTGTTTGGGTTTTGTTTGACAGCTATGTTCTGTTGTTGCAGGCGGCAGCGTGGTTGCAGGGTGACGCTGTGTTTCCTGGGTGAGAGAGCACCTTTTTGTTGTTGTTGTTGTTGTGCTAAGCTAATAGGCAGAATGCTACAGGCATAGCCCTAAAGAATGGGCAGTGTAGTCCGTGCTGCAGGGAGAATGGACTGCCATACCCGTTATGTGTCTGTGAGCACAAGGAGGGAGAAAAGTAGAGTGGAAAACTACGAGTTGTCATCGAGCTGAAACGGGAGCTGGAAGCATGTAAATATAATAATAACCACTGCAGCCAAGAAGAGTGCCTGAGAGCCCAGTTGTAAGTGAGCTATTAAGACTCGACTGTACACCGTGTTCGTGTTTTCCTCCGAAACAATAAGTTCCGTTGGAGCAGCCTTTCAACGCCTCTCTCTGTCTCTCGCTAGCAAACTTGACCCAGACAACAAAGTAAAGCTATTTTTCGGCTACGAGCCCAACACGGAACCCGACGTATTGACCAGAGGTCCCTTTACTACGGTTCGGAGCCGTGGACCTTCAGTAATAGTAATAAATCACATTCATGTAGTTGTAAAAAGCATGATAATATATTAAGTAATCCAAAGTATTCAGAATACGTTACTCTCATTGAGTAACATAACGGAATACTTTACAAAATACATTTTGGGGCATGTATTCTGTAATCTGTAGTGGAATACATTTTAAAAGTAACCTTCCCAACACTGCTCAATGCATTTAGGCATGTAGATATGGTCAAGATGACCTGCTGACTGGAAAAAATGCTGCCCGGTCTGACGAGTTCCATTTTCTGCGGTGACATTCGGATGGTAGGGTCTTAATTTGACATAAACAACATGAAAACACCCATCCTGCCTGGTATCAACAGCGCGGGCTGATAGACTAGTGGTGTTGTTTTCCTGGCAAAGTTTGGGCTCATTTATACCAATTAAGAATCATTTAGACTCCACAGCCTACCTGAGTATTGTTTTTGATCTAGACCATCCGTTTATTGACCACAGTGTACCCATCTTCTGTTTGCTATTTCCAGCACAATAATGCACCATTTCACAAAGCTCAAATTAATTCGAACTGCCGTCTTGAATATGACAATGAGTTCGTAAATGACCTCCACAGTCTCCAGGTGCCACTGCAACATAGCACCTTTGGTATATGCTAGAGTGACTGACTGACTTCTATGATGCATGTGCTGCAAGTTTGTTTATAGGACATTCAAGACTGCCAATGTGCTCATATGTCACTGCCTGATCTGCACTTCATACCTACAGTATGTTCTGTGCATGTGCAAAAATGCATGCACTTCTGGTCATTTTTAGTCTTTGTATTTCCAATTTAGCATTGATGTTAATGTCATCTGACATCTGTGCTTAATGTAAGTAATGTGGAGGCTATATAGTTTTGTTTGCTTCTGCAAAGAGGTCTTCTACACTTACCTACGTGTTTACTAGCAGGACACACAATTGAAAGTGTTGAGTCTGTGTTTCCACAGGCCCCGCTAGTTTAGAGACTCATTCCTCATGAAGAACGAAAACAAGACAGAACATCTTCAACCGGTCTTTTACTCGCTAACGAGGAAAGGCTTGGTCAGAACCAGGTGGTGGAGCTTAATACTCCTCACCTGTCTCTAGTCCAAGTCCTTCAAAGAGCAGCTCCCCTTGTAGCTATTTATTCCCATGACAGTTACAGTTCACACAATACAACACAAGCACCTCCCACCGTAAACCCCTCCTCGGTTACAAAAGACAAGGCACTGTGAGTGTGTGAGTGTGGGCTCGTCTAATGCCGAACAAACTCCCTCTCCATGATGTTTGAGTCACTGTGGAGTGGCTGTGCCAGATTCTAATTAGAGCTTCATCAGTTTCATCTGTGTTCACAAGCACAAGATGTGCACATAGATGCACTTTCAATACGGCTGAACATATATTAACATGGACACACAGACAAAAGCTGAAAACTCACAGTGGCTTGGCATTTATACAGTAAACACACATACTGTTACACAAACACTCCGACTGGAGAGCGCCAATCATTACCATGACACATCTGATGGTCTAAACTGTTTCTGAGCTATGTTTCACCAGCTGACACAAATAAAAACACCCATATAATACAGTGCAAATCATGTATTTGCTTGCTTCCTCTTATTCCAAAAGCCCAATAAAGGTCTCCTCGCCTAGCCTTCTAAGACATATGGGATCATTAGCCCCCCACCACCCACTCTATTGTTTGTCATGTCTACATCCACAGGTGATTTTTATACCTTTCCTTTTCACTCATTCGCTCGTCTGTCTGCCACTCACTCAATGTCTCTAACCATCTCCCTCTACATAGATTTATATCTATAGGTTTTCAACTCCAGCACAATCTTACAACTTTAACAAGTGCTTCATCACTCTTGTCAGAAGTAGTTACAGGAGTCATGACACACACTTCCCTAGACAGGAGGAATTGATGGGAAGCCATTAGACTCCGCTGATCCTAGAGTGAACAGAAAGGCCTACATCACGGCATTCATCTGCTCCTTGACATTGGAAGCATGGCCAGCAGTGGCTGTTTAGACAATAATCGAATGCAGCATTTCTTTACAGGCATCGCTTTACGTGTTTTTAGTGTTTTGAGCAGTTGTTAAAGGAGCAAATGTTAATGATAAACTTAACAGCTGTGACTGCATCAACATCTGCCCACAGTTTTAATTTACCATCAGAAAATCTGCCAAAAGGCATGCAGACTCTAAAATTTGTTAATGGAGTTCTGTCATTAATGGCATTATTAGGTGATGCATATGGCTGCGTAAACACCAGAATGGATCTATAGCTTTATTGTTGGTAGTGTTACAGTTTTAGCTGTGCGCCTGTTTGTAGTAGTGTTGAAATGTGTTAACAGAGCTCCTGCTGTCCTGCCGGCACTGGTGACCATCTGGACAGAATCCATCACTTCGTTCTGTACTTCCTTTGTGGCCCTGACTCCTAATTTGTCATTATGGCACCGCGGTTGTGAGACCACGAATCGGAGAGGCAACTGTACCAAAGGATTTTGTCTCCTATACATAAAATACTTAATTTTGTTATTGCATATCATTCTTTTCCATGTGAAAAGAGTATACTTTGCAATAAACAAAGTTATAAAACCTAATCTAATGTTTGTTGATATGTAGTATCTTTTATAAGGGAAACTATTTCTCATAAAAGTACAGTATTTATGAAGTACACTGTTACGTTACTTTAAAGAAATATTGTATCAATATTTTTAATAATATCATTTAATGTGTTTTAATAAGCCATGTGGCTTTGCGGCAGTTGATGACTGTCTTTATAGTTTCGCCCTTAGAATATTATTGGTACAATGACAGGGAAGGAACATCTGTTGCACGCTGTCATGTTGCCGTGCTATTTGGATGAATTATGGCACAGGGTCACTGTTCTTGAACTTCCATTCATAAAAATGTCTGAGCAGTCTTCTGCACTCAGTGCTCTACATAATGTTTCACCATCTGAATCCGGGTTGAATTAGGTCACTTGTCAGGCAACAAGTCTATATGTTATTCCAAAACAAAACATTTAAGCTACAGCTGAAAAATTACAGAACTTTACTGCAGAGCTGTTTAAAAAAGTGGTGTGGTAACCCTAATGAGACTCGGAAAAGGTGTCTTTAATTTAGTCCTCTTTGCAGTCTTCAGTAACCGAACACAAACGAAGCTAAAATGACTGAGGCTGTTCTGTGAACATCACTGAAAATTCCAATTAGAAGGCTAGGATCAAAATTTGTGATATTGAGCCCTACTCCCAGCCTTTGTATCTCTAATGAAATCTCACAAGCTGTGCTCTTGATCTTTTGCAATTAAAGCCAAACTATGTAACATTCTGTTGTGATTTTTTTCCACAAAAACAACATTTTTATTCCAAGAAATAAAAAGGATGCATCATTCATCGTGAGGTTTATTGGTATGTTTTCTAAAATTGGCTGGATAAAACAGCATGTAGCAGCTGAAAGAAAGCATGATGTGTGTCATCAGAAGACTTCAGTTATATTTTACAACCAGTGAGAACACAACTCCATAACAGACACCAGCAAACACACTGTAAATAATGCTGTTAGTTTCCTGACCTTTTATGGCTTTCCTTATTTTCTGTCATATATAAAATATCACAAAGGTGGACTGTCATATTAAACATCTCCAACAAGTCGTTATGAGCCAAATGATGGATCTAAATGCTTTTCTTTATTTTGTCATAATCTGGTCCTCCCAAAAAATAGACTTAAAGTTAGAGGAGCTAAAACACTTGGTTTCAGACAAATGATGGGCCTGCACTAAGGCCCAGTATAAATATATAGGGATTATTTTAGACTTCGAATTATGCAAAGCTAGTACAGGGTACACAAATAAATATATGGAGTCAGAAAAAAAGCATTAAAATACCCATTTAAGGTTTTGCCCCACTGAAGGAAGTTAGTACAGTAGGTTGTGTTACAGCTCGCCTCTTAGGCTACATCATAATGCTGGTTTGCATAAGGCATTTTTTTATTTTGTTGCATGCATGACTGATGTTCCTTTCCACACTGTTTCATGGAACCCAACTGAATTCCACAGTGTGCGATTATCATGCTAAGGCTGCTGTTGTTGCTGTTCATAAAAGGTAAGTCTAAAGGTAAGTAATTGCTAATGCAAATGTCAAACACTACATGCATTCCCAAACGCATACAAACAACCAAGTGCATACATGCACTACATCAAGAGTCACCCTCCTGTCAGCATTTTTACACTGAATTCAAAGCTAATAAAGGTAGAAGTGCTGATTGAGTGCTTTGACCTCCCTGGAGTTGGTGGAGGTTAAACGGTTGCAAACTGGAGTCTTTTTCTCTGCTTTTAAAGACCTGACATGTTCCCTGCAGGATGTCTGATGCTCTCTGACCACAAATCAACCATCAATTACAATCCAACAAAAACTCATGCACACACCATTACCAACACCACAGTGCTAAAAATCTGGGACAATATATTTGTGCAAAGCCAGAGGGTAACGTTAACAGAAGCTTAACAAGGCATACTGTTAAGCAGAAAGTAGAACAAGAGAAAGACAAATATGTGTGCAAATGGGAGTCGTGGGCTTGACATGTGAGCAAAGGAGACTGCAAGCATGTTTGAAGAGCTACTCATCTCTACAGTCCTTCAACAAATGCATTTATTAGCAAGAAAAAGCTCTGAAGACTTAAAACACGAGTGGCAATTGCATTTAGCTGTTTAATTCTATGGCCTCGTACGGCCTTACTTCGAGATTAAAGGACCTTTTTTGTCCACTCAGAATAACTTGTTACAACATAGCTGGAACCAAGACCACATTTTTAGGGTTTTTCATCTCACCTCATCGAAAAATATTAAAAGCCAAATTACCCTCCTTTTTTGTATATATAATTCACAAAACTCTTGTGTCAAAGACAACAAATTATTCAGCTTTGATAAAAGGGAATAATCTGGCAGCCACTCCATACAGTGACATCTCCTAGAGAAGCACAGTCGACATCACATTCCCTAAAAATGAGGCGACATGAGATATCGATAGCTGCATTATTTGCATTTTGAATATGCCCACCTTCAAAGCATAGCAACAGAGGGGAACACTGAGGATTTGACAGTAATGACTAATCATGGACCAGTGATACAAAGTGGGCCTCTTCACAGGGAGCCTTTGATGCAGGTGAATCACATCCTAAACATACTTATTAGCAAGAGTGAGGGAGGAAGGGTGAGGTGGGGAGAGAAAAATTTGTTCCGCACGTTAGCTGGCATGCTTGGGTGCACGAGAACAGCAGGTTGGCATAATGAATTTTGGCGTGCAAGCGGCTGTTAATGAAATAAAGAACCCCACCCCAACAGAGGCGTGAATGTGTGTGTGTGGGTGCCTGAGACTCTATTCATGTTTGTAAAAAGTGAGGGCTGGTGAGAGCTGTGTGAGTTTACTACAGAGGAGAAGATGAAGAGGGAGGTAGAAGAGTGAATGAGCAAAGTTTACTACTATACAGAACATAGAGGGGCAGGTTGTTGGACTCGTGTGGGCTGTGTAAAGAAAAAAATCTGCATCAACATTCACGTACAAGTACTGTGGCTCAGGGCCTGCGGTGTGTTGCCTCACAACAAGCTGGTCCTGGGTTCAAAACCCAGGCAGGCCCTCTTTGTGAAGTTTGTGAATGTTCTTGAGGCTACCTATTATAAAACAATATAGTGCTGAAGCAATATTCTAGGATGCCCTCTGGACCCAGTGGAGGTGGTGAGTGACAGGAGAATGGCGGCTAAGCTGTCATCCCTGTTGGACAACGTCTCCCACCCCATGCAGCAGACTGTGACAGCACTGAGCAGCTCCTTCAGTGGGAGACTGCGGCACCCACGGTGTGGGACGGAGAGATTTCGCAGGTCTTTCCTCCCCACTGCTGTCAGACTCCACAACAAAGACTTTAACTGAACAAACACACACATCCACACATGTGCAATAACACTAAGTGCAATAATCTTTTCTGGCATCGTTGTATTTTTACTCAGTTGTATATAGCATTCGTATTCTATTTTTATCTTATTGTATATTTTTATTCTATTTTATTCTACTGTATATAGTATATTATTTTATTCTATTCTGTACAGCTGTGTACTGTATTTATTCTTATTGTATTCTAATTTTTGCGTCATAACTTTTGCACTGTCCACTTCCTGCTGTGACAAAACAAATTTCCCATGTGTGGGACTAATAAAGGTTATCTTATCTTATCTTATCTTATATCATGATGCAAGCACTGAATGTGGATGTGTGCAACAATGTGAAGGCGCTGAAGTTGCAAACACAAACAAGTGATGACAGGTGGATGAAAGGAAGACACTGGCTGATCACATATGGCAGTTTTTATAGCCTGGAAGAGCCAGAGGTGAGCTGCTTTAGCTTAGGGCGCTAACATGTCAGTGAATTTCCCTACAATATATGCTAGAATGGCCTTCCAGACAGTGGGAGGATTGTCACCGGGGAGCAAAAGTATCATAACGTACCTGGTTTGAAGTGGCTCAGTTTATGAATCAAAGATTTTTGCTGAAACAGCATAAAATATATCCTATTCAAACCGGCCCATTTTCATTCCAGGCCATCAAACACTACGGTTTTGTCAAAGCTGTTAGCCACTCTGATATGCACAGGGTTTGCTTAGTAGTACTGAGAGCGGGTCTGTCATTCTCATTTTGTCACACACAGCTTGTAAAGGACCACTTTGCGCCACACTTAAATGCACGAGATAAGCATTATATATTTCAGCATGCAGGGTTCATGTATTCTAACCCAAACCATGATCTTCTTCTCTTTATGCAGTAAAAAGTTAGTGCACACAAGAAATTAATGAGTGAAAACAAAGTAAAACACAAAGATTCAACAACAGAATATTAATCCCAGTGTCCCCAAGCTAGAGACTTGCTCAAGTGTGCAAACTACACCACCCCCGCCGTTCTAACCACCTGATGTCGCTGAATATTGCAGCATAGCTGTTTAAATAGTTAAGATATATTTAGGATATTGTAGTTTTATATTCATGTGGCATATAGTGCGTTCTCAGTAGGCCAGGTGGTGGTGGCTCTGATGTGATTTTGAAACTCTCTGAAGATAGTCTGTCCCCACCCTCTCAACACGGGTTCTCTAATTGAGTGTTAATTTGGTGCTAATTATGTAACATGTTATCCCAGTGAGACGCCCCAGATGCCACGAGACGAAGGCGTGTGGAAGAGTGTGTAGAACTGCAAAGCAAAGCATTTAGGGAGACGCGATATGATGCCGGTTCTGCATCTGCTTCGTGAACTCAGTAAATCACAATGCTGGAAAAAAGAAAACAAATACACACACTCATACATCCCACATAAGGAAGCATTCAATCAATCCAGTAGTGAAAAGTGTGCTCTTCAAAAAGGCCATCCTCACACGAACTGCAGCTGCTTGTTAAACAAATATTCTTCTCTCTACAAGCGAGTGTTTGAATAAATCATTCAACAAACATTTCCCTGTGAAAATGTGGACCTTTAAACACTTTTTCTTTTCTTTCACTATGAAAGTAATAAACACTGATTCTGGGCTATTTTTTTGAGTGGTCGGGCCCGGGGTTGCGCTTTTCTCCCTCTGTTCTGTTTGCTCTTCAGCATACAGTAAATATAACATGATTAGGAAGAAGATCTCTCTGGTCTTTTATTCATCAAAGTTGGAGAGCTTCATGCAACATATACCACTGAATATTCTGCAGGGGCGCCGATGGAGGCTGTTATGATTTAGGAATATGTGTGTAGTGCTTATTACATGAGAATGTGAAGGTATGCACTTGACTGTGAGCCTGCTGCTTTGATCAAAGGATAATGCTCTCATATTTTAACCAGCTCTGGGGAAAGACCAAAAACATCTATACATTTCTCAGTGCTTATAAAATAGTCTGCCTTACACTCTACTGTCTAAATCTCTACAGAACTAAATCTTAAAGAGAGGTAATTTTAGATCTAGTCAATTTAGTTTATTGTAAACATTCTTTGAATAACATTAACTGTTATATTTACAGGAAACTAATTTAGGAAAAGAAAAATACATGTTTAATATGGTATTGAATTTTTAATCTATTTTGAGGACTGTTAGTGTAATTGACTCAAACTAAGCTATGTTGTGGTAAATCAATTGAGGTCAACTAGAGATGTACTGTACTTTTTATAACTATTCCCAGTTTCTTATTAATGATTTTCTTGCAGTAAGAACAAGGATTTATCCTCTAGTGGGCTTTTTCGGTTTTTTTGTACAGTCTATTGATGCAGTCACATATGGAACTCGCCCAGATACACTATTACTAAACTCCACTAATGATGCTATGCATCTTAACTCAGTGTTATGGCTTACCGCAACTTTGCTATTAGTAACATGAGTATACTCACTGCCCATAAAGCCCCTTTTCCATAAGTACATACTTGGTTCGACTCTGCACGTTTCACCATGGTTTTCAGGGTTTTCCATTAGTTTAGTTACACCTTGACAAGTTACACCTTAATAGTACTGGGGTGGATCACTGTTGCCCCCAGAAATGGCTTGGGTCTACATGACAGTGCTGGAAATATTGCTCAGAGATTTTGGGACATACTGACATCATAGCATCAAGCAGTTTTTGCAGATTTGTTGGCTATACTGATCTGCAGGCTTTTGTGGCCATTTGGGTACAGTGAATTCATTATTATGTTCAAGAAACCAACTTAAGATGCTTTGAGCTCTGTGACACATTATCCTGCTGGAGGCAGTGTACCCATCTCCTGATGGCTAAGGTCATAAAGAGATGGACAAGATTAGCAACAATATTGGCTCTTCATGTTTTAGTGATCCTCAGTTGGTACTAGAGGACCCAAAGAGAATAACACCACCACAACCAGCCTAAAGTATTAATGCAAGGCAGGATGGATCCATGTGTTTGTGCCGTTTACACCACATCCTGATCCTAACATCTAAATGTTGCAGCAAAAATCATGGCTCAAACCAGGCAACATTTTTGCCAATCTTCTATTGTCCAATTTTGGTGAGCCAGTGTGAATTTTAGCCTCAGTTCCCTGTTTTTAGCTGACAGGAGTGACACCCGATGTGGTCTTCTGAAGCATTCCTCTTAAACCCTTGACATGGCATATAGGGATATCCCAGTGCACAAGCAGTTTCTGGAATGCTCAAACAAGCCCATCTGGCTCCAACAATCACTTCAACAGGTTACCTTGATGATGTCTGCATATCTAAATGCATTTTGATGCAGCAATGTGACTGGCTGATGTTTGCATAAACCACTAGTTAAATGGGAGGACCTAATGAAGTGGCCAGTAAGTGCAAGTCTTTTAAAATGACAAGTCAGAAAAGGTAACTTGCCAAAAAAGGTATGGCTGCAATTAGCTTAGTTAATTTGCTGCGAGTTATTTATCTGCAACAATACAACCAACTGATAATGTGGATTTATTTTCACCAAATATGGAACAGATATCTTTGAGAAAGAAAAAGAGCACATCACCCATTTCCTTTTTAATGCAATAATGGCAGGGGAGATGACTGTAGTTAGTTTAGCACTAACAGAACTCAGCAACCCCTCATTCAGCACTCAGCCTTGTCTGCATTCACTAATAGATTTCCTATTCTTGTCTAATTAATAAGGGAAGCCTTTTCCCCCTGAAAGGCTCCCAGAGCTATATTGAGGGGTGGAGAGGTCGCTTGGAATCCATCAGATGTGATGCAGTTAATCAGCATAAAGCCTGCTTCAATGCACTGCTAAACAACGACTGTAGGAATGGACCCAGCCTTCATAATGCACCACACCGGGACAGGGAAGTATAGAGATAATTCATAAACAGTATTGTGCACTGTCGAGTTTTTAGAGAAACTGCACTTACTTACTTTCTTTATTATCTGTTAAGCAGTTTTTCTAGTCAGAATTTAAAATTACTAGCTGAGGGAGAGAACGCTAAAGGATTTGTGGGAGAGAATATAAAAAATTTAGAATGTGGGGGAAAAGCCCACAAAACCACTCGCATCCTACCTTTCTGAGCAACAACAACGGCAGGAGAGAGAAAATGCACAACTCAGGGAGAGAGGAATAAAGGAGACCAGAGAGCAGGACCATATACAGGACAAGAAAAAATGCTATGATACTCCTCACACCCACATCATTCTGCAGCAAACTGGCAAGTCAGTAATAAAAGCTGACTCAGTCTCCTTCTGCAGTGCACATTTTACTTCATTGTTCCACGCATTTGATTAAAGTACAAAAAAAATATCTGTTCCTGACACAGTGGGGAACAGAGATGGTCATAAAGACAACAGATGAGTCAGGGAGGGCACTTCCTATTGATGTCGAGCATCTGACGAGCTAGACAGAAGTGCCAGATTATAATCTCACTAAGGTCAATCAAAAGCGTTAATCAGCATAATCTCACCTGCACCTACAGCCCACATATCTGCTGGCTACCTGGAGCCTGGCAACATCCTTCAAAGAAAACTGCCATTTGGGTGCTGCTGGCACCCGCTACCATCATCTAATCAGTCTCATTGGTACCTGATTCAGAGAAATCAGCTCTTCTTTAGCTGATACAAGCAAGGAGATTTGGACTGTGTGTCCAAGTGGCAATTGGTTTATGCAAGGAACAGGTGGAACAGAAACGCATTCATTTGCAGTTACTGCAGCCGGGCATGTATTCATGAGTGGGAATATGCAGTTCACACATAGGGATGTGCAGCAGTTACATGGATGCAGTGATGTGCACAAACACGCTGTACTGGTGTGCAAAGTATGCACACATACACACACTGTAGATGCTGACACTGGCATCTTGGACAGCCTCTCAAACTGTGTAGCAATGCCAGAAGAGGAGGAGAGAGAGAGAGAGCGAGAGAGCAGGAAAAACATCAATGCTGCTGTAAAGACATTATTTTCATTGTGTATCAGGGAAAGTGGTGGCACCATAAAACGGTAATGACAGTTAAGGCGTTTAGTCACGGACTTACTGGAAGGTGCTGAAAAACCCACACACCCATATTTTGACATACATAACATTCTTTGAAGCGTCAATCCTTAAAAATCTTATGACCTCATTAGTGGGCATCCGTATACCTTCACCTGTCAAGATGGAGTGAATAAAATTGATCTCTTCATTACAATGCAATGTTCAGCTGGGAAACCTTGGGTCATGGCATTCATATGGATGGTACTTTGACAGCTACTGCCCACCTAAACATTAGTGTAGACCAAACACCCTCGATGGGAAAGACAATCTTTAACAGCAGTGCTCACGCCAAGTGGGAAAATGCATCCTACCACCCTTGCAAGGCTTTGATGTGGAGTCCAAACCCCACTGATCCCAATCTGATCGATCATCTGAAAGATGCTCTGGAACGAGCCTGATACACAGAGGCCCAAAGGACTCGATGCCAACATCCCAGCGCCAGACACCCCAAGACACCCGCAGAGACACAATGATTAGCAATTCCACATCTGATACATAGCTCTTTGTGTGTGTGTCTATGGAGACAGAGATGCTTTGATTGGGCACTATGTATGTGTCAAAGGTGTATAGGTCAAGGGTGACAAAAATCTTATGAAGATCATTAACTCCAGGGAGGGGGAAAAATGTGATGGTAGTTACAAAAGCTATTATTTACCCTTGTATTGTTGCTATTTTTTAGTTTGGTTTGTACCGTATTGACAAGAAAAACAGTTTCTATCATTTCACTCAAAATGACATTGTTATACTGCCAAACTCTCTGAATAACAGAAAATTTTAACCTTCCAGATTTTTCTTGGAGCAACCTACAAGGTCTTTTGGCACCCTGAAATGTTGCATTATTAGATTTACCTGCAGGCTTGTAAAATCACAGACAGTCTCTCCATTCACTTTTTAACTGCTCTTTGTCCTGCATCTGAATGCAGTTGAGTAGATGTGCATATTAATCACATTAAGTGTTTTAAAATATGCCAACAGATGCTCAAAAACACCTTTATTACTCACATCAGGGCGTCTCCACGAAGGTGTCCACAGTCACTGCAAAGTTTAGATCAAGTGTCTGGTGATTTCTCTGTTTTGTATTGTCAACGTTCCCTGTGGTTGTTAATGGTCATACTCCCTATCATTTAATTGGACCAAAGCCTTTCTTGAGTTTCTTTTCTTGAGGACAGCGTATAATGAGAGGGTTATTCAGAGTCCTCTAACTGACCTTCAGCCATTACGTACTCTGTCATAAGAACTGTGCTGCGGCTCTTCTTGAATATAAAAGAACTGTGAGCACTTTCCTTTTTTCTCACAAGGAAAGGAAAGGAAAGGAACATGTCTGCAAACTAAAAGGTTTGCAACGTCAAAAGTCACAACATCATCAAATCAAAATACTGTAGCCTACATAGCAATGAAATGTCATTAGAATTAAAAAAAACAACAACCAAAAAACAAAAAAACGATACTAATCTAAGTACAACATTATACTATAAGCAAGATGCTAACTGACAAAACTTCCCTGCTAGTTGTTCAAATTAAACCTCACACTGAGGCCATTTGCACTGCTACAGCTACTGCTGGGTTTAAAAATGAAACTACAGGAGCTCCAACCTTGCTGCAAGGTATGAAATTGTACAATAACTCACATGTAGACTTCAAAATTGAGAAAGGAGCACGCTATCTCAGTGTTCAGTTCAAAAGGACATTGTCTTTCATAGCAGGGTAGGACACAAATGGAAGAAAAATCATAGCTTTGGAGTGACTGCACGAACATGCACATTGTAAGGTACAAAAAGAGAGAGAGAAAGTGTCAGAGAGCGAGAGAAAGCCTAGATCTGTCTTCTCGAGAAAGCGAGGATTAAACAAACAAACATGTGATTTGCATCCGGAGGAGAGTACGTGACAGCAGAGCTTTGTTTTTCTATTCCCCAGCAGTTCACGTACAATGCAGCAGCCTTGTAAGGACGGCAATTTCATTCTTGAGAAGTAAACTTCAAAATAGAGCCAGCTGCGGTAACATTTAGTGCGCAGGGTGCCACCAGCCACCCGCACAGTGCAGAGATGGTCAGAGGAGAGCGAGGAGGCTCTTAAGGACTGTTTTGAGTCGACTGTGTGGGAGGTGATCTGTGACGACCATGGAGAGGACATCGACAGCCTTACTACATGCATTACTGACTATATAAACTTCTGTGTGGATAACACCATACCTACCAGGACTGTACGGTGTTTCTCCAACAACAAACCTTGGATTACCCCAGAAATTAAAGCTGTCCTCAAGCAGAAGAGGAGGGCCTTCAAATCCAAAGACAAAGAGGAGTTGAAAAGGGTGCAGAGAGAGTTGAGGGGACTGATAAGGAATGGGAAGGACAGCTACAGGCAGAAGATGGAGAACCAGCTTCAGCAAAACAACGTTGGTGAAGTCTGGAGAGGCCTCAGAACCATCTCAGGCCACAAACAGCAGAACTCTCTGCCTGGGAGGGATGTGAGATGGGCAAATGAACTGAATCATTTCTTCAACAGATTTGATTCAGCCATGAGGCAGTCTGCAACATCAGCTACAGACTCACCCACCCCCACTGCTGCTGTTCCACCTCAGACACTTCACACCTCCTCTATTCACCCTGCTCACTCCTCCCCACCCCCAACAACAGCATCCAATACACACTCAACACAAGGCTCCAGCCTGTCTCTCTCAACCACCCAGGTTAGGAGGGAACTGAGGAGGATTAATGGCAAGAAGGCAGCGGGCCCAGATGGCATCAGCTCGAGGGTCGTCAGGTCCTGCGCGGACCAACTGTGTGGGGTGATGGAGCACCTCTTCAACCTGAGCCTGAGGTTGGGAAGAGTCCCACAGCTCTGGAAAACCTCCTGTGTTGTACCAGTGCCAAAGACTTCACGCCCCAAGGACCTCAACAGCTACAGGCCGGTGGCTCTGACATCCCACCTGATGAAGACCCTGGAGCGGTTGGTCCTGGCTCAGCTTCGGCGCCTAACAAGCTCATCACTGGACCCACTTCAGTTTGCCTACCAGCCTGGCATTGGAGCGGATGATGCCGTCATTCACCTCCTACATCGTTCCCTCGCTCACCTGGAGACCGCTGGAAGCACTGTGAGAATCATGTTCTTTGATTTCTCCAGTGCCTTCAACACTATTCTTCCCTCGGTTCTGAAGGACAAGCTGGAGAACTCTGGAGTGGACCATCACCTCACTACCTGGATCCTGGACTACCTCACCGACCGACCACAGTATGTGAGGACTCAGGGCTGTGTGTCGGACAGGGTCGTCTGCAGTACGGGGGCCCCACAGGGAACGGTTCTGGCTCCGTTCCTCTTCACCATCTACACTGCAGACTTCTCCCACAATTCCACCCAGTGCTTTCTGCAGAAGTTCTCTGATGACTCTGCAATAGTCGGCCTCATCACTGATGGGGACAACAAGGAGTACAGAGGACTGACTCAAGACTTTGTGGACTGGTGCCAGCTGAACTACCTCCAGATCAACGCCAGTAAAACCAAGGAGCTGGTGGTAGACTTCCGCAGGCACAAGCATTCTCCACTGCAACCACTGAACATCCAGGGTATGGACATTGAGGCTGTGGACAGCTACAGGTACCTTGGTGTTCATCTGAACAACAGACTGGACTGGACTCATAACTCAGACGCCCTCTACAGGAAAGGGCAGAGCAGGTTGTACCTGCTGCGGAGACTCAGGTCGTTTGGGGTGGAGGGCCCACTCCTGAAGACCTTCTATGACTCTGTGGTGGCTTCTGCTATCTTTTATGGTGTGGTCTGCTGGGGCGGCAGCATCTCTGCTGGGGACAGGAAGAGACTGAACAGGGTGATCCGAAGGGCCAGCTCTGTTCTAGGATGCCCTCTGGACCCAGTGGAGGTGGTGAGTGACAGGAGAATGGCGGCTAAGCTGTCATCCCTGTTGGACAACGTCTCCCACCCCATGCAGCAGACTGTGACAGCACTGAGCAGCTCCTTCAGTGGGAGACTGCGGCACCCACGGTGTGGGACGGAGAGATTTCGCAGGTCTTTCCTCCCCACTGCTGTCAGACTCCACAACAAAGACTTTAACTGAACAAACACACACATCCACACATGTGCAATAATACTAAGTGCAATAATCCTTTCTGGCATCGTTGTATTTTTACTCAGTTGTATATAGCATTCGTATTCTATTTTTATCTTATTGTATATTTTTATTCTATTTTATTCTACTGTATATAGTATATTATTTTATTCTATTCTGTACAGCTGTGTACTGTATTTATTCTTATTGTATTCTAATTTTTGCGTCATAACTTTTGCACTGTCCACTTCCTGCTGTGACAAAACAAATTTCCCACGTGTGGGACTAATAAAGGTTATCTTATCTTATCTTATCTTATCTTATTTCTGGAGATTCCTGAAGAGTTTCATGCATTTTAAGAACCAAAAGTCCTTCTTTCTCATCCTTGATGAACAATAGGTGGTTCTGGATGAGATTGAAATGTTTGCGCTCTGCCTTTCACCAAAAAGATTTTGTGGTTTAAGTGAACTACCCAACAGGCTACCCAAATTTAGTATTTTAGTATTAGTATTTATTTATTTATTGTCATTGTCAAGAACAATGAAATTGCGTTTGGGGCTTCCATACAACCCAAAAAAAAGAAGAAAATAATAAATACCCCTTAAAACCCAAGTGTACAAATTGCAAAAATAAATCGTGAAATGTTCTGATAAAAAGCACAAAAAGGCCAAATACACTTTATAAGTACTTCTCATCCAACTCCTAACAAGAGTTTGATGACAAGATTGTTGCCACTTATATATGTGACTACCTGTAACTATCTGTGGGATAGCCAGGCCATCGCTTGACCCTGTAAGAGTAGAAGCCATTATACTCAATAATGATGATCATTATCATTAGACTTGTCATTAATTTGTAGGGCAAACTGCTACACAAAAGACATTTAATGTTCTGTGTTGTTTGATGACTTCTTAAAGGTGACAGCAAGTCCTTCACCTCAGACATCTGACAAATTGATAAACTGCAGACAAGTTGTACAAACACATAGTTTGTGATCAGTTCAAGCCTTATAGACAAGAAGCTCAACCTGGTCAGCTGACCATTGAAGAATTTTGTTGTTGTAGTCAACAACTCAGATAGAAATGATCATAGTTTGGACTTTATCTGATATGATGGGAATTTGCTCTAGTTGGGGTTGTATTTGATCTATCTATCTATCTATCTATCTATTAGGGGTGCAACAATACTCGTATCGATATTGAACCGTTCGATACAGTGCTTTCGGTTCGGTACGCATATGTATCGAACAATACAAAATGTTTAATTTATTTTATCAACTTTCCTTCTGACGATGCTGTCTGTGTTGAGCGCTCAGTCGATCTGCGCTCGACAGTGCAGCCTAGGCGGAGTAGTCGAACGCAGATTCACTGAGCGCAGGGCAAGCTAGCGAGACAGAAGTTAAGTTCTCCTTGCAACATGGCAAATTAAACCTCCCCCACCCTCATTCAGATCTGGCGTTTGGAAGTATTTTGGTTTTCATGTGACGTATGACCCTGAAGGTAAGCGCGTCATGGACAAAAGTAAAACAGTATGTTGGATGTGCCACACAATGCTCAATTACATTGGTGGGAACTAGTGTGTTAGCGCAGTTAGATCGTTAACGTGTTGGCCGTCCAGCCCCACGCACGGGGCGATCTGCGGTAGCTCGTTAACGGAGATTTGCCGTGTTGTGGCTTTAACGTCATTTCAACGAGATTACCGCTGACAGCACTAGTGGGAACAAAATGAATATGCCTACATATTTACTCCGACATCATCCTAGTGCAAAGACAAGTGGAAGCAGACAAAAACAACAAGCACGCATGCTACAACCTTTACCCGAGTCATTTAGACAGCTGTTAGCACATGATTCTCCTTATGGGGACCTGATATGTTTAATATGCTGCTGAGAATATAGCCCAGAAGAAGCGTATAGTATAGCTTTTAGTTTGGAAAGAGACATTTCTCTGTAATAAACTCTCTTTTCCAAAGATGAGTGATTTCTCGATCAGATATATTTATTTTTTTCATTACTTTGTTGTTTCAGCAACATTAAATTTAAAAACTGTACTTTTGAGTTAAAATATATATTTATAATTTTAATAAATGACAAATTAAAAAGGCATGAACAGTTTTTTGAACCTGACACCAAAATATCGAACCGAACCGTGAATTTTGTGTATCGTTGCACCCCTACTATCTATCTATCTATCTATCTATCTATCTATCTATCTATCTATCTATCTATCTATCTATCTATCTATCTATCAATCATAGTCTGAAGTACTCATGTTATTGGAAGGCCACGCTATATAAGTTCAGTGTCATTCATATTGCTATGATAAGTGATATCAGTGTTATGAACGTTATGACTTATCCCTATCATAGAGGACACGTTCAGTGAAAGGAGACCATTTCACTGGACTCAAAAATATAACAGTAACAGGTCTTTTTAGACGTACTTCGTCAGCCACTACATAACACTGTTTAATTATTGACCCAGACTTCAAAAGGCTTCAAAAGACAGAATAATAATTTTAATTTCACTCATGCTCTTGTACTTACGCTATAGGCCTAGATAATGATAATAACCACAGACAGAGGGTGTGTATGTGGGTAGTGTGTGGTAGGTCAGGCAAGATTAATTGTGTAGTATGTAAATTTCATTCGTCACATGCAGACTGATGTCGATTTTAATTGAATTAAAACAATGTGAACTCTGGCCTGCTCAGACTCTAAGAGGACAGCTGGTGAATAGTGATGAAGTGAGTTGGAGAGACAGGAGGAGGAGAGGGCGGGGAGGTGAGGTAGATATGGCAAGGGGCACAGATTAGTTAATGATGAGAGTGATAGTTGACCCTAAACTAATGAGCCATTTTCTTCCATCCTATACAGTGCTATTGTTTCACCAGTAACTGAGCTGCTTTGTAAATTTATAGGCTGTGAAAAGCATGCGGATTTATCAGTATCAGCAGGTTGTGACAGATAATATAAAGCAATTTTATATTGGGTGTGCCATCCTCTCATGGGTGTGATTGATGTAAGTGTGTGTGTACACAAGTGCACTGGTGTGTAAGTGAAGTTGGGAAAAGTCAACTGCTGGCGTAACACTTATCTCAGGTGTGATTTTATCATCTCGTCTCCAAGGACATGTACAGTAACCGAGGCTGAGAGTCGATCATGGCAGGCCAGCACACGACAGGCATCCGAGTTACAACGTATTCACGCAAGCACATAGTCTCGGAGATGGAGAAGGTTTCAGCTGAGGCTAAACCCATCTCTTTTTCTCACCCCACACTTCTTATCTCTCACCTCTCATTCCTCATATTCCCACTCTATGGGATAATATCATAGCTAATCGCTGCCTCTCCATCCATCTATCCTCCTTCGGCCTGATAGATGAGGACAGAAAACAGACGGAGGGGGTGTGGATACCACACTCCTCTTTCACGTCTCTGCTGACTGCTTCTGCCTCCGCTTTTTTTCCCCTTGCTGCATCCACGGAGGCTACATCCAGCCGACAAAGTAAAAGTCAAGTCATCGCCTTGATAAATAAATATATAACTACATCACACAGTCATGCTCACACATGTGCATGTCGCCGGTTACATTTTATAAGGCTGTGAAGTGCACGCACTTCTGAAGGTGACCCTGTGGAGGAAGAACGGTAAGAAACCTTTTACTGCAATGAGACAATGTCCCAGCTCACCTCTCCCCACATCAGCTCCTCATTACACACACAAATACACTCGGTTTCTGTAAACTCTGATGGAGGAATCTTAGGTGTAACACTGCCTGCTGAGTGTATAAAAATCAGACACAATGCATGCCTATACAGCGAGGACACAAACAGTCACATATTTTATCCTCACAAATAAACATATTCATTCACTGTACATAAATTGAGTTTTCCAAGCATCGCCCCTTTTGCGCTGTGGACATTCTACAAGCGGTAATGTAAGGTAGACGATTCCTCTCCTCCCCTCGATTTCCTCTTGCCCTGTGCACCTCCAATTCACTGTGCCAAATGGTACATTTACATTGGCCATAACCTCAGTCACCATGCTTGCAGGCTATGCTGAATGTGCAGGCACACATTTCTACAGTGAAGGGATGCAGACAGTGGTATAATGGGAGCAATAGATAGAAACCCACGCCCGAGGCATCCATCAAGCCAAACGACTCCATTACAGTAAGTCCGACAGAGGCAAACGGTAATGTGCACTGTGATAAACACTAGGATAATAGTCTGTTTATAGTCCTGGACACACTGTTTCTGCTGGGAAACACTGGCTAGGAATACAGATAAGATACACGAGCACCAACCTCTATCTTTTTCACTCTGTTCTATCGCTTCTCCCTCTCCCTCTTTTTGCTGTTATCAGTCACTTTCGCTCCCTTGTTCTCTTTATCCTTTTCCGCTCTCCCTGTATAATATTTTCCTTCCTGCAGAACACAGAGCAGGCTGCATACATCAGCTGAACCGAGCTTTATCTGGTGTTTTACTGTTGTAGCATTACCATCACAGTACTGGAATGAGGCCTAAGAGAGCCATAAAAATTTAACAGAAACGATTCAGACGTAGAATGAAACATCACACAAAATTCCCACAAGTATGTATGTTTAACGTTAAAAAGACAAACTCGCAGGCACGCACAGATAAAGCGGCCCGCGCTCGTATCGGTTCATATCATAGGTGGGTTGCAGTTTCGGCTCGGAGACTGCTCCGTGTGTCTGTGAAAGTGGGAAGGGGTAAACACAGTTGTAGACAAATCTGACCACACTCAGCATTCCCCAGAGGAACCGCGGAATGGCCAACCTGCTGCTGCTATGAATCAATTATAACAGTACACAAAAAGGCACTCTCTTTTAAAGATGGGAGGTGGAGGTGAAGGCCCATGGGGGGCGGGGAAAAGGAAAATCTTTCCATCTGTTGATAATGGTGCATTTGTTCTCAGTGCACTCGGTTGCTGCACGGGCTGTACCTCCCTGCGTCTGCACGCTCAGAATCAGATAAGAAAATTTCAATGCACCGTGACATAAACATAAAATGAGGCGAGGGGCTGTTGTTTGTTTTACATTCCGATTAACCCGAAGAGCATCAGAGCTTGATTAAGGGGCTCCTGGATCAGCCTGATCTGTGAGGGCCTGTGTTTATGCTCATAGTTAACCTCTATTACAAGACTTACTTTATTCCACATAGCAGCTCCTCTACTGCTTCTAATGGAAGTCATTACATAGTGGAGTAGGGTCAGAACACACGCGCACACACACACACACACACACACACACACACACAGTCTGCAGTGAGGCAGGGTCACAGCAAAGGCCAGTATCTATTGCGCTATATTTAAGATCAGTTAAACTTAATGACCTCCTTCGTCCTCTTGGCCTATCAAATAAACTACAACATTAGCCCTTGGATGTAGTTTGGCCTTTTATGTTTGCTGTCCAGGCAATGTCGGTTTTAACAGGATGTGATAAAATGTGGATAATCGCACACCCACTTGAGGGGATGATGGTGTAGGTTTATTATAGGAAATGAGCCCATGGTGAGAGGGAGCTAATCTGATTCTAACAGGAGACTACAGCTTTAAAAGAGGAGGTATCCCACTAAGGCTAAATCAAGTGGTACTATAGTATTTAGAGTATCCCCATATTTTTTTCTTTTACAACAGAAAAAGCAGAGTAGAAAATACAGAAGAGAACGCAGGCATTTACGTGACTGCATTTCCCTGTCAAAAGAATCTCGCTAAACTGTTGTCATGGTTGATAGTTTTCTGCTGCATTAATGCTGAAAAGCATCGTGTCCCAAGTGTAAACTTTCTAACTCTGTTTTCATGACAAATGATGGCACTTTATGTTCTGCAGCCAGCATGGGATTCACTCATGAAGCCTACACATTTTATAGCATTCAATTAAACACACCAACAGTATTATTAGACCATATACTCACAGGACAGTTTATTAGGTACACCTTTCTAGTACTGGTGTTGACCCCCTTTTGTATTTGGAAATGCATTAGTCCTTTGTGGCATAGACTAAACAAGGTGTTGGAAACTTTTCTCAGATATTTAGGTCCATATTAACATAGCAGCTTCAAACAGTTGCTGCAGATTTGACCACATCTGTGGCGTGAATCTGAACTCTTGGACATGGTGCAGTACCCGACTAGAAGCACCTTTCAGATGATGGGTGGCTGTGGTTATAAAGGGATGGATGTGATCAGCAACAACACTCAAGTAGGTTGTGGTGTCCAGTCATTTTTAGTGCACTGAGTTGCTGCCATGTGATTGGATAATTAGAGATTTCTTTTAAACGAGCAGTTGAACAGGTATGCTATGGTGTGCACTATGAATTCAAAACAACTTAAAACAAAATCTATCAAAAACAATTTAAAAAGTAAATTTAGCCAAGGTGAATTGTTGTGGTACCAAAAGATGAAGGGATTTAATTCACCTTTCACTAAAAAATGCAGAAACAACAAAGTTTCTTTTAGGGCACACTGGCAAGGTAAAGTCCTCAGAGTTTGCTATTACATTTTCTCCAAAAAGTTGATTAAATAAATAAATAGTTCTCAGCATGCCAGAATACCTTGAACTTTCTTTTGGATTGCTCCAAAATTATTTAAATGTATTCAATTTATTATCTAAATGCTTAGCAAACCTGCAAATTTTGCTCATATCAACTGTAGATACCACAATATCTAGGGAGGGAAAAAGGTTACTTTCAACACTGGTGATGTGACTTTGGAGCTATGGAACAAAAACCCAAACTGGTTAACAAACTGCATGACCCACAACTGAGGGGTACTCACGTACTAGAGTAATGAGTCAACCAAGCTGGGAAGGCTCTCCCAGCGATAGTAATGGCAATAATGCCAAATTCTAATGTGTCTGCCTGTTGAACCCTGCCGTGGATAAACTGATAGCCCATCAGTCACAACCACAGCCGATCTCAAAACCACACCTCCAGGATCACTTTTAATCTTATCCAACAGCACACTCTGCTCAGGTTAAGACATGTAGCTTTCTCTCTCTCTGCCAGACAGCAGTCTGTGCACTTCAAATGCATAAACGCCTTCATATTACATAACAACAATGGCCAATTACTCAAAAAAGTGCCACTAAGGATATCAATCAAGTGTTCACAAATATTCAGTGTGGGGAAAACACCAAACATGCCCATGAACAATCTATGCGGACACATTTAATAATGAAATCATATTAAATATTTGCATTTATCATACCACTATCCTAAACATCATCAAAAAGATGCGCTGAATAATTTCTTGTAATTGCTACATCACAACTGAAAACAAAGAATCCACTCAATATAGCAGTGTTAGTATACAATATACTGTAGCAGTCAGTATCAGACAGATCAGTATTCTTTAGGCGGCAACATTGAGTATAAAAGGGCAAAGGAAAAACTAGATTCACCCTCAATCCTCATCAGAGCAGTTAACCTGGCAGAACACACAAGCCAGAGCATCCAATTCCCAGGTTTCAACAGATGAATGCGTTTATTTGTCACACGCTCACCTTGCAGCTGTGCAAGGTAAAGAGAAAAAAAAAGGAGTGAGAGATGTATAGAAACAAAGAGTAAGTGCACTGTAAATCTACTGACCTTGGTCCTGGCTCTTTAGCTCTCTGTGTGAACGAGTTTAGCCTATAGCCTTAAATATTTCAACACTGCTTAGCTGACTGGAAAGTGCTGAGTTAGAAGGAGGGATAGATGCCAGGCCACAGCATTCACCTCCCTCCAACAATTAACACAACAGCAGGACATCATTGCCATACCCTGTGGTATTTGTGTCTGTGTTTGTATGAGTGTGTGTGCGTGGCTACGTGTGTATCTTTGTTACAATCCTCTCCTTTTATTCAACTGTCTACTATAATTACTACTCTGCTCATTCTTAAAACATGTGCTACTATGTGGAGAATTTGTATAAATGGCGCCTCTACACGCAGAAAACACATCTTCAGTTTTCCTGAGAACTTACCAGTTACTGTGAGTTCAGTCGTCCTTCTGACCACAAAACCACCAAACTGGACTTCGCAGGTGTAATTCCCAATGTCATCTTCTGTTACCTCTTGGATAGACAGAATGTCTCTCTTCTGGATGATGCTTGCACGCCACTGCTTTGGACGGCACTCCTGTGTACCAAAGAACAGTCAGATCAGAACTGTAAATATCTATTTACTGATATATCACGGGAGGTGTCAGATGTCATATAAGTGACAAGTGTAAAGACGCTGTGGACTTTGTGCGGCCAGAGATGGAATATTCTGGGAAAGCAAGGCCTTGAGAAATTTAAGACCTGCAGAATCTCTTTTACAAATATACATCCATGAGATTTCAAACACTTTAACAATGCTGAGTGTAAAAAAAAGTGAATAAAGTGGTAAAAACACATAGCTCGTCACTCTGATATAATAATTTTATAAGCTAAAATGATAAAACTAAGCTATTGTCCTACTTATCTGATCAAGATTTATTGCACTGAACAGAATATTCTCCATTCAATATTCTACAAAGGCCACAGAGAGACAGAGAATTTTATTTACACTACTCTCTGCAGACAAAATAAGTGTGTTTGTGCTACATCCGTGTGAATGCGAGTATACGTGAGCAGGCAAAGTGAGTGACTTCGTGACATGATACTTTCTTCAGCTCCTTGGTGCTCAGCCAGGGACAGCGGTGGCTCGGTGGATTCTATTCTACCATTGCTCTCGGCAACCTTCGAATTCAATCACAGAGGCTCCGCAGTGGTCCAAATAACTCCGGGTTCCAGCACTCCCAGTCATTACCAAGATCGTAATTGAATTCTGGAAAAACCTAGAGGTCAAGCCCGGCCAGCTAATCTACCGCTGATCTGCCTGTGATTAGTCTGGCATGAGCCTTTCTCCGGGATGCACTCTGTTGTCCGCAGGCCATGCCTGACCTAGGAAAGGCAAGAACCCAGGTGATGGGGGCGGAGGTGCATGCTGAATAAAGATCAGGGACCAGGAGCATTTGGAGGGTATCCACTCTTTCCACAGGGCACAGAATGACATTGCACAATTTTCTTCTCATAGAGGTTTTGTGTTCATTATAAAAGCCATCTCTGTGGCTGCCCTCTGCTCCCTCCTCACTCTCTTTCGATGACTCTCAAAATGGTGTGGCACACTGCGAATGTGGCTTAAGGATTTCATTGTCATCATTGCCTTTATATATAATCTGCCTAAGTAATCTGGAAACACAATTCCAATAAGGCTTTAAACACAAACAGGCAAGAAATTAGATGAAAACAAACCAATGAAGCACTGAAGAATATTTCTCGGTTGTATAATCAGAAAGACAGACGCCCCCTTCTTTCTGACAAATAAGAGGATTCAGGAAACAAAAATATCACTGAGCCTCCAGGCAAGGATAAAATAATGATGCAAAGATCATATGGCAGAAGAAACATAATCACATATTAACGAGCACGCTCAGTCGAACAGCAAGCTCACCTTGGACCAGGTGATGTCTGGTTCTTTGCCAGGTTCAACATAGTCATCTATGTCAGGACAGAGGATGTCTTTACTCTTGCTGAGCTCAGCCTTCTCCATTCGTCTCATTTTAGAGTTGTAGCACAGGTTTGTGTCATTTTCCGCCACAGTCAGAGACATGGAAACCTTCATGCAGTATGTAGAGTTCCTGTCGGCACAGAAGAACAGTGCAAGGAGTTAACGAATGAGTTTGATTAGAATAACGCTCTTATTTAGTCTTCTTTTATTGTCAGCTCAATAAAAACATCTGCAAAGAATAAGAAAGAAAAAGGAAACTTTTTATATGATTTTTCTTTTTCACAAACCAAAAACGAACCATGTTTTTTTTTCCTTTGATAGCTTTTCAGTTATTATTCTTTTCCTTTTTACCCCCCTCTGCCTCGCTCGCCCTCTTTTTGTGTTTGTAGTGCTAGCAATAATGGAAAATCAGTGGAAAACATTCATGACTACTTTCTGAAATTTTTTTTTTTGGGGGGGGGGGAAGGCTGCTGCCCCCGCGACCCGGCCCCGGACAAAGCGGATGAAAATGGATGGATGGATGGATGGGGGGGGAAAGCTGAAATTGTTAATCTGAAAAAACGAGAAATGCAAAAATGGTCTCACAACAGGACAGTGAAAGATTCATGGCCTCTCCAGGACTCAACCCTCCCCCTTTTTCTCAGCAACCACCTGAGCTACGACCCGAGCTTTGATATTCGAGAAAGAAAGATGACTCTGTCTTTAAATTAATGTTATAAAAACGATCATCAAAGCCACATTCATTACAGTCCCTATCACCACTGACACATAGCTAAGAACTGACTGTAACAAAGTGTTCCCTGGTAAGCCTATGATACATGGCCGAAAATCTGTGGACACCCTTGCCGCTGTAATAGTTTCTACTATTTTTGGAGGTCTCTCCACAAGATTTTGGACCTCAATCGCAGGAATTTTCTGGCATTTAGCTTCAGTGCTCCAGTTTCTTTCAGACTTTAGCAGGGCTGTGAGGTTGTAAAAAGTTGTAAAAAAAAATATGTTTCTAGTTTGAAAGCACTTTGTAGAGATACTTACATGAAATCATCTCTAAAAAGATATCTGTTTGTGAATATGCAGAGTCTTTGAAAGGGATAAGACTGATAATCGTATCCCTTAATCCTGTCCCTGAAGCTTTGTAGCTTGGTGCAGTTTGCTTGTAGTCTGAGTACTACATTGTGAGTACTTTATAAACAGAGGAATAAAGAGAAAGAGAAAAGGGGGGAAATCATTTGATAAAATGCAATTTCCAAAACACTGTCTATCAATTAAATACAGTTTAAGACAGTGATGCACTCCTCAATGTATCTGAGGAAGGAGGAGGGAGTATGGTGACGGCTGTGGATGGGTCTGTGCCTGAAAAAATGAAAGACACTTTTCCACATAAGTTGCAAACAATGTTGGGAAAATCAAACTGGGATATTTCTGCAGGTGCTTTTCTCACCTGTAGAACACAACAGGAAGTAGCCTGGGTCAGACAAACTATCATTACTCCACTTGATTTAGGTGACCTTCTTATCTGGACAGAGTGTGAAGGAGGCACATGATGTCCACTTGCTCTGTGTGAATTCACCACACAATTACCTGAGCTACTCTCATAAGGGCGCAAGTACTTTGTACTAGGAAGCTGGTAAAAGACTCCTAAATGTCCAATCCGACTGATTTAGACATTTAGGTTCTCTAGCTAATGGAAAGTTAAAGGCTACGTGCATGTACCAAAAGGGCTGCAGCTTCAGTTAATGTGGAACAGCAAGCCAGGAGAGGTGCTTGTGGTCAAGAAAAAGTGTTCGAGTGAGTGAGTAAACCGGTAAACACATCCAGAGTTTGTTAGGAACTTCCAATGACATAAAGAATGCCATTGCGGTAATTGAGTCTAGGGGTAACGAAGGCATGGATCCACGTGTCTGTGAGACTAGCCTGATCCAAACCATTACAAATGGCCTCACCCCAAAAGACCACATTCTTTTTAATGTGTGTCTGTCTGGGATAGCTCTCACTTGGTCAGTCACCTTGTTGGAAGGCTGGTTGTACAGGCCATATGGGCTTTCATTTCATTACATTACATTTATGGCTGGCCAGATGCTCCCATTCACTGTAAATGACGGAGTTTCATATGATCTATTCAGGTTATGGAAGCAATAAGGGAGTCCCCTCTCTCATATAAACACCTCTGACCTCCTGGGGCCATAAAACACAGACACAGACATGCACGTGTGCACCCACGCATCCATGTATGCTTAAAAGACGTGTGGCTATGTGCTACTATGGAAGGCTAGCAACAGATAGTACTAAGAGGGACAAAATGAGAATACACTGTAGCTACTTGGAATCAGAGAAAAAAAAAAAAGAATATTTCTCCTACATAAAAATGACCAAAAGGGCATCTAGAAGACGCTGTAGGAAGCTAAAGCAAGATGCAAGATAGCCCCACAGAGCTATGCCCTCTTGGTGCAGAAAACTAACATTATTGACTCAATACCTCCTATCTGGAGGGAACAGAGTGGGAAGATGTGTTGCTCGAGGCTTACAGAGTACACGTGAACAATACGCTGTATTTGTCTACTGTACAAATACAACTATGCAAACATACACTCAATGGCACAAACACGGGCATGTACATCACATTTGCATGTAAGGAAATTTATACATATATAAAGTCAAGCCAGAACCTGTATCAACCACTGAAGTGCCCAAGAAGTCTGCAGAAGACAACTCTGCATGTTAAATATTCACAGCAGGCACCCCGTGGCATTGTGGGAAGGTGTTGGTGCTTACGCTTGATTGATGGACAGCCGGAGGTCGATGCACACTCCTATGGTGTCGTTCACGTCTGTCACATTCTATTTAAGTATAGCAGCTTTAGATATTTGTCTGCAGCTCGTGGTAGCTGTAATTCTCCACATATTATTATCTAACATGTTGGACAGCGTAATCATGGGAAGTAAATGCACCATTTTTCGCATACTCTAGAATACAGGTATTATTACTGGAAGTATTATAAAATAATTTATCCACCAAAAGTATAGACTGTGGCAGTGAAAGAGTGGGAAAAAAAGTCTGTTGGCTCAGTGACTCTGACTCAGTGTTACAGACCTGAGAGATGATATGCAGAGGAAAGAGAGGCGGGGAAAGAGCAAAGGAATAAAAGAGAGAGAGTCAAAGGGAGAGCATGGAGATTGGTATGTAAATTAAGTCACCTTGACATGAAAACTGGCAATTGGACTTAAATTTGCAGACAGAGAAGGACAAATAATCATTCACACACGCAGACACACACACACACACATGCACACAATAAATGTACGCACAATCTATCCACAGAGAAATAGTGTGGTGTGCCTCAGTATCTCTTTCTGAGAAAAACACCTGGAGGGCTTTAGCGAAAAGCTGGACTTAGAACCGATTTACCTTCAATTATAGACATTACACAACATACACATAGCTATAGGATAATGTATTATGTATACTGTACAGGCAGGGGATGTTAGGACAGTGACACATTTTTGTTGTGTCAGCTTTAGCCCGTTAAATTACAACACTGACTTTGAACTTTACAATGACAAGGACTTAAAAGTACTGACTAACAGCTTTGACAAGAGAGTGGTCATTATAGGATATATAATCATCGGTGCTTCTAAATTGCTGATTCCAGTTAACTCTTTCATGTTATAAAACTTGTCCCCACTGCTTATAACAACCCAATCTGACCACAGTCATTTTGGTATAAATAGGTATATATGTATCCTTAATATTTAAATTTGGCATACAGGTACAGCTAAGGTCCCTAAAGGTTCTCATCTATATCTCACAACAGGAGGTATAGTGTCATTATGTTGCCTGGCAACCACCTAACAAAATGGGTTAAAATGACCCAGTTATACCGTTTATGCACCTTATAAAAGCATGTATCATATTAATTAATACTAAATAACATAAATTTGTATAAATGCTGCAAATACCTAACAATGGACTAACTCTCAGACTAATCAATCCTGTAGCATGGGCATGTGTTATACCATGCAAATAGTCTTAAGAGACCCCTCATTACGTCTGCCAAGGAGGTTATGTTTTTGGTAGCATTCGCATGCATGTCATCATTCTGTCTGCAAACACAATAGCTCGAAAAGATTTGAATGAATTCTAATAAAATTGTGTAGGAATGTACAGTGCATTCATGTTGGCTTATATCCAACAAGTTCAAGGCCCGTGTAATGATTTATTGGTTGAAAAATGACAAAACCCTTAACATAAAGGGAATGATATACAGATGGAGATTCTACTGTAATTTATTTTATTATCTACATTACAGTAAAAGGTTATAACTGGTTAAACACGTTACAATTTGTATACATGTGGGGGGGTTTTTTTGGAAAGCAACATATACTAAATGTGTATTACTAAATATTTAGTTCTATAGCAGATGTGTAATTCTACACATCTACTAAAACCACATAAATAAAAAGTTCTTAAAAATAATTAAACTCATATTACACTTGTCTCTACTTTGCAAATGTTTTTACTGCACTACAAACTTCTTAAAGTAAACTACTACAAAACTACAAAGTCAGTATTTGATATGGCCATCTTATACTTCAACACGGCCTGAACTCTCTTAGGGATGACTTTTTGTAAATTCTTATGATTTTCTGTACATTTCTTTAAGTACTCTTCAGGATAGTTTTCCAGGATTCTTGAAGGACGTTTAAAACTGTTCTTGGGATGTTGGTTGCCTTTGCTCCATTCTCTTTTAACATGATGCTATGTTAAGATATGTCTTTGTCATTGTGTGGCAGTGTACAGGATGGGAACACTGTCATGCTGAAAAATGAAGCCAGTGATTGAAGTTTTCAGTCAGAAGTTTTCCAGTTAGTAGTGGATGATGGATCAAAATATGTATATTACAATATATACGCTCTGTCATTTGTAGGCTGAGTGCAGGCAGGAGTGGTAAAATGGAGGACCCAAAGTGCAAACTCCGGAGACAAACGTGAACTCAAACAGAACAAAACTAAGACTCCAAATAACTTACACAGGCAGACAGAACACACAGGCAGACAGAACACACAGCATATATGATAGTAGATCATGACACACAGAGAAACACAGAGCTTAAATACACAGAGGGAGCAATCAGGGAATGGGAAACAGGAGGGAAACACAGCTGGGGCAAATCAGGCCTAACGAGACAGGGGAAGCAAAACCAGATACATTAACATAAGACGTGGACCTTCAAAGTAAAACAGGAAACATTACACAGAGACGCATACTTGACACGGGGATACAGCAGACAGGGGAGACAGCAACTATGGATCACAGACAGAAAACCAGAACACTAAAACTAACAAAACCCACACAGAGAACCTAAACTAAGAATAATCCTATAACCCATAAGGCAAAGCTAGAATATAATGAAATAAACAGAATCAAGGAACCAAAAAACACAAAACACTGGGTCGACGACCCAGGCACCTTAACACCCTCTAATTGTCTATTTTTGATAACATTTAAAAAAAAATCATAGTTAACCCAAGTGTACATGAATATAAGTACCTGTATAACATAACAAGTGCAAACTGTTCAGTAGATACTAACGTCTCCATTAACAACTATTTTCTATCAAGGACGTTACTGATATAGCACTGACACAGTGTAAGTTGAAAACTTTCCATGTTGTAGAAAAAAATAAAAATTCTCTTTGAGCAAGCACTTTGTGCAAACACTAAAAATTAATTATTTGCTATTAATTAATAGCTAAATACAGATTTTGAGAAAAGCAAATAATCTAAGAGAAAATAAAACACACAGAAGTGAAGCTCTGTCTACAATACTGTACCAGTGGCACATATTGTGATTTTAATTGAATACATTAATTATAAGAGTCAACAAACCAAGTAAATCATTATGGTTTATTAGCCAGATTATTAACTTTACATATTATATATAGAAAGCCAAACTATAAATCTAACCTTATATATTCAATTTTTGAAAATGTTAGAGATGTTGTTTTTAATATATAGTAGCATGGTTATGTCATTTTTTTATTCATCCCAATTATTATTATTATTATTATTATTATTATTATTATTATTATTATTATTATTATTATTATTATTATTATTATTATAGGGTTGTTTGAGATGTCTCCAAGGTATACTGAAACTCCTATTTGTAATCTAAAGGGGGTGAAGAAAAGACTCCTCTTTGCCTGCAGGGAGTTTTAGGGGAGAATGTTTGGGTCATATGTGCTACAGTGTGTGACTCAAAAGCTTACACTCTAACAAAAAGACAATTGATTTCAGCTCTGAGGCAAATCTCTTGCAGTGTTCTGATTAGGATATCTGAGAAGTTCGAAATCCTGTCAGCTCAACACAAGCAGAGAGGAAAACACAGCTGGGGGCACTTTGTTACGATTGCACTATTCTGCAGAATTATAGCATTCACAGAATTTCCAACACAGTGTATACAGTTGTGGCCAGAAGTTTATCAACAGTCATCATGGACATGATTGTTCTGACCTGTTCTTTATCCAAGGTGCAATGATTATACAGCATCAATCTTAAATCACTTTAAAAAGCACGGCTCAGATATATAGATACACCCACTTTAATCTTTTAATAAGTGGTGCTGAAGGTTTTACAATGTCTTCACATGGCCAAGGCCCATTAACTTCTCACTAGTGAGCACGATTGACTACAACTGGTAGTTTCTCTTTGTTGTTTGACAGCACTCACTGAATTGAATAATACTCCGAACAATGGGAAAGTTGGGAAAGAATCGGTGAAGATCTAAGAAAGAGAAATGTAGATTAGCACAAGTTGGGAAAGTCTCTTGGAGGCATTTCTGAATGACTAACGATTCCAAAATGATCAGTTCAAACAACTGTACATAAGTACGAGTTCTACAAGATAAATCACCACTTTGACAAAGTCTGGAAAAATTGGCAAAGAAAATAATTTTGAATGCTCAGTAAGCATCTGTGCTCAAGTTTGCCAGGAACTGGTAACCAGTGGAACACCACCGTGACTGTCCACAGTGAAGTTTTAAATTGCCGTTAACTAAGAAGGTTCCAAGCAAGAAAGTAGCCTTTGCTGCCAAAATCAAGACCTTCAAACTTAATTGAAATTTGCAGTTGCCTACATGGACAAAAAATTACATTCTGGGGAAATTTTCTTGGTTAGACAAGATAAAGACTGAGCTATTTGACCACAATAACAAAAGGTATATTTGGAGGAGTAAAGATGGAGCTTTCAAACATAATAACACTTTGCCAGCTGTTTAGCATGGCGGTGGTAGCATCGTGCCCTGGGGCTATTTCGTTGTCAGTGGTGCTGGAATATTGCACAAAGCAGAATAATTAAGAAGGAGGACTACCTCCAAATTCTTCAACTTCATCTCACATCAAGAGCTAAACAGTCAGGCTTTCAGCACAACTGAATGCTTCAACAGCTCAAACACACATTGGTTTTGGTCAAAGCAGACAAACATTAAACTTTAGGAATGGTCTCCCCAAACCACTCAACCCTATTGAAAACATGGTCTATGCTGGGTCAAAGCCAGGAAACCAACAAATTTAAATCACGTTGGCCAAGAAGAGTGGGGAAATATCCAGCAGGAGTCATGCTAGAATTTTGTTAATGGCTACCAAGCATCTAGTTGAGGTGCAACTTTCTAAGGTACATGTAACCAAATATTAGTGGGGTTGTAAAAATTTACTTAAGCTTGTATATATGCTTTTGAACCCGTGTAGATTGGAGAAAACACAAAATAAATTCAAACTTGTGCATCAAATTCTTGTTTTTTAAAATAATTAAAGATATATAAGATGTAAAGTTCTGATTGCAACTATAAACAAGAGCATGTACTAAATTGTTAATAATAAAAGACGATATTAACTAAGAGTAAAACAGCACTTGAAAGTGTCTGTGCAAAACTGTAACTACAGCATGCAATAATGAAATGCAGGTATAGCTCAGGGTATCATTGCACACAAAAACACTCCCCCTGGTCACACTCCATGTATCCTGCCTCTTTGGGTCTTTATGAGGCCTTTAACGGGGTTTATTAAAATCTCTCTGAAATGAAGAACTGCAATGAGGCGTTTATTGAGGGATGTTCTCTACTGTAAAGGTTAATAAGTTACTGCCACATGATTATGCATCTTGTATTATGAAAAGTCTCTATGTAACAACCCACTGAAGTCTGACTGTGGGATTTATTTAATAATTTATTTTTTGCCTATATTTGGCTGCATCTCTGTGTCTGTAAATGTTTCTATGCAAAACCAAATGGAGAATTTGGTATTTTAATCTTAACTGAAAACAAAGTATGTATAACTCCTCTACTAAACACACAAATGCAACTCCATTGTGCTTCTGTCTCAAGTTGATAAAGTTGATAATGTGGTCAATGACAAACTTACTTTTACTTACATTTAACGGTTACAGAACTTGATTTTAAAAGAGATTCACTCTACCTTATCTAAATGTAACCTTTCAAGATGAGCGTTTTCACACTGATTTATAGTTCACTGCACTTCTTGTCTCTCAACACTCATACAAAGACAGCTCTATAAGAGTCATGTCATGTAATCTTTGAGATGTTTTAGGATTTAAGGCACATTTGCTCATGAAAAGAGAGTTTAATTTCACTTTATATGAAAAATGTGAGATTATGTCGCCTTTGAGTATATGCCCTGCCACTTATTCTCAAGTGGGAAATTGAATATGTGCTGATTTAATTTGAAATATTAATATTTCTGAACAAACCGTTTCTGTTCTATTTGGATAATATTACCGTAGCTTAGTATATAAACTAAATCATTTCAGGTACATTTGAATTTAGCAGTCACAGAGTTTTGAGTTTTTTAAATTCTAAATAAACCCTGTCAATAATAATCAACTTCTAAGTATGTCTCTAGAAATATGTTTTGTAGGTGCTTTTTTATGCTCCAGTGATTTAGAGGTTGACACACTCCTTGTTGAGCAATTCACCAAGCAAACAGACAAACAAAAATTCTTCTGAAATTGGTGAGGTACAAGGACTGAAAATGGGTCAAACTCCAGCAAATGTCCAAAGAAAAACTTTTAAAGACTTTCAAAAGGCCTGCTCAAAACCGCTTGAAAAACAAACAAGTCTGGCTCTTCGGAAACAAAATATTTTTTTAAAAAACGAGGAGTTACTAAATTTTGCACAGTACTGTACATCATTTCTGACTTGTCGAGTCATACGGTCGTGGCAGGTACAGTACAGAAACAGACTCTCTAGCTTTGACTACTTTTATCACTGCATGTGCATATCAGATTTGCATCTAGGTATGTAACCCTTGAAGTCCTCTCCTCTTCTGCAGTAGCTATATTGTATTTAGATTATTAAGTGTAATATTATTATTGTTGGATACTAAGATTTATAGAGCACTGCATTTTCCCGGTGCTGCTTGTCCTGTGCGCTCTCCAGGAGCACCATCATGCACAGTATGTCTGGGACGTGAAATGGCTATAACATGCTTATTATTTCGCTTGACAACACATATAGGTATCACAGTACAACAACTTCTATCAGTATAGTTCGTATGATTCTAAGCATAATGCAATCTCACCTCCATGGTAGAGATTCATGGAAATGTTAAGTTGCCAATTAATCTAACCACATGAATGATAATCTGCACTTTTAACCCGTTTAAAGAGACAGTAGTTCATTTTGATAGATGTTTCCTGTTTGACACTGTCATAGAGATAGAAGTCCATTCTGGTAGATACTTCCTGCTAAAAAGAATAAGAACCCCATTTCTTTTTCTTAATCACATTTAGAAGTTGTAGTTTTAACTGACAGAATGACCTACCCTACTTTTAAAAACATAATTAAAGGAAGCTTGTCAGCTTCTCACTCTTACTGTATGTGACCTTGGTAGCTTCTAGATAATGTCTTTCAAAGGTAGTTCGCTATAAGTAAGAGGCTTAGTTCATCTGCCTTACTGTAGGAACAGGTTCTTCCATATTTCCATGTTCCATATGAACAGACATCACTCAAACTTACCGTAAGACACAAGAGTAAAGGCCCACATCTTGAAGTTCAGCAGGTCTGAACCAAATTGCGTCCTCCTCCTTGCTCATGCGCACGCCATCAAAAGAGATGGGCTCCTCAAAGTCACTGTGGCCAAGGCCAGAGCTGCGGTACCACATGAGGCTAAGGCCCACACTCTGTGCCTGGCTGTAGTTGGCTCGGATGTAACCATAGAACAGTGCACATTTTATCCGTACCGGCTCACCCTGAAGGACCCGGTACTTCAGATAGTCCACTGACCAGTCTGTACAGCCATCCACTACAAAGAAGCAGAAAGAGAAGGAACAAGACATGCATCGTTACCAAAGTGAATTTATAAAATGAGTCATAAAATCATAAATCATGCATAAGCATTAGTACTGCAATTCCAGTATGCAGTATATTCAAAGATATATTATGTAACAACAAAGCAACACATCGGTATTTTGCATTCTCACATTGCTTTAGGACAGGAGGGAAGATTGCTGGGTCATAAACAACAATGTCCTGTGTGTATTTTGAAACACTCCCTCAAATAGCTCTATTAGTAATAAGACAATAAGCTATGTATACAGTATGCAAGTATACCGTTATTTCATTGTGTATGCTGAATAGATAGTCATATAGCAGAGGACTTTTAGCT